>NW_027397077.1:40802742-41193679 GCF_003265705.2 Callorhinus ursinus | reverse complement strand
GAGTCTTTCTTTCTTTCTTTCTTTCTTTCTTTCTTTCTTTCTTTCTTTCTTTCTTTCTTTCTTTCTTTCTTTCTCTCTTTCTCTCTTTCTCTCTTTCTCTCTTTCTTTCTCTCTTTCTCTCTTTCTCTCTCTCTCTCTCTCTCTCTTTCTTTCTCTCTTTCTCTCTCTCTTTCTCTCTCTCTTTCTCTCTCTCTTTCTCTCTCTCTTTCTTTCTTTCTCTCTCTCTCTCTCTCTTTCTTTCTTCTTTTCTTTCTCTTTCCTTCCTTCCTTCCTTTCTTTCAAGATTTTTACTTATTTGACAGAGAGATAGAGAGCATAAGTAGGCAGAGCGGCAGTCAGAGGGAGAGGGAGAAGCAGGCTCTCTTGCTGAGCGGGAAGCCCAATGCAGGGCTCGATCCCAGGACCCTGGGATCATGACCTGAGCTGAAGGCAGCTGCTTAACTGACTGAGCCACCCAGGCACCCCTCCAGTGCTCTCTCTAACACAATTCCCTGCTGCAGTCTTTCTGAGAATCTCTGGCAGAGCCATCGAAGGGAGAGACTGTTTTTAATGAAGAGAGGTTTCCTTTTTTTTTTTTTTTTTTAAGATTTTTAATTTGAGAGAGAGAGTGAAAGAGAGAGCACAAGCCAGGGGAGAGGCAGAGGGAGAGGAAGAAGCAGACTCCCTGTGAGTAGGGAGCCCGATGTGGGGCTCGATCCCAGAACCCTGAGATCATGACCAGAGCCGAAGGCAGACACTTAACCAACTGAGCCACCCAGGCACCCCAATGAAGGGAGGTTTCTTTGCAATAGCAGCAAAATTTGGCTACATGGCGACATTCATGTACTTTAGATATTTACCTTAAATGTTAAGGTCCAGCATATCTATATGTAAGGTTTGTGAAGTTGAGCTGGGACTTAGCATGGCCGATGCATCTTCCTCTGGCTGTGACTCAGTGCCCTGGGGTTGCTGTGTTGAATCTTACTGTATGCACCTACCTGTGTTCTGCTTAGTGTCTCGATTGGTTCTGGCTGGAATATTAAAAAGCACCTTACGTAAGAAGTTTCCAGTCTCAATGCTCAAGTGGGTGAGGTTCACCGAAGTGGTTGCTCCAGGGAGAAAATTAAAAGAGGTGGAGGCAGGGAAAGGAGCCCTAAGTTTCTTGACCAGGCTAAGTCCATTTGCAAACAGTAGGCAAGCTGGGCCAAAGTTTCTAGAAGTATTTGCTAACAATTTTCCTGGTATGCAAACTTTTTACCTGCCACTCCCTGCAGTAGTTTCTTCAAAGATTCTAAGTGGACTGGGCAGCTTACAGGTAACAGGCCGGGGTATTTTCAAGAGACCACTCAAACCCCACTACTAGGAGTCTCCAGATTTAATGCTGTTACCTCATCCACAGTGCCTACCAGTGCTTAAAGCGCATTGCCAGAGGTGTGCATTTCAGACGTGCAGCACAGACCACAGTTCCTATCTCATGGGGAAAAAGACTGTTCGAATCTTTGGGCCACATCCTGAAACACGGACTAAATGATCTCATCCTCAGCACAAAGGAAGTTGAGCCCATAAGACCATCGCAAATAGGATCCTATTAGACCTGACAGACAAATAGCATCCCGTTGTTCTACCCCAGCTTACTTCTGTCCCATTAGCCCCCAGAGAGCCTCTTCTCCAGTTTCATCAGGTACTTGTGATTAAGTAGGTGGAGGGTGCTATAAGGTCAAATATCTCAATGAGGTGCATCTGTTCCGTCATTTCAAAAGCATCTACTGAGTACCTGCTATGTGCTATGTACTAGGTGATGGGGATACAGCGATGAAGGGGACGAGCTCCCTGTCCTTGAGGAGCTCCTAGTCTAGGCAGAGGGACAGGTCAGTAAGCTGACAAGCACCACACAGTGTGGTAAGTGCTGTAAGAGAAGTCAGCGCAGGTGCTGTGGAACCAGGAGGAGCTGCATCTGAGCTGGCCTGGGGTGTTCAGGAAGGCCCCTCTATAGAAGGGATCTGAAAGGGGATGAAGAGGGTACCTGCAGAAAGTGATGGAACCGACATTCGTTCTGGGCAGGCCGTGGCATACTCAGTGACACAGCAGCAGGGAGCTGGGGGTGGTTGGGATGCCGGCATAGAAAAGGAGCAGAGGATACCCAGTTACATACAGAGTTTTGTCTTTGTTTTCCTTTCTCCTCTCTAAAAGAGCTACTCAAGTCAGAGGTTGATGATAGACTCGTAACTCAAAAGATTCACTTATTCCGTTAACTCAGGTACCTTTGGCATCTATGTCACTGTTGGAGTAGATGTCTAAATCAGAATCTCTTCCCCGTATGTTAATCATGGTGACCTTTAATCATCTTTGGCTCCCAGGGTCTCCTGGGACCCCACCCCAGTCAGCCCATTACTGCCCCACTCCAAAGATAGATCTCTGATCAGGATATCATGGAAGCTCTAGCTGAGTATGTAGTCAACAAGCACCAATTTTCTCACCATCTCTTCTTTTTGTCTTTTAGGTGTGAAGAAATCAGTGGTTTATAGTTCACTAAAGCTACACAAAATGTGGAAAGGATGGCTAAGGAAAACATCCTGATTTGGCTTGCTTTTATACGTGTTGTGTGTAGATTAATAAAGTGATCCTTTTTGACAGAACAGTATTTGTTACCTTGACCCACTGCTTGAATTTGAAGATACCTAGGTTCGTATATTTGATTTTGAAATGTATGTGTTAGACATTTATCTGGGGGACCCAAATACCTTTGAGGATGAGCAAATGAGTAGTTTCACAGGCACAGATGGGAATCTGTGAAAGTACTTTTAGCTAGTGAAGGATTGAATAGAACAGGGAAAATGACCTAATGTTCATTCAAGGCCTACACACCAAGTGTGATACATGAACTGCTTCTTTTAATCCTTACCATACATAGATATGAGCCCCACTTTTTTACAACTAAGGAAACTGAGGGTAAAGAAGTTAACTAACAGGCCACTGGCCCACAGCCCCAAAACTAGTACATGGCTAAGCTGGGACTTGAATTCAAGTCTGTCCCACTCAAAAGACCAGTATCACATCCCACTTCAGGCCCCGCCTGCAAGATGTGAATAATTCTTTCCTGATTTATCCAGATGATTTCTGTGATTATTTTCAGTTATCACTGGCCATGGAGCTAAAGACACCTGGTATGGTTTCTTCTACACCATTTCTTTTTTTTTTTTTTTTTTTTAAGATTTTGTTTATTTGAGAGAGAATGAGATAGAGAGCATGAGAGGGGGAGGGTCAGAGGGAGAAGCAGACTCCCTGCTGAGCAGGGAGCCTGATGCGGGACTCGATCCCTGGATTCCAGGATCATGACCTGAGCCAAAGGCAGTCGCTTAACCAACTGAGCCACCCAGGTGCCCTCTTCTACACCATTTCTATTCTGTGTCTTCTCAGATCAAGTGGGGCAGTAGAAAATTCCTTCCTAGAATGAGCTACTTCTGGGGGTATGATGCATGATACATCAGAATTTATGGCAGACTTAGAGACCATTTATACTCCTTCACTTTACAGGTGGGATAAGTAAGGCCCAGAGAGGTGGTGACTTCCAAGGTCACATATAATTGTTGACAGCCTAGACTAAAACTTGCATCTCTACATCCTACTTAATCCCCTTTTCGCTTCAGCCTGCTCTTCTACCCACCCAGCCTGTAGGTAAATTATAATAGGGCCTTGGATTTCAGTAGCTTTTACAAGATCAGGAAGAACAAAATCCCTCAACTCAGTATTATTTTCAAAAATCACAGGACACCTCACCTAAATGTAACTCCTAACTCTAACTTGAGTTTTACGGTCCTCAATCCCTTCTTGGATAACTAACCTACTCTAACAATTGGGCAGCAGATACAGGAAAGTCTTTCCCTGGAATTTCAGGTTACAATGGGTTATGTAGAAATAGATCAGAGGTTATGGCAAGTGGAAAAGCCAGGAAAAGACTAAAGGCTCTCAGGGAGGAGAATTTATTTATTTATTTTTAAGATTTTATTTATTTATTTGACAGAGACACAGCGAGAGAGAGAGCACAAGCAAGGGGAGTGGGAGAGGGAGAAGTAGGCTCTCTGCTGAGCAAGGAACCCAATGCAGGGCTCTATCCCAGGACCCTGGGATCATGATCTGAGCCGAAGGCAGACACTTAACGACTGAGCCACCCAGGTGCCCCAGGGAGGAGAATTTAATTCAACTGATTAATTCAATATTGCCAAGCAATATTGGGTTGGAGGGAGATGGGATTGGCCAAGATGACCATACTTGTGATCCTGCCCTCAGTAAGCTTGCAGTACATCAAGTGGGGAGGACAGAATTTATCCTCATAATAGAAGATGAGAAGCGATCGTTGCATGAAGACAAGTTCATTCATTCATTCAGTCATTTAACAAATATTTAATAAATACTGCGTGTCAGGAACTGAAGCCTAATGAATAAGACATTGTCCCAAGTCTAAGGATCTTACAATGCAGTAAAGTAGTCAGGTAAGTAAATTGGGAATTATATTTATCTGATAAATGCTTAATTATAGGGGTAACTGTAGGGTGCTGTGGACATACCTAAAAGTAATGGCAAATACTGGTTGAGCCCTTACAGTGTCAGGCACTATTCTAAGCACTTTCTTTAGATTTATTCATTTAATCCTCACCACAGCCTTATGTAATAGGGACTCTTATTATTCCCTAATTTATGCCTGGGGAAACACAGGCACAGAGGAGTAAGGCCTTGCATATCATTTCAAAGCTGGTAGATGACAGCCAGGATTCAAAACTGGGCCATCAGTTTGCAGAGCCCTCCCTCTTAACCTCTTAGCTAAACTATCTTTCAATCGCTTTGTGTTTGCCTGGTTTGAAGAGGAGCAAGCGATGTCCAGCCCACTACTTTTTTTTTTTTTTTAAGATTTTATTTATTTACCACCCACTACTTTAAGAACAAGTAGGAGTTACCCCAAGGAGAAGGAAGAGTATCCCAGGCCAGGGAAGTGCTTGTTCAAAAGCTCTGAGTGAAGAGATCACAGTATGTTTAGTAAACTAAATCTAGCTCAAGACGAATAGAATGCCAGGCAGATACTATAGAGGCTGGAGAAATGACAGAGGCCAGATCATAAAAGGTCTTACTAAAGTCTGTCATTGTATTAATCATTATCCTCAGAACAGTGGAGAGCCAATGAGGGATTTGGGGGCTGGAGAGTAGCAAAACTGGATTTGCATTTTATAAAAATCATGGTCGCAACATGAAGAATGGATTAAAAGAGGCAAGACTATGGGGTGCCTGGGTGGCTAAGTCAATTAAGCATCTGACTCTTGATTTTGGCTCAGGTCATGATCTCAGGGTTGTGGGATTGAGCCTAGCGTCAGGCTCCATGCTCAGTGGGGAGTCTGTTAGAGATTCTCTTCTCCCTCTCTCTCTGCCCCTCCCCCTGCTCACACTCTAAATAAATAAATAAAATCTTAAGAAAAAAAAAAGGTGCCAAGGTTCTGGATGGGGCAACTGGGAGAATGGTGTGCTATTTCCCAAGTTGGGGATTCAGGAGGAGGGACAGATTTCGGGTGGCATGAAGACAGTGATAAATTTGGGTGTGGACATGCTGAATTTGGGATGTCTGTGGAAGATGTTCAGTAGACATCAGCTACACAGGTCAGAAGCTGGAAGTGTACTAAGAGTTGGCAGGTAGTAGATGGTGGGAGTGGATGAGATTTCCCCAGGAAGTCTGTAGAGTATGAAGACCAGAGAGCCAAACTGACAACACTGGGAAACGCCAACATGAGAGAAGCAGGCAGAGAAAGCTGAGGGGCAAGAAGAGGTCAGAAGAAAACCAGGAGAGCAAGGTGTCCGGTCATGCAGGAGATGGTGAGGAAGCATAAATTGTATTACTGTTCCCCAGAAGAATCTCTTTTCCCTCCCTGCAGTTCCCCACCCTACGGGAGGACTAATTTTCCTCCCTCCAAGGACCTCAGGGTGGCCTTACGACTTTTCTTGGCCAGTGAAGTAAGAATGGGAGTGACGTGTCACTTCTGAGCCAAAACATTTAAGAGCCAGCCCAGAGTTTATCATGTCTCATTCTCCTTCTGCCACAGGACTGGGAGTGCTCCACCTGGAGGCTGCTCTCTTTCGGCACAGGTCCTCTTTCAGTTGGGAGGGTCAAAAAACGTTTTGTGCAGTCAGTTGATTTCTTGAGTTTTGACAAGGGCACCAAGGCATAAATGAGGGAAAATGATTTTTTCCAATAAATGGTGCTGGGACAATTGGATAGCCACATCAAAAGAAGGAAATCGAACCCTTACCTCACACCGTATACAAAAATTCACTCAAATGGATCAAAGTGTAAATATAACAACTAAAACTATAAAACCCTTAGAAGAGAACATAATTAAATGTTCATAACCTTGGATTAGTCAATGGCTTCTTAGACAAGACACCAAAAGCACAAGCAACAAAAGAAAAAAATAGATAAATGGGACTTCATCAAAATTTAAAACTTGGGTGCTTCAAAGGACACCATCAAGAAGGTTAAAAGACAACCCACAGAAAAGTGGGAGAAAATAATCGCAAATCATATATTTGATAAGGCGCTTGTACCTAGAATATATAAAGACATTTACAATGCAATAAAAACATAATTGGCCATATTTTTAAATGAGCAAAAAATCTAGATACACATTCCTCCAAAAAGATACACAAACAGCCAATAAGCACACAAGAAGATGCTCAACATTAGCCATCAGGAAAATGCAAATTGAACCACAACAAGATACCACTTTATACCCACCAGGGTGGCTATCATCAGAAGACAGAAAATGCCAGGTATTGACAAAGATGTGGAGAAATGGGAACCCTCATATGCTGCTTTCAGGAACAAAATAGCACAGTTGCTGTGGAAAACAGACTGGCAACTCCTCAAATGGTTAAACACAGACTTACCACATGATCCAATAATTCCACTCAGAGCTATATAGCCAAGAGAAATGAAAACATACCTGCACAAAAACTTGTGCAAGAATATTCGTAGCACCACGATCCACAATAGCCAAGAAGTGCAAATAACCCAATATCCATCACTCATGATGGATAGATAAAATATGGTATATCCCACACAATGGAATATGATTCAGCATTAAAAAAGAACGAAGTACTGACAACATGTTATAACATGGATGAAACTTGAAAACATTATGCTTAAGTGAAATAAGCCCCACACGACATCTTGTAGGATTTCACTTATATTAAGTGCCCAGAAGAAACAAATATATATAGGGACAGAAAGTAGTTTAGTGGTCTACCCATGGCTGGAGGTGGGTAATGTGGGACTTGGGAGTCACAGCTAAGGGATACAGGGTGTCTTCTTGGGTCTTTGAAAATGTTCTAAAAGTGATTTTGGTAATGGATGGTTGCACGACTCAGGGAATATACTGTGAACCACTCAACTGTGCTTAAATTCAATGGTTAAAGTACATTAAATGGTGAGTTGTATGGTATGTGAATGATATATCAATGCTTTAAAATGGAAGAAATGGGGGCGCCTGAATGGCTCAGTTGTCAAGCGTCTGCCTTCGGCTCAGGTCATGATCCCAGGGTCCTGGGATTGAGTCCTGCATCGGGCTCCCTGCTCCGCGGGAAGCCTGCGTCTCCCTCCACCTGCTGCTCCCCCTGGTCATGCTTACTCGCACTCTCCTCTGACAAATAAATAAATAAAATCTTAAAAAAAAATTTTTTTTAATTTAAAAATAAAATGGAAGAAACGTTTCATGGAGGAGAGGGCGCTTGAGATGGTCTCAAAGGAATGTAAGGAGTTAAGTGGGGAAAGCAAGTAAGAACTAGC
Source organism: Callorhinus ursinus (assembly GCF_003265705.2). NCBI lineage: Eukaryota > Metazoa > Chordata > Mammalia > Carnivora > Otariidae > Callorhinus > Callorhinus ursinus. The sequence continues at coordinate 41,185,875 of NW_027397077.1, read as the reverse complement.
ACAAAGGCTGGAAAATTGAGGAGACAGGGAGTGGGGAGTAGGACTTTTTTTTTTCTTTGCTTGAGAATTTAGGCTTTTGTTTTGTGTTTTTTTTTTTTTAAGACTTTATTTATTTATTTGATAGACAGCGGGAGAGGGAACACAAGCAGGGGGAGTGGGAGAGGGAGAAGCAGGCTTCCCGCGGAGCAGGGAGCCCGATGCAGGGGCTTGATCCCAGGACCCTGGGATCTCGACCTGAGCCGAAGGCAGACGCTTAGCGACTGAGCCCCCCAGGCGCCCCGAGAATTTAGGGTTTTGTTTGAGGTTCTCACACCAGAACTTCCTGTCGTCTCTAAGCCAAGCTAGACTTGAGGACAAGGAGACAAATCAAAGAGTGTCATACTGTCTTTGTTTACTCTCTAACACTATGCCTGGATATTAGCTACATTGCTTGCAGCCCTCTACGGGAAGACAGGATTCCTCAGCCTGTCCCAGGGCCCGTGCTGCTCCCAGAGAGGTTGCTGGAAACTTTGCGTTAAGAATCTACAAGCCTCACCATGTGAGGAAGCAGGGCTAAAGTGATGGGCCATGGTGACATCCAGTCTTAACTCACGTATATATCAAGTGGCAGGTTTCTCTCTATTCTTTCACACAAATTGGAGACACAAGTATAATTCCTAAAACTGGAGCAACTTGGGGGGCCTGGGTGGCTCAGTCGGTTAAGTGGTTAAGTGTCTACCTTTGGCTGAAGTCATGATCCCAGGATCCTGGGATCAACTCCCATGTCAGGTTCCCTGCTCAGCAGAGAGTCTGCTTCTCCCTCTCCCTCTGCTCCTCCTCCCCACTTGTGTTCTCTCTCTCTCTCTCTCTATCAAATTAAAATCAAAACAAAACCAAAGAAAAAGAAAGAAAGCTGGAGCAACTTGTAAGAGGGAATTTGCAGTGATTACATATTTCCTCCTTTGGTGCAGTTCCATAGCCAGTCATCTGACAAGAGGCCCACAGACTTTGGTGTCCTTGTGCAAGTATGACACACAAAAGCCTCAGTCTGTTAATACAGCTGCTGTCCTTGTGAAGGACAACGTAACACTGGGGTTAGAGGTCTTAGGTGGATGCCCTGGGAAAGAGGCTCTGAGAGGGGTGTGCCTGGAGGAGGTGTATGGAAGCATGCTCTCAAGAGCAATACCTATAAGAACGTGAGGGCAGCTGCGGGGTCAGACAGAGGGACAAGCTGAGCTGGGAAGCTGCTGCAACAGGGGCCTCAGCCGTTCCTCCAGGGTAGCTCTGGAGCTGGGTGGCCTTGCAGGGTGGTCCCAAATCGAGACAAGGCAGTCAGTCCTTCTTACCAAGGCACCAACTGGTTATTGGATGTGGGGCCTACCCTTGGCAAGGCAACTCCCTTTGGCCGGTGACAGAGCCCACAGAAAGACTCAGCTGTGAGCCATCAGCCATCAACAGTCCCAGAAGCTGCAGGAACGTTTGATGTGTTTCTGGAGGGAAATCTGAATGGTGCTGAAGTCAAAAGGGACTTCCGGGCCTTTTTCAGCTGGTAAAACCTCAGACCCCCCATGATATATAGAAGAAACATCCAAACATGAGACGTTTATATGTTAAAACTTTTCTTGAGCGCTTTTCTCCAAAGGTCTCACAGACGTCCTGCCCAATATGGTGGCCACCAGACACATGTAGTCACAGAGTCCTTGAAATACGACTGGTCCAAATTGAGGTGTGATGTAAGGATAGAATACACTTTTCAAAGACTCCGTATGGCAAAAAAGATGTAGAGTGTCTCATTAATAATCTTTTAATATTGATTGCATGTTGAAATAATTATTTGGAATACATTGGCCCAATTATTAATTATGGCCCAACATTATTAGTGCTAATATTAATACTAATTTCACCTGTTCCTTTTTTTTTTAATGTGCTGCTAAACAATTGAAAATTAACATGTGTGGCTCCCATTAGAGGTCCACTGGGCAGCGCTGTCACGCACGTTTCCTAACAGTCTGGATGCTGGTTTCTCTCTGCAGTGGGAAGAAGTTTCTCTCCTCATTTGATGGCTGGTAAGAACTCTCTTCATTTCTTCCGGTCACCTGTACCTTGCCTGGAGTAAACTCTCACAAAAGTTTGTTCAGGAAAATGACGAAGCAGGAACATCCCGTTGGGTTTTACTTCCCTCTTTCAGATGCTGCTACATAATTTTGTTTGTCGGATTCTTAGCTTCCTCGCAGATGGGAAAGAAGAAAGACGTGGCTGTGTCAAGGGTGTGTGAAAGGAGGAGGTCGTGATGTCCTGCAAAGAAAGCAAGTGGGCAGAGATCCCACACTCAAAATGGTTACTGTTGGAGCAGTCTTCATAGCCACAAGAGCTCTCTGAGCGCGTGTTCCAGGGCATTATCTAATTCAGTCCTCACAAAGTACAGCAAGATGCTCTTTTCATTTCTCTCATCTTACAGGAGGGAGAAACCCATCCCTCCAAACGCTGCCTGGCCCTGGGGGATTGGAGGTGTTGACCCTGTCCCTTGGCCAGTTGCATGTCTTTTATATTGAAAAACTGATTGGAACGAAATGAGTTGGGTTCCGATCTAGATCTTAGTTCAAGGACCAGGATGGAACTTTTTAATCAGATGCGTTTACACGGTGATTTAAATACTTACTTCGACCTGATTTGATCCCTGGCATGGAAGATTCCATTTAAGGTTTTCTTCTGTAAGTACACTCAAGTTGTTTAACATAACCTTATTATGCATCTTTCCTAACTCAGAGTTAATTTTAAGGTTTCCTTTTTGGGAGGACCAGATGCTACAAATATTTTGTTTTTTCCAAATTCTGGAGCTATTCCAGAATATGAAGCTAATCGAAGCAGATAACTGTGAATTCACTGGGAGGTGACCCATTTCCAATTCTGCAGGTCTGGTGGGGGTGGATTTGAGGTCATCTTTTCACTATTTTTTAATTAGCCGTACAGTCAAAGCTGGCATAAATGCAGTGATGTCGATGGTTTTATTTAACTAGAACAACAAACATGTGTTTTCCAGATATTTTTATTTAAGACCAAAAAAGCAGATTATTTTCCAATAAAAGAATGAGAATTTTAGAAATGTTTAACTCATTTATAAATGTAAAATACATTTTGTTTTAAAAATATGTACTAAGCAAGCTGTTTGCATCAGGTTGTCATGTGAACCTTAAACTATGTGATTATTCTACACATGATTACATATGTACATATGATTATGTAGCTAACACTCTTCTCAATTTCTCCTTCCTTTTTATTCACAGGACAGAAGAAAAAGCATCCCCACTTTCCAGTTCCCAAATATTTCCACATAGTATCAACTTATTGAAAGGAAATACATATTCTTTCTATGCTTATGGCTCTGAGAAGCTTAATTATTAACTCAGAAAGTGACCGTGTTGCTTAAAGGGAAAGATGTGGCCTCTGGGCGTAATCAGACCTGGGTTCAAATCCAAACCCTACTGTTTATGGGTTTTATCTTCAGCCCTCATTTATCTTCCAAGAAGTTGGGTTTCCTCTTCTGGCAAATAGGGATAATCACTATCTTGCAACAGTTGCAACAGCGTGAGGCTCAGATTAACTAACTATGGTAGCATTTTATCCATCATAAAGCTTACATGTTTCTTCCCTGACGAATCCCAGTGATTAAGAGGAAGTATGGTATAATGGCTCCAATTCTGAAGGACCACAGGAGAAAGAAGGTAACACTGCCTAAGTATCTCCTGGCGTCCTGCACTTCACCTTAGTGCATCAAGTTCTCTATAATAACCCCGCCAGGTAGGTGGTAATAGTCCCATCTGCACTCTGCTCTTCTCACTGTTCCTCTCAGATTTAAGCTCACATTTCCAGTATGCCAAGTCCTCAGTGGGCTTGGGGACAACATTTATTCTAATGCTCAGTTTTCTTATCTGTAAAACGGCAGCAGTATTAATCCTGACATCACACAGTAGCACCTCAACCCCTTTTTAGAGTTAGTTTAGCTCTGAATAAAAAAGTAAAAACGCTAGGGGCGCCTGGGTGGCTCAGTCGTTAAGCGTTAAGTGTCTGCCTTTGGCTCAGGTCATGATCCCAGGGTCCTGGGATTGAGCCCCACATCGGGCTCCCTGCTCAGCAGGAAACCTGCTTCTCCCTCTCCCACCGCCTGCCTCTCTGCCTACTTGTGCTCTCTCTGTATCAAATAAATAAATAAAATCTTTAAAAAAAAAAAAGTAAAAGTTCCAATGGTTACCTTTAGGATTGAATGGGACAATGTGCATAGTAACACCTAGCTCGTAGAAGGAGCTCAGTAAATAATCATGACATCTGGATCCGAATTAAGTTATCTCCACTGGCATAGTGGAATGATTTTATTTTAAAACTTCTCAGCACACACATCTCTTAAAATCTGTGATAGTTCATATTTGGAAATGTGACTGAAGAACGTCCAGGTCCCGGCCACCGTGATGAAATTGTAACACAGTCCTGGAAGACTCAGTCCAAGGGTGAGTTACTCACATGGATATCAGAAATCTCGGGATGCCTGGCCGGCTCAGTCGGCATGTGCAACTCTTGATCTCGGGACTGTTAAGTTTGAGCCCCACGTTGGGTGTAGAAATTACTTAAAAATGAAATCTTTAAAAAAAGAAAGAAATCTCCAGGATGGCATCAGGGAATGTGACAGAAAGGAAGATGGTGAGCAGGATTCCAAAGCCTGCAGGTGATGTAGGGAGGTCATTTGGAGATAGTAATGAAAAAAAGTATTCTGGCTCATGGCCTGGACTTCAGGGTGCCAAGAAAGTGCAGGTTCCACCCCTCGGCCTGTGGCCTGTGGTTGCTTTGGATGAGCTCCTGCTTTCTGCCCATTGCACAACTAGTCAACCTTGTGCTAGCCTGGCCATCTAGTTAAAAGCCGCTCTGGAACTCAATTACTGCTTTTGTTGGCAGGGTGGGGAGCCTATCTGGGTCAGCTTGGCTTTATAGGGAACTTTCCAGGGGCTCATATAAAGGGAAAGAATACCTTCTGGTTCCCAGGGAAGGAAAAAAAAAAAAAATCTCCCAGTGCTGGGATTTCTAAGGTGATGAGAGAACTCTCCCTTACTCTGTTTTGTCCAGGAAGTTTTCCTGTGAGTAAATCGAGCATTCACAGAGTCAGAGAACAAGGGTGCTCAAACCTGTTGTAGGTAGCAGAGCACCTGCATGTCAGCTTCCTTTGCAGAAGATGATGAAACACTGGCATTTCTATGCCTCATTATACAAATGATGACTTAGCTCAGAATACATTGATGGATTTCGCTTCTAGGTCGGGCTAGAAACATCTGCTTAATTAATTGTGCATACTGTTGTAAAATAAAATCACAGCTGTAAGCCTACTGGCTCATGGGAGAAACAAGCTATTGAACTACTCAGGATCCAGTTTCCAAGTATCTCCACAACATTCATTTCCAGTATTCACTTGCCAGTAAGTTTGGATATTCTGCTAGTACTTGATAGCAGTCATCAAAGAAAAACGTCGGGAGAAAAAAAATTAACAAAATACTAGCCTTCAGCTTTTTTTTTTTTTTAAAGCAAACCAAAAAGGAAATAAGATCACATGTAAGGTACTTTGGAGTCAGAAAGACCTGGGTTTATGTTTTGTTTTCTTTTGTGTCTTAGGTAGGCACCATGCCCAGCGTGGGGCTTGAATTCACAACCCTGAGTTGATCTCAAGACCTGAGATCAAGAGTCAGATGCTCCACCGACTGAGCCATCCAGGTGCCCTGAAAAGACCTGGGTTTAAATCAAAAGTATTAGCTGTGTGACAGTGGGCAAGTTACTTAATCTCTTGGAACTTGCTTACTTCCTCTTCTTTGAGATGGAGAAAATACCTCCTTGGCAGGATTAGTCTCAAGATTAGCATTCATGTATGTGAGGTCCCTGGAGCCGTGCCAGGCCCGCAGTAGGAGGCTTAATAAAGGACAAGTATTGTTAGCGTTTTTGGCATCAGAATGCTTTGTCCAGCTCCCAAAACACCAGTGTTCCATCGATAGGGAAAAACTAAGCTAGAAAAGGCCTAGAAACAATTGAATTATGTCCCCCATGCAACAGATGAGGCAACAGAGACTCACAGATGATCCCAAAGTCACCCAGCAAGTTTGCCGAATCCCAACTCCCAGCGGCTTCGCTGCCCTGCTGTGCTGTTCTCTTCTGCAAACCCAGAGCCTTTCTCAAACGCCCCACGTTGTCCCTGGAGGCCACTGGCTGTGGCACGTGTGCTCTTTTGGTAGCCAGCCAAGAGGAGAGAGTGTGCAGTGACTCACCAGGTGAGCCCATCCCCAGTCCCTAGTTACTGTTCCTGTTAGAGAAAACACCCCTCCCAACTGCCCACACGTCTGTGTTTCTTGTTATGTTTAGTCCTCCAGCTGTGGCTTTGCTCTGTTCGGAGAATTTGTCTAGGTAGGTGTCTTGTCCCCCCCACGAGGCCGCAGTTTGGGAGGCTGATGTTGTGACCAGTTGGAGCAGGGAGGGGCCCGGGCGCTTGGGCTGGCCTGGACGGCAGAGTGGGGAGGCTGGCTGCCTGCCTCAGGGCTCCAGAGAGCAGGTTGGGGCAGAGGAGTGGAGGGAGGCGTGTCAGCACTTGTCCGCCGCAAGTCACCAGGGAGAGAGACACCCAGTACAAGAGGAGGCAGAAGGAACACTGAAAGAAGCCAGGTGCACCTTGGGGGCCGTGCATAGTTTTCACTACCTTCAAGACCCTCTTTATTATTTAAAACACAGCTCCATGCCTTCAAAGAGTGTGGTCTTAACCCCCAGCCCCCATCCTGGCCATGCGCCACTCCTGTCCTCCACCTTCCTGCTCGGAGGCTCGGGCTGGGGTGGCTGGCCCACCAATCATGTTCTTGAACTTCTATTATGTCACCAGCAGCCAATCAGAGTGGATGATTAGTATGTGATAACCGGCGTTACTACCTTGGGTTGACATAATCCTAGCCTAGAGCAAAGACGCTTGACAGTTTTTGTCAGCAGGCAGAACTTTTTAAACGGCTGTTTGAAAGCCTGCCTATTTTTATAGGGCCACTCATAAACCTGCTCCGTGTCTCCACCCCATGCTGACTGTTGAGCCATCTGCACACCAGGGTAAAAAAAAAACTGATATGCAAAGCCTGCAGGAGACACTGCGAGCGAGACCAAGAGAGGCATTTGCTCCTAACTTTGCTGCTCAATCCTACCTGAGTTCTAGGGGGTGCCCTGAACACATTCTTCTTTACTTAAATTACTTTATTTTTACTTAAATTCACTGGAATCAAGCTTTCCCGTCTCAGATCAAATGGTGTTTTGCCAAGACTTGCGACCTCGTTACCTAGGCTTCTCCTTGCCTGGGCTGTGGGTTCCTTGGCAGGATTGTCGCTAGTATAGACTGTCTCTCCCACCTTGCTGACTACAAGAGCCTGCAGAGAACTCTATTCCACCTGGTTTTATTTATTTATTCTTTTTAAAGAATGTATTTATTTGAAAAGGAGCATGAGAGAAAGAGAGCACGAGCCAGGGGCGGGGGGCGGGGGCAGAAGGAGAAGCAGACTCCCCAAGGAGCAGAGAGCCTGATGTGGGACTTGATCCAGGACCCTGCGATCATGACCTGAGCCGAAGACAGACACATAACCAACTGAGCCACCCAGGTGCCCCTCCACCTGGTTTTATAAATAAAGTTTTATTAAGACACAGCTAGGCTTACACATTTGATATTGTCTATGGCTGCTTTCATGCTATGGGAGTAGAGTTGAGACATTGTAACAAAGATCAGGTTTTGGCAAGACCAAAATATTTGCTATTTGGTCCTTCACAGAGTTTGCAAACCTCTTAATTCATCTACCTGGCTGCCCCCAGAGTGATCTCTCAAGCCTCAGATGCAATCATGCCATTCTTCTGCTTCAAAACAAAAACGAAAAAACTCAAAATCAGCAGTCTGTAAACAGAGCTCCTTGGTGTGCTCTCCATAACCTGCCCACACCCCCTTCCTTCTCTCCTGTGCACCCTTCGCCTCTGCCCTTGCTCAGCTCTGACATCATCAGTTACGCCTTTGTCCATGGTGTGCCTGATGCCTGGAATTCCCTTCCACTTTCTCTGCCAAACCCCTTAACAACTTTTAACACCAAATTCAAATATCACCTCCCCTCTGCCCCTTCTTACATGCCCAGCAGAATTAATTGCTCCTTCCTCTATGCTCCCATAGCTCTTTGGACAGATGTATGCCATTGTATTGACCAAATGGGATTGCGTGAAGTGTTTCTGTGTTTGTCTCTACCACTAGACAGTGAACTACTAGAGATCAAGGACCTTGTCTCATTGCCTTTCTGCCTCTGACCGGAACGAAGATGAATCATCTGGATGTTACAAGTAAGTCAGAAACAGACCTTTATAAAAGTCCCAGGAACCTGACTGTAGTGTCTTATCTATGCCGCCTCTCCTGATTGACTATCTGGTTTCTTCTCATCTCCATACTTCCGGGTAACTGAAATACCATAGATGCTCAGAAAATGTCTTACTGAGTGAGTGTGTAAATGGTATAAAATAACATGTGTTTTTTTCTTTCTAGTCTAACATCAAAATGCAGTAAACATATTGTCCATTTACTTTATCGTCAAGTACATTCAGGACTTTTAAAAAAGAAGTCTACCTTCGGGGCACCTGGGTGGCTCAGTCGGTTAAGCAGCTCCCTTTGGCTCAGGTCATGATCCCAGGGTCCTGGGATCGAGCCCCATGTCTGGCTCTCTGCTCAGCCAGGAGTCTGCTTCTCCCTCTCCTTCTGTTCCTCCCCCTGCTCATGCTCTCTCTCTCTCTCAAATAAATAAATAAAATCTTAAAAAAAGAAGAAGTTGGGGTGCCTGGGTGGCTCAGTCGTTAAGTGTCTGCCTTTGGCTCGGGTCATGATCCCAGGGTACTGGGATTGAGCCCAGCATTGGGCTCCCTGCTCCACGGGAAGCCTGCTTCTCCCTCTGCCACTCCCCCTCCTTGCGTTCCCTCTCTCACTGTGTCTCTCTCTGTCAAATAAATAAATAAAATCTTAAAAAAAAAAAGTCTACTTCATCTAAATATATGCAAATGAGCAATAAGCACATGAAAAGATGGTCAACATCATTAACCATTAGGACAATACAAATCAAAACTACAATGAGATCCCACTTCACACCCACCAGAATGGCTGTAATCAAAAAGACAGACAGTAACAAGTGTCTGTGAGGATGTGGAGTAATTGGAACCTCCTATGTTGCTAATGAGACTATGACACGGTGCAGGTGCTGTAGAAAACAATTTGACAGGTCCACAGTTACCAAGTGAGCCAGCAATTCCATTCCCAAGTATATCCTCAAGAGGAATGAAATCATGAAACCACACAAAAACATGTACAGTAATATTCATAGCAGCATTATTATTAATACAAAAGTGTGGGGCACCTGGGTGGCTCAGTCAGTTAGGCATCTGAATTCAGCTCAGGTCATGATCCCAGGGTCCTGGGATTGAGCCCCACATTGGGCTCCCTGCTCAGCAGGGAGTCTGCTTGTCCTCCCTCTGCCCCTCGCCTCTGCTCATGCTCTCTCTCTCTCTCTCTGCTCTCTCTCTCTCTCAAAGAAATAAAATCTTTTAAAAAATAATAGCAAAAATGTACAATGAAAATGTCCATTGACTGATAAATGGATAAACAAAATGTGGTATATTGCATACAATGAAATATTATTCAACCTTAAGAAGGAATGAAATTCTGACACATGCTACAAGATGTATGAACCTTGAAGACATGCTCAGTGAGAGAGAAGCCAGTCACAAAATGCCATGTACTATAAAATCATGTATATATAGAATGTTCAGAATAGACAAATCCATAGAGACAGAAAATAGATTAGTGGTAGCCTGGGTTTAGTGGGGATGAGGGTGGGGGAGGAGATGAGCAGGAACTGCTAAAAGGTAGGGAGTTGCTCTTTGGCTGATGAAAATGTTATGGAATGAGACATTGGTGATGGTTGTATAACTCTGTGAATGTACTAAATCATTGAACTGTACACTTCAAATGGGTTAATTTTATGGTAGTGGATTATACGTTGTTGTTATTGTTGAAGTACTCTGCAACAAGTAGAGCTAAAATTGGTGAATTCTATCAGTTTAACTTCCTGGTTGGGAAATTGTACTACAGTTGTGCAAGATGTTACCACTGAGAGAAACCGAGTAAAAGGTGCATGGGATCTCTCTCTGTTCTTTATTACAATTGCATGTGAATGTACAATGATCTAAAAATTAAAAAAAAATTAATTTAAAAATGTACTCTACCTCTTTCCTATTTCTCTCCTCCCCAAATAAGAATTTCCCGGAGCATTATGTCTATGTTCCTTAAATGATATTGCTATTTGATGGCATCTTTTACTTGTTAGAAACCACAGACCTAGCTCATAGACAGATGAATTTTTCAAAAGCTGACCAAAGTGTTGGATGTAACAAAAATATTTATCGTCTCCAAAAAGTGAAAAAACCTAAAATCATTAATGAATGTTTAAGGATTTTTATTTATTTATATATTTGAGAGAGAGAGAGAAAGTGAGCAAGCGAGAGAGAGAACACGAGCAGGGGGCGGGGGGTGATGGGGAGAGGCAGAGGAATAAGCAGACTCCAGGATCATGACCTGAGCCAAAGGCAGAGGCTTAACCAACTGAGCCACCCAGGCGCCCCATTAATGAATGTTTAAACGGCTGCCCAATATGATCTTATATCAAATAGGGAGCTGCAACTCAGCTCATTTATTTCTGTGTGTGTGTGTGTGTGTTATATGCATAATATTTAATGTGGGATATTAGGAGGATTCAAACCAGAGGTGACTTGGTTTTGAATCTTGTCTTTTACCTCTTATAAATAAGTTTTTAACTTCTTTGAATCTCAATTTCATTTTCCATAAAAAGAAAATTATTGAATCTAGTCCATAGACTTGTTGTGAAGGTTAAAACTACAGGAATAACTAATTCATGTAAAAGGCTCAGTAGAGTATCTGCCCCATTGTAAGGGCTCAAAAAATGGTAGTTATTATGATGACGATAATACCAGGCGTGGCAATTTAGGCACTGTTATCCCTGATGTGTATTTGTAGGTGACTGGAGCTGGTGTTAAGAGCCCTAAGCCCAGTAGTTTCTTGGGCCCACTTGATAACGGGCTTGTAATTCACCAGAGCCAGAGAAAAGGCTTCTATGATCACTCTGCTACAGGATCAATAGAAAGAGGAGAACAAAGGCCTGGTTACACTGGAGGCTCAAACTAATATTATTTTAAATGAAAGCTACAAAAACAGTGTGGGGAAAAAACACAGGAGAGGTGAGGCTGGCTAAGGTTTGCATCCTGAGGTCAGCTAGTGGTTGACTGAGTCACGAAGCATTTCATACAAATCATGATCTGACAATCTGACTGTATTTTCCCTGCAAAAACTCAGGATACCTATTCTAAAAAAGCTATTTTTTTTTTTTTAGAAATGTGTGTGAATCGTGGTGTCTTATATATGAAAATGTTTGTATACGACTTAAATCACATTAGTTATACATTTACTCTTTATTGAAAAGAGACATCGGCACCTGCCTAGCAAACCTGAGCTTTAAGATTGTGTACAATCGTGTAACCTTTGGGATAACTGTTTGGAACATCTCTGCAAACATGCATCAGGGCCTGGCACCTCACTGAGCACTGAGGAGGCAAACAGTCCCTGTACTCAGGCACACCTGATACTGTACCTATAAAATGTAACAAACAACAACAAAACCCACAGGGGGTAAAAAAAAAAAAAAACGAGAGAGATCTGTAATAAATAAAAATCAGTGATTCTATGAATGTTTTATCTTATCATTCAGAGATAATATTAACACAAAAATGATAATGAAGGTCATCTTCATGTTTCTGGCACTTGTAAAAGATATTTTTAGAAAAACAGTATAATAGTAGAAATATCACTAATGTACTAGGCAATACAAAGATTAGAAATGAAAAGATCTAGGGTTCTGATACTTACCCATTGTGTAACTTCAGCCAGGTCACTTAAACTCTCTGTGCTTCACTTCCCTCATCTGTAAGAAATGAATACTAATATGTACCTCATGGGTTTGGTATGAAATTAACTAAGATAAATGGAATTTTATTCAAATATAAGGTAACATTATAGGAAATTATAGAGAATATCTGCAGTTGTGGGCTGTTTACAGATAACCCAGGATCACAGAATTGTATTATTATTATTTTGTATTATATTGTTTCACATTTTAGGCCAAAATTAGAACAGGAAGTAAAAATTCCAGAACAATAGAAGGACACCACTGGATGAAACTAATTTACCAATTTTTCCATGTTTTGTCTTTCAAGAGCTTTAAGATCTTCGATTCATAAAAGAGAAATTTGTGTCCACATTGGGAGGCAAATGTATATCAAATAATAGTGAGTGCTTGAAGTGCTAGGTAAGGAGGGGTCATGCAGCAAGACCTGGGCAATAAGAGAGTTCTCTGATTGTGATGTTCAGCATGGGAACAGGAAGGGTAGGACAGATAAGAATTAGGTGTTCATTGGCCTTACATTTCCAAAAAGAGGGACACTGCATTAGCACGGGGGGTGGGGGGGAGCAAAGGAAGATTATGATATATCTAGAAGACAGCAATGGGAGTCTGAGACGAAATCATTTGACAAACATTAACTAAGCACCTGTTTTGTGCCAGACTTTGTACAAGGCACTGGGGATGGAGGGATGAATGGGTCTGTATTCCTCAGTATTCTAGACAAGAGGCCTTGGAGTGTGTAGACTGAGGTTCAAATCCTGGATGTGCCACTTGACCTATAACTTTGGGTAAGTGGTGGAGTCAGCCATGGAAACACAATATCGCATAACAGGTGGGCTAAGAGAGGTATGTACAGAAGATCTGGGAGGCTTCTGGTCAAGATGATGTCATAAGGTCATACTTCGAGGCTTTCCTCTGCTTCAAATATATGAAATGATAGATAAAGTATAAAAGAGAAAGGAAAAAATGGCCACACTAAAAAATACAATAAATATCTCTGTGGAGCAAAACTGGAAAAAATCTAGTGTAATAAATGGGCCTTCAGGGCTCTGGATGGGGAAGCAGGCAGAGGTGACCAGGGATCAGGCTTCTGTGTAGCAACAGAAATGACAAGGACACCAAGCAAGGTGAAAGGCCAGACTCCGGCAACTGGAAACTGCTGGACAGGAAAGGACTGCAGCAGGGAGCCTGGGGTGGTCAAGAGGGAAAACACACTCTTAAAATGAATGTGCAAACCAGAATTCCCAAAGTCTAGAAAGAAAATCAATGTGGGGGCGCCTGGCTGATTCAGTCAGTGGAGCATGCAACTCTTGATCTCAGGGTTGTAAATTCAAGCCCCACGTTGGGTGTAGAGATTACTTAAAAAAATATATGTAAAAAAAAAAGAAGAAAAAAAATGCTAAAACACAGAACCAAACAAAATCAACAATCAAGAGACGAATCCATTCCAGGCAAAATGAAAATAAGCAACCTGAAGATGACTTTAAGATGATTATGTTTACAGTCCTCTAAGGGATAGAAGGAGAAACAGTATCTATTTTTTTTGTAAAAGGACAAAATATTAAAAAATAAAAATGGGAAGAAATGAAAAAGTGGATATGAAAGAGAAGAAAATGCTGAAAATGAAAAAATAAAACTATTTACAATGAAGTATTAATAAAGAATAGAAAAGGAAGCTCCTAATTCAGTGGGTGGTAGAGCTCAGGAGGAAAAGTTGAGTTGCTTTAAGGCTTATAGGTGCCACCAGAGAGGGAACTCCTTAGTGTGTTTTGGAATATTATACTTACTGTTGGGGTGTCAGAAAAGGCAGTAGGCTGGCCTCCTAGCTTTGGGGAGAAAAGTAGGCAATTGCTTACATTATAGAGAAGAAAACAAGCTTTGTTTGACAATGAAGTTATTGCCTTAAATTGAAAAGCTTCCTGAGAGGACAGCAACTTGCCCACCCAGAAATACTATAATAGCAAGTTCTGGAAATATTATCATTGGGTCCATCATTTTTGTGTGGGTTTTCTGCTGCGGAATGTTTTCTTAAACCTGATTTATAGAATTTCGTTTTCGCCTAGATGCTTCAACCTGGAAGGTGGAGGAGCTGGGGTGGGGTGAAGGAAGGAGTTTTTATTGAACCACACACTGTACTTGTTTTCCACATATGTTCTCATTGATCCACACACCAATTCTGGAAGTCAGCTATTTTTATCCCCATGTTGCAACAAGGAAACTGAGACTCCAAAAGTTTAATGTAGGTCAATCAAATTTTCCAGGAGGTAGTTTGGGGTGGGGGGGGATCTGAAGCCATGTCTTCCTGTCGCAGTGCACACGAGGCTCCATCTCACCACCCTGAGATCATGACCTGAGCCGAAATCAAAGAGTTCAGTGCTTAACCAACTGAGCCACCCAGGAGCCCCTGGAACCCTTCACATCTTAACTTGACTGACAGAGTCCTGCATGATCTGGCCCCACCGAGCTGTCCTGCCTCTGTATATTGCTCTCTCTCTTGCTCTCTGTCCTGCTGGCAACTTGGACTTCGCTGTCTCCTGCCTTCATAATGCTTTTCTTTCCTTCTTGTACAGGCCTCACTCCTATTCAACCCCCAGGCCTCAGTTAGATACCAGCTCTGCAGAGAAGTATCCTCTGCCCTCCTAAGACTGAGTTAAGACCTTTGTTGTATGCTCCCATGGCTCTCTGTGCACCGCCCTTAATAAACTCTAGTAAACTCTAGTTGCTTCTTTTTTTTTTTAAATGTTTCTTTTTTTTTTTTAAAGATTTTATTTATTTATTTGAGAGAGAGAGAATGAGAGATAGAAAGCATGAGAGGGAAGAGGGTCAGAGGGAGAAGCAGACTCCCCGCTGAGCAGGAAGCCCGATGCGGGACTCGATCCCGGGACTCCAGGATCATGACCTGAGCCGAAGGCAGTCGCCTAACAAACTGAGCCACCCAGGCACCCAACTCTAGTTGCTTCTTAAATACCCCCCTTCCCAACTACATCCAGTCCCTCACCAACTGGGACTGTACCATTCTTGTCCACTAACATATCCTGAGCACCTACTCAGGGAACAGACATATAAGACACTCTCAGTGAGTACATGTTCTCTGCATGAATGATTTTCACACTATACTTAAGTGCTGACATCCCCAGTGATTGAAGGGAAGTGACACAGAATTGCTTCTAAATCGCAGAATCAGAGCAAAGATTAAACAACTTTGTGATTTACTTCGGAGTGACTTTTAGATGGAGAGCTCCTGATGTTCTGAAGAATAAGTTAAAAAGCATTGTCATTTTGCTGCCTGGAGCGGACAGTTAATCAAACCCCTGTGGGGCCCGATTCCCAGGCCGGGAATAAACAAGGTGACATCATGGTGACACACTCCCAAGGGATCGTGCAAGTTGTCAGCTCTGTTTGCTGGTTGGGAGAGGCTGTCTTTGCTGTCTTGGGCTGCTAATCATCTTTGTAAGGCTTATGATTCTGAAGGTCTCCAGAGATGGGTGACAAACTTCAGTCTTCCAGCTCCTTCCCCCTCCATGTGACCCTCAGGATGTAGCCTGGCTCTCTGGGGTGGTGCCCTCCGCTGCACACGCAGAGCTCCAGGAGACCAGTGCCTCAGCTCACTGGTTTCCGAATGCTCTGTACGCTCAGAATATCCCCTCACCTGCACTGCAGTGTAACTGCTCACATCCTTCTAACAAACCTTCAGTGTTTGTAAAACTCTCCCACTGTCTGTCATTCGATCATGGATCTTTTTTTTTTTAAGATTGTATTTATTTGACAAAGAGACAGTGAGAGAGGGGACACAAGCAGGGGGAGTGGGAGAGGGAGAAGCAGCCTTCCCGAGGAGCAGGGAGTTTTGGATGCGGGACTCGATCCCAGGACCCTGAGATCATGACCTGAGCTTGAAGGCAGACGCTTAACAACTGAGCCACCCAGGCGCCCTTGATCATGGATCTTATGCTCATTGAGGCAAGAAGATAGATTGAAATTACAGTGTTCTATGACATGTTATGTACACACAGACTCAGCTTGGTGATCTGGGCAAGTATTTTAACCTCTTGATGCTTCACTTCTCTGTGGAGTAGAATAGTAATAGTAACTACTTGGTAGGAGGTTTGCCAAGGTTAATTAAGCTAATACATATACAGAGCTATCCTAGTTCATGGCACATTGGTAATCAGTAAATAGCCGTTTCTATTACTATTATTATATTTCATGAGAGGAAATGTGGTCTATTTGAAAGAACGGGCTCTGAAATCGGAAGACTGGGTTTCTATCTTGGATCATCTTGGATCTATCAAGCTGTGTGACTTCAGGGAGCCTCAAGTTGGTCATTTATAGGATAGTGGTTAATACTACCAGCCCCCTAAGAACCATCATGAATATTAACCAAGGGACTATCTGGAAAACATCTAGTGAAGGCCAGGCATGGGGAGGACGCCCAGTAAAGGAGAGCTCCTGCCTATTACTCCACATGGAAAACGCATCACTTCCAATACATGATGAATGAGAATTGCATTCAAGCTAACCAGTAAAGAGAAGTCAAGGAAGAAGGGAAAGATAATGCTCTCAGACACTGCTGGTAGCATCCTGCAAATGACTCTGGAATTAGAACTGTTTACTGAGTATCTCAAGGGCAAGAAAGAGAGCTAACATTCATTGAGTACCTACTATGTGCCAAGCACTTTATATAAGTCCAATTTGAGCCCCTAAAGATGTGCAAGGAAGGGATTATCACTCTGTTTTACTGATAATAAGATAGGTGCAATGATTGCTAAGTTCTCAGTGAGTAAACAATAAAGCTGGAGTTCTAAGCCAGGACTGTGTGATGCCCAAACACAGCTTTTCTCCCCATTATAAAATACTCAAACAGCTGATGTCTGTTGTAAGGACAAATAGTAGCGATGAGCTGGGCAGGGGAGTGTGTTGGGGTGCAATCATTGCAGGTAGTGAGACCAGTGTGGTGTATTATAGAAGCACGAGCAAGCAGATAGCTCTACAGGACTGGAGAAGTCCATCTGGGGAAGGTGAGAGATGAGGCAGGAGAGGTGTAAGAGAGGACGGCAGGTGGTGAGGGTCTTTTGCAGCCCTGGGACCCCTTCACAGTGACAGGATAGGCACATCATCAAGCAGCCTTAGCATTGGCCATTGAGTATACATTGGTTCTGGTCTTCAAGTTCAAGCTGAACATTCCTACCTGACCACTTGCAGAGTCCTCAGAGTGCTTACAGCTGGTTCTCCTCATCTCAGTTCCTTTTCTCGGCTCCTGCACAGGAATGTGTCCTCTGATACGGGTGCTTGGACCCCCACACCATCTCCTCACGGTCTTGCCATCCCTTAGCCCTTTCCCATTCCCTCCCCAGGAGCCCGCTCTTCCTAGTTTCAGCCTGGATCCTCAGGGCAGGGCTGTGAGTGGCCTGGGAGCTGTAAGTTGTGTCAAGGAGGCATCTACAAGTTCCAGACTTTCCACAAAACCGAGAGAGTGGCCCTCTCTGCCTGTCTTCTACTTCCATGCATTGTTATGCTTCCTCTCATCTCTTTCTCTACCTTCAATCCAGTTCCCAAGACTTGCTTTTGTTATCCCAGCCAAGGCATCTGCCAAGGCCTGGAAGAACAGTGTGGGGGAGGAAGGCAGAGAAAGTGGATCCCGCCACCCCACGAGGGGTCAGACTTCCCCAGTTGCATCCTGGGCAGATTCATGTGTTAGCGGGTTCACCTGGGCAGTCAGTGTGAAGAGCACATTTGACGGGAACAGGACTCATTAGGGGGCTGTGGCAGCCATGCATGGAAGAGCTGTGGTCATCTGGTTTAGCACTGTCATCTGGATCAGGCAGGAGAGTGAGGAAAAGAGATTTGAAAAATATTTCAGAGGTTTAAAAAAATTGGTAATTGATTGTACGAGGTGAGGGAGAGGGAGGGACTCACAGTGACACTCAGGTTTCTAGGTTGGATGTCTGGGTAGCAGGTAGTGTTTTTACCTGAGCTGGAGAGATAGCACATGGACGGATGGGAGGGGAGGCTGCAGGAGGGCTTTGTGCAAGTCTGAGGAGCCTGTGGGACACGGAGGGTCCAGCCTGTGTTTGATACATGAGTCCAAAGCCCCGGAGAAAGGTCTCAGCTGCCAACTAAGAGCAAGGAAGACCCACCACTCCCCCCCCAACCCAGGTTGAATGAGAAGAGCAAGGGGCCAAGGAAAGAACCTGAGAGAACAGTAACACTTAAGGCTGAGGTAGAGAAAAAACAGCTCACAAAAACCCACAGAGACATAAAAGAGACATATGAGGAGAACTCGGGGCTTCCCAGTGCATAGAGAATAAATCTGAACTCCTTACTGCTTCCCACAGAGCCCAGCAAGATACTGCCCTGCCCACTTACCTCCTTGTCTTTTGCCCTTCCTTACTCAGATCAGACACAGGACTTTCCTCTTTCCTTGGGTGCACTAAGTGCAATTCTGTTTTAGGTCTGCTCCTTCTGACATTCACCACTTTCCAGGGTCTTTTATTTGAAAAACAAAAAATACCTTATGGTGTGATTGACATGTAAAAAGCTGTACAGATTTAATGTATACAACTCAATGAGTTTGGGGATAAGTATATACCTGTGACTATCACCACCATCGAAGCCGTAAATGGATTCATCACCTCCCAAAGCTTCCTCTGCCTCCCTTTATTATTATTATTTTTGTTTGTTCATTTGTGGTGAGAATAAATAACATAAGATCTATCCTTTTAGCAAACTTTAAGTATACAATATGGTATTGTTAACTACGATCTCCGGAAATTATTGATCTTGTAGAACTGAAACCTTGTACTCTTTGACTATCACTTCTGCCATTTCTCCCTCTCCCAGCCCCTGGCAACCACCATTCTATTCTCTCCTTCTATGAGTTTTACTATTTTAGATTCCCCACATCACTGGAATCATGCAGCATTCGTCTTCTTAGGTCTGGCTTATTTCACTTATTATAATGTGCTCTAAGTCCATCCATGTTGGCGCAAATGGCAAGATTTCCTTCCTTTTTTTTTTTTTTAAAGATTTATCTATTTATTTGAGAGAGAGTGTGTGCACACAAGCAGGGGGAGGGGCAGAAGGAGAGGGAGAGAGAGAATCTCAAGCAGACTCTGCACTGAGTGTGGACCCGACACGGGGCTTGATCTCACGACCCCAAGATCCTGGCCTGAGTTGAAACCAAGAGTCAGATGCTTAACCAACTAAGCCATCCAGGCACCCCTCCTTCTTTTTTAAGAGTGTAAAGTAGTCCATTGTTTATATATATCACATTTTCTTTATCCATTCATCCATCGATAGACATTTCGGTTGTTTCCATATCTGGGCTACTGTGAATAATGCCGGGCAGCCATTTTTTACCATCCTGTCACTTCCTCTTGATTTACTTCCTTTATAGCTCATAGGACTATCTAAAATCTTTGGACCATTTACTTGTTCATTTGCCTCTCTCCGTGTCCCCCACTAAAATTAAGCTTCATAAGGACAGTTAGCTTGTCTGCCTTGTTCACCTGTGTGTGCTCAGGACCCACCTGAGTGTCTGGCACGTGTAGTACACACTCAGTAAATATCTGCAAAATGAATGAATGGGCCAGAAGAGGGTGATGTCACAGCTGCCTAGGACAGTGGTTCTCAATCGGGACTGCTTGCATCAAAGTCACCCACGAAGCCTTGTAAACGTATAGATGCCTGTCCCTTGTGCTAACCTCATATCCAGAGAATCTGAACCCGTGAGTATTGACAGGTGTAAAATTCTCCACTTTGATGTCCTCAGATGACAGCCAGGGTTGAGAACCCTTAGAGTGAGGAATTTCAAGAAGGATCAACAGTGGCAAAGGCTATAGGGAGTTTCAGTGAGCTAAGGACTGAACAAGGTCCAGACTTGATATTCTTTAGAGTTGAGCCAGTCTGTTCAAAGTGTAGAGGAAGCTGCTCAGGAGGAAATGTGCTGACTGCCTTTCCGGTTCTACCTACCAATGCTGCCTCGACTGTCCTTTGGGGGATTCATTCTCCCCTGTTCTCGACCATGTGGTTTGGTGGGTCTGACCCCAGCAGAGCAAGTGCTTACTGGTCACAGTAATGTGCTTGCCTCCCACAGCATTTGGCTCAGGGCTCGACTGATGAACAGATCACAGCCAAGAACCTGCTTGCTCAGGCTTCTGAGTAAAAGTCTCTCTTGGAAACTCTTAGAAAAGACTCTTTCTGTTCCTGTGGATGTCGTGGTATGAGAGTATGCAACTTGGACCTATGGTAGCCATTTTGCCACCACAAAACAGAACATGGAGCCTGCAGATAAACCAGGTCCACGGAAGAGAGAGCTGAAGAAGGCAGTAAGTTACTGGTCACGGGTGAGATCCCTGGAAACAAGCCCTGTCTGGAGCTAGTCCCCTCTGAACGTTTCAGTTGCAAGAGTGAACAAATTCTTATGGGTGAGAAAGAGTCCTGACCAATACAACTATTATGTCAGCCTGTACATCTGGCCAGTTGAGAGGGAATTGGGCTTTAGCTTGCTGATGCTCAGACTGCATACACCTATGAAACCACCAATCAAGATAAAACTATTTCCACCATTCCAAAAAGTTCCTTCATGCCTCTTTTCAGTCATTCCCTCCAGGCTTATCCCTGGTAACCGCTGAACTCATTTCTATCACCACATATTAGATTTGTCTTTTCTGGAATTTCATGTAGATGAAATCATATAGTATGTAGTCTTTTATACCTCGGGGTTTTTTCCTCAGCTTAATGTTTTGAGATTCTTCCATGTTGTTACATGTATTAGTGGTTCATTCCTTTTATTGTTGAGGAGTATTCCATTGTATGGATGGATCACAATTTGTTTTTTTATCTATTTACCTGTGTTTTTAAAAAGATTTTATTTATTTGACAGAGAGAGAAAGCAAGAGTGCATGAGCACAAGTGGGGTGGGGGGGCAGCAGGCAGAGGAAGAGGGAGAAGCAGGCTTCCCGTGGAGTGGGGAGCCCGATGCGGGACTCGATTCCAGGGCCTAGGGACCATGAGCCGAGCCTAAGGCAGACACTTAACCTATTGAGCCACCCAGTCGCCCCTATTTATCTGTTGATGGACAATTACCTTGTTTGTGGTCTTTGACTATTATAAGCAAAGCTGCTCTGACATTGTGTGCCAGTCTTTTTGTAACATTTCATTTCTGTTGGGTATATATCTGGCTTGAGAACTGCAGGGTCACATGATAAGTGTATATTTAAATTTTTAAATGTTTATAGAGAGGGTCAAACAGCACATGAAAACTCTAATCGCTTTACATCTTTGCTGGCACTTGATACTGTTTTAGCCATTCTAGCAGATATGAAATGGTGACTCACTGTGATTTGTTACTAACTCAAAAAAAAAAAAAAAACTGTGTTAAAATACACATAACAGGGGCGCTGGGTGGCTCAGTCCATTAAGCATCCGATTCTTGATTTCAGCTCAGGTCTTGGTCTCAGGGATGTGAGATCGAGCCCCATGTCTGGCTCCTCACTCACCATGGAGTCTGCTTAAGATTCTCTCTCTCCTGGGCACCAGGGTCCTGGGATCCAGCCCTGCCTCGGGCTCCAGGCTCCGTGGGGAGCCTGCTTCTCCCTCTTCTGCTGCCCTTCCCCTTCCCTTGCTCGTGCTCTCTCTCTTGCTTTCTATCTCAAATAAATAAAATCTTAAAAAAAAAAAATTCTCTCTCTCCCTCTCCCCACTCTCACACACACACACTTTCCCTCTAAATAAATAAATAAAATCTTTATAAAAAATACACATAACATAAAATTTACATCTTAATCATTTTTTTAAAGAATCTTTTTTTTAAGATTTTATTTATTTTTTTTGACAGAGAGAGAGAGAGACAGTGAGAGAGGGAACACAAGCAGGGGGAGTGGGAGAGGGAGAAGCAGGCTCCCTGCTGAGCTCAGGACCCTGGGATCAGGACCTGAGCCAAAGGCAGACACTTAACCACTGAGCCACCCAGGCGCCCCTTAATCATTTTTAAGTATGAACTTCAGTGGCACATTCAGTACACTCACATTGTTGTGCAACCATCACCACCGTCTGTCCTCAGAACACTTTTCATCTTGCAAAACTGAAACTCTGTATATCCATTCAACAATAACTCCCATTCTCTGGCAACCACGATTCTACTTTTCCATCTCTATGAATCTGACTACTCTAACTACCTCATGGAAGTGAAATCATGTAGTATTTGTCTTTTTCTGACTGGCTTATTTCACTTAGCATAGTGTCCTGAGGTTTCATCCATGTAGCATGTGTTAGAATTTCCTTCCTCTTTAATGCTGAATAATATTCCATCATGTGCGTAAACCACATTGTGCTTATCCATTCATCCTCCATGGACAATTAGGTTGCTTCCTGCCACCTTTTAGCTATGGTGAATATTGCTGATATAACATGGGTGTACAAACATCTCTTCGGAGACCCTGCTTTCAATTAGTTTCATTTTAAACTTTTTGAGGAACCACCATTCTGTTTTCCACAGTGGCTGCACCACTTCACATTCCCACCAACAGTGCATGAGGATTCCAGTTTCTCCACATCTTCGCCAACACTTGGTTTTCTGCGTTTTTTTGGTAGCAGCCATCCTACTGAGTGTGGTCTTGATTCACATCTCCTTAATTATTAGTGATGTTGAACATCTTCATGTGTTTATTGGCCATTTATAGATCTTCTTTGGAAAGATATCTATTCAAGTGCCTTGCCCATTTTTCAATCGGGTGTTTTGTTGTTGTTTATACTGTCCTTCTCTTAGCAATGTTACTCCATTTTATAGATTATGAAACTTTAGTTCAGAGTGGCAAAGTGACCATAATAGTACTGGTCACAGGAATTGTTCTTATATCATCAAAGATAAAGATAAGCAATCATTTGAATATTGGTTGATCGTATGCTAAGGGCAGTAGAAGTGTGATGGAGGCTGGGACTGCATTCACAGTTCTGAGAATAGCCAGAGAAGTAAACAACGTTAATACAACATGAGATGCACTGTAAACGGGAAAGTATATGAAGCCAGTAAGGTATATTTGGGAAACTGAAAAGAGTGTAGGATAGCTGGAGCGTTGCGAATAAGGAGGAGCTAGAAATGAGGCTAGAGAGGGAGGTTGGTGGGAGTTCTTAGTTGTAGATGACAGAATCTACTCAAGCTTATTTAAGCAGAAAGCAAACTTTGAAAAGAATATTAGGTAGTTCACCTCTCTACGAGGGTCCTAGAATGGGGCTGGGAGACCACAGGACGAAAAACAATGCCCAAACCTCCCCAAAGGACTTTCACCAAAGACACCACTGCCCACCCCACCCCCCTCTGGTATAGTCACTGAAGCTCACTGGCTGCCGTGACATGGACACCCAGACCTCCATAACTGCTGCCCTCTTCACTTATCCTGCTTTAAAAATGGATTCTCTGGAGTACCTTCTTCCTCACACAGCTCATATGTGAACAAATTCTCACGTGGCTGTGTCTGATGGACAGAGCCTAAGTTCCTCGGATGCAAGTTGGGAAAATGAGTTTTTCTGACTTCTGTCTTCAGTAGGCAGGACTCATAAGGGAGTGAACACTTCAATCATAGGAAGGGGTTCAAAAAGTAGTGGGCATATTCATACAAAAACTTGTACATGAATGTTCATAGGCATCTTTATTTGTGATAGCACAAATGTGGAAATAGCCCAGATGTCCTTCAACAGGCCAATGGTTAAACAAACTGTGGTCCATCCAAACCACTGAGTAGTAATTACTCAGCAGTATAAGGAATGGAAAGATTGATACACACAACAACTTGGATGGATCTCCAGGGACTTATGCCGAGGGAGAGAAGCCAATCCCAAAAGGTGGCATACTGTGTTATTCCATTTATAGAACATTTTAAAATGAGAAATTTTAGAAATTGTGACTAGCTTGGCGGTTGCCAGGGTCAGGGATGGGGAGAGAGGGCACAGCAGGAGGGAGGTAAGTGTGGGTATAAAAGAGCAATGCAGAGGATCCTTGTGGTGATGGAAATATTCTGTGTCTTGACTGTGGAGGTGGATATGTGGGTACCTAAACATGGTAAAATGGTAAAGGATTAAACACACACGTATGCGTGCACATACACACACACAAATGAATACAAGCAAAAACTGGAACTGAATCAGATTGGTGGATTGTATCAATGTCAGTTTTCTGGTTATGATATTGTACTATAGTTTGCGTCGGAGAAAACTGGACAAAGGGTACATGGGATCTCTATTATTTATTATAATTGCACGTAAATCTACAGTTATCACTCTAAAAATTTTTAAAAAACAGTGAAAAAACAGAAAACGCTAGGAATTTAAGACTTTAAGAGGCATGGGGAACTATTGTGGGATTTTAAGCAGGAGTGACACATGTCTTCATTTAGCACCTATTTTCTGTCCAGTGGTAGGATAATGTTATCCTGGTTTCAGTTACAACTGTGACATTTTAATTTAAAATAAAATTTAAAAGATCTGTCTTTATTTTTAACCTGATGTGGTTTCCCAGAGTTTCCAAGAAGGCAATTTTAGGCCCGATATGCAAGCTCCGATTCCTTCTGCAACAGAAAGAATAAGGATTTGTTCTTTCATTCCTTCCTCAAGTATTTATTAAGCATCTGCTAGGCTCTGTGCCAGGCACATAGATTCAGCAATGAGTAAAAGACAGTCCTGCCTTTGAGACACTGTGTCGTTAGAGTCTCGGGGAGGGGGGAACGTGGCTCCAATAAGAAAGGGATTTATTAAAAGAAAGAAAGAGAGGAAGAGAGAGAGAAAGATAGAGGGAGGGAGGGAAGGAGGGAGAGAGAGGGAGAGGAAGGAAGGGAGGAAGGAAGGGAGGGAGGGAGGGAGAGAGGAAGGAAGGAAGGAAGGAAGGAAGAAAGGAAGGAAGGAAGGAAGGAAGGAAAAGGGGAAGGGAAGAAAGGGATTTATTTGAATATCATGTAACCTAAAGCCAGGGGACAAAGGTCCAGAGATGGTGCAGTGACCTCACAATGTCACCAACGTCCCAGGCTCCTGCTATGTTTTTTTCTCTGCCATCCTTAGCATGGTCCCCCCAGCCTCAAGCTTACCCATGGCTGCAAGGTGGGCAATGCAGCTTGGCTCATATAAGGAGGAAGGAGGGGAGAGCAGCAGAGTACCTGCCAGCTGAATCATCAAGCACCCCCAAAACCCATCAGCTTCTGTTTGCATCTCATTGACCACTTCTGTCTTGCAAGGGAGCTGGGAAATCAGCATTCTCTTGCTGGGGCAGGGAGAACATGGATAATGATTGGTAACTAGCAGTCTCAGTAACTAGTGAGAGACAATACAGTGTGATAAACCCCTATATATGTAATAGAAATATGACATAAAGGCTGCAGAGCCACACATCCAGCCTGAAGCAATCAGGGAAAGCTTCACAGAGGAGGAGACTTTTTGAAGAAATGCCCGGTAGAGGGAAATGCACTGCACGTACCAAGGCATAAGAGGGCCTGTCACGTTTAAGACAGAAAGTGAAGTCTGATGGTGCTGGAGCATAAAGTGTTTTCAGGAGTGTTTGGAGAAGAAGCTAGAAGAGTAGCCTGGGACCAGCACAGGAAGAGACTTGGATGCTGTGCTAAGGAAGTATGGACTTGGTCCTATCATGCAGGAGTTTTTAAACTTTAGCATGCTTCAGGATCATCCTAGGGGCTCAGTGAAACACAGAACACTGGGCCTCACCACCAGAGCTTCTGCTGGAGTATGTCTGGGATCAGGCCTGAGAATTTGCATTTGCATTTCTAATAAGTCCCTGTTGATCAGGGGACCCCATTTGGAGAACCATAGGTATAATGGATAGTTTCCAAGTAGGGGAATAATGTGATCATGTGTTTTTGAATGATCATCCACGAAATTAACCTGGAATGAACAATTTCCTGCAGAGTGCAAATGTCTCAGACACAGCAGCTCTCTAGGAGCACAGCCCTAAAAGGTAGGCAGCTTGCCCATAAGGGTCTCACCTTGCTCAGCACAGATGTTTTTAAAAACAAGATTTGAGGTGTTGAGGGGATCTGGGCTCCAGGTCTGTCTCTGGGACCAAATGGTTGTATGAACTGGGGCAACTATGTTAAACAATTTGAATGTCAATTAGGACACCTATAACAATAATGACTACCATTTATTATAGTTACACAATTATCTTGTTTAATACCACTGTCCTGAAAGATAGGTTTTACTGTTCCATTCTACAGGTAAGAAAATTAAGGCTCAGATTACAACTTGCTCACCATTCCAAGACTCTTAAAGGATGGGGTTAGGATTCAAAACTAGAATTTTTTCCCTTTTATTCCGAAGTTTACACTCCTTTTTTTTCTTTTTTTAAAGCTTATCCTCCTTAACTACATTGCCATGATTTCTGAAACTGAGGTTCATAAATGTATTCTTAGGAATTTATGAGTTTTGTAGGAGAATTTTTAAAATTTAGTATTCTTGACGTTAACCTTTAAAAAATTGATACAAGCAAATATTGGGTTGTCCGGATGACTCTTCTAGCTGACTGAGCCCCTGCATTTGTGTTTATGTTTGCAATGGCATCAGAGCCCAGTAGAATAATTTTAATGGTCCCAGCCCAAAGAGCCAAAGAACATTAGTAGTCTTCATTAGTGAACGGTGCACCCGTGCAAAGTAAAGAGCAAATGACCTCAAGATCAGCTGTATGAATGAGTGTTCCCTGAGGTTTGAATGGAAAAAAGAGGTTAGGAGAGTTAAGTCATCAAATGGCCCATGGTAGTAATAAAATGAAAACACATGAGCCCATATCAGTCCGTTTCACATTCATATCATTAACAGCTATTTAATTTAATAAAGCAGCACCAACTGTCGTATGAGGTCAATGCTGTTAATGTCAACATTGGTGATTCTGTGGCGTTGCTTGTATTTACCTTGCTAATGTGTTTGTGTTCGATAGCTTTTTAAGACCTAGCTACAAGCCTCTAAGGAGGTTATACACATTCAAGGTCCCTGGGAGCAAGAATAATGTACATCAACTCTGGGAGTCTGGAATTTCTGTTCTTTATTGGGGGTGTGCAAATTACTTAATGTTACGCCAGGGCTCTGGGTTATAGTGAGCAGAAATGGTTGGTCTCTAGTAATATGAGCAGAAATGGAGTTTGTTGGAGGGGGATTGGGTGGCTGAAAAACAAGTGGGAAGAGTAGAGAACCAAACTCTGGTCAGAGCTGGAGAGGGTGATCAGGGCTTCCCCAGAACCATCTGGGGCAGAAGGAGTTATGACTGTCCCAGCACTGGATTCCCCACTTTGGCCCAGGCATTACCATTCCAGGACTCTTGATATTGCCATCACCAAGATCCTGGGCAGGAACATCCAGTTGGCTGAGCCTAGACCATTTGCCCACCTCCTGGCTGCCAGGGAGGGGTCACGGGGCGCCCTTCAGCTTCTGTAAACCTAGCCAATGAAGAATTTCTCCCAAATAGGAAGGACCTCTAGATGTTGGGGAGCCAAGACCTTGTTGATAACCACAATTCACTTTCCTACAAAACAGAGAAAATGAGACCAGTTCCGGGGATGTCAGCAATAACTAAGACGACCTCATGAGCATTCACTGTAGAGCCCTGCCCACATTCTTGCGGACATTGCTGAGCACTGTCTGAGGAGTCACACAGCGATGAAGAGCAGCTTCGAAAGGTCTAGACTCCACTGCTGGCTTGTCTGTTTCATGGCTCTCATCATAGTGGGCAGATCAAGACGGAACCAGGCAAGGTAATTTAACAGGACTGAGAAACCGTGTATCCCGAAAAAAGACTTCTTTATTTTTTCCCATTTAAACCAGCTTCTTCTAATGTTCTAAAAACTAGCTAATAAAAGGCCTCTGGCTCAGTTTCTGGAGTTGAGATTCAGAAAACAGAATATTTATCATTGCAGCATTTTAAGGTTCCCATCCTCCTGAGCTAATCACGCAAATGGTCTTGCTCCGAGTGTGAGGGATGGGAAGTGTGTGCCCGGGTCTCTGATGGCGCTTGCTAAAAATGCTTCCCCTCCGAGCCAGCGGGCTTCACATGTGGCTGCAATTAACTGTGAAGAAAACCTGCCGCAAGAGGAAACACTGTGGAGGAAACACTGTGCGTTCTGTGCTCCATGTTGTGAAACTGTTACCCTTTCTTATTTTGGTTGCAGATCCTCCACTTTGAAAGTGTTTCATTTGGGGAGCTGCACAGGAAGTTATTGATTGTGTGTTGCTTTCTTTGCAAAGATTTCTGCACCAGGAAATAGGTTTGTTTTTCTCCCTCCTTCTCCAGTTGCATGAAAGCGTTGGGGAAAAAAAAAATCTGTTTTGGCTACTGCATGGCCTGCCCACCTCCCACCTCTCTGACCTCATCCTCCTACCACTCTTCCCCATCCCCACCTACTCCAGCCACACTGGCCTCGTGGCTGATTTTGGAACATGCCAGGTACTGTTCTGCCTCTGGGCCTTTTGCCTTTGCTTTGCCCTATCCTGGCACATGCTTCCCCCATATAGGCACATAGACATATAGACACAAAATTGGCATAAGCAAATACTGGGTTATCTAGATAACCCTTCTAGCTGATTGAGCCCCTACATCTGTGTTTATGTTTGCACAAACTCTCAAGTTCCTTCAGGTTTCTGCTCAAGTGTTCCTTATTATAGAAGTCTTTCTGCTTCTAGTAACTCCAGCGCCTGACTTCCCTGGTATTTTCTCGTTAACCCCACCCTATTGTTCTCTAGGGCAGCTAACACACGGTATACTTTCTTTATTTATTGTCTTCTCCTCCTAAAATGGCATCTTCACAGGGCAGAGACTATTTACTAACCACTAGTGGTCAGCACATAGCAGGCACTCAATAAACTACGTGTTGAATGAGTGAATGCATGTAACAGTAACAGTTATCATTTCAGGGGTTATAGAATTACAAACATTATCTCTAAAGAGGACTAAAGTTATGTGATGCAGTTAATGCATTGAAGGTCAAGGGTAATGAGGGGCCCATACCTGTATGAGGAGGGTTGGGATCAGAAGCCCTGGGTAAAGGGAAATGCAACATTTAAATCTCCAGTCTTGACCCTTCCTTTGTGGTCCTGACTTATAACCAACTGCCTTTTCAACATTTCCTTTTTGATGTGTCATAGGCAGCTCATACTACATATGACCAAAATGGGTCTTTTGATATCTCCTGCCTCTAGGATAAACCTACTCTTCCTCCAACTTCCCATTTCAGTTAATGACCACCTTCTACCTTTGCTCAGGTCAAAAGCCAAGGAGTCATCCTGGGGGCCTCACTTTCTTTCAACCCCTATGTGCAATCCACCAGAAAATGTGCCAACTCTACCATGACAGAAATGGCCAATTGGACACTAAGGATCTGAGTTCCCGTCCCATAGCGTAGAACTGTTGCCCAGAAGTGGCTGCCCACACAGGGATTGCCTTTCTTAGCTCCCCATCATTCAGGTGAGGCCATGTGACTGGTTCTCACCAATGGGATATAGGGGACGTGATCTGTGCTTAGGCCCACGAAGAAACATGTGTGCCCTCTCCATGTTCTCTTTCTCCATCTGCTGGATGAAGAAGATCCTGCAAAGGATTCTGAGGTCCTGGGGCTGGCAGAGCCACAAGACTGAGGGATCCTGGGTTCCTGAGTCAACACTTGCCGGACAGCCACTGGCTCTTCTAGAACACCTGTTTGGACTTTATGTGAAAAGCCACCAAGCTTTTGGGGTCAACTCTTGCAGTAGCTGACATTGCTTTAACTGATACATCTACCACCAAAACACACCTCAAATTTGTTCACCTGGCTTCCTTCACCTCTTGTTTTGTTTTTGAACTGCCATCCTCTCTCATTTGAAAGATTATGAAAGTCTCCTACCTTATCTCCTTGCCTCTATCTCCCTGCCAGCTACAGATTGGGTGTTTGCCCCCTGCAGATTCATATGCTGAAGCCCAGTCCCCATGTGATGGTGTTAGGAGGTGGGGGCCTTTGGAAGGTGATCAGGTCACGAGAGTGGAGCCCTCCTGAATGGGTTTAGTGCCCTTATACAAGACCCCAGAGAGCCCCTCTGCCCCTTCCACCATGTGAGAACACAGCAGAAAGATGCCCACCTAAGAACGAGGAAGTTGGCTCTCACCAGACACCAAATATATACAGGACACCTTGATCTCGGACTTCCCAGCTTTCAGAACTGAGAGAAATAAATGTTTGTTGTTTAAGCTCCCCCATCCATGGTATTTTTGTTATACAACCCAAACGGACTAAGACATCCCCATAGCCTATTGTCCACAGCCATTGGAGAGGTCTTTTAAGAACTCAAAGCTGTGTTACCTCTTTCCCCAAACCCCCTCAAATGGCTTCCTTTTACATGCAGAATAAAGTCTGAACTCCTCGTTATAGCCTGTCTACTTCCCCAACTGTATCTCAAATGTCTTTCTCCCTCACTGATTATGTGTGGTCCAACCACCTTGGCCTTCACACGGTTCTTCAAACATGGCAGACCTGCTCCTGTCCCAGAGACTTCACACTTGCTATTTTTCCTGTCTGGAAATCCTCCCCCCAGATTGTGGCATGACTGGTTCCTCGTTATCATTCAGTTCTCAACCCAAACGTCACCTCCTCACAGAAGCCTTCCCCGATCATGCTGTCAGACTGAGGCCATTCTGTGGCTACCACCAGTCATTCTCTATTTCATGTCCCTGTTGTATTTTTTCATTGCTCTTACTACTATCCTTAACTCTTTTAGGGTAACTTATGTGACTTAAATTATGTTTCCTGGCTAATTGTCTCTCTTCTCACCTCCTCCCCAACACCTCCCCATTAGAGTATAAGCTCCTTCAGGGCAGGACCTTGTCTGTTTTATTGATAGCCCCAGCTTCCACATCTAGAATGGTAAATGGCAAACAGAAAGTGCTCTAGACGATAGGAAGGCAGGGAGGGAAGGAGAATGGGAAGTCAGAAGGAGGAAGGGGGGGGAGGAAGAACTGCCCTAATTAGATCAAGGCCCCTCACAGTGCAACCCCAGGGTCCACACCAAGTTCCTGGAGATGGGGGAGCAGTGGGATGGGGGAAAACAGATGGAAGGCAGGCTGAGAAGCACTATGGCTTCTGAAGCAGCCTCAAGGTTATAGACATGACATTACCTACCACCCTAAGGCATCAGCTTACTGTTCTCTGCAAAGCTCCCTCTCTGGAAGGGAAAAAAACACCCTTTTCCTTCTTTTTTTCTCTCTGTGCAGAAACCTCATCTATTCTGGACCCAAACCCATTTCCCCTACTGCCAATAAGCACTGGAAAGATTATGGGGCCTCCTCATAGATGTAATTCAGAAGCATATTAAACTGTAAACATAGTATAATGAAGACATGGTTGCCCAAGATGAGTATTTATTTATTTATATATATCAAGTTCTTTCAAAAATAGGTTTGTACATTGTGGTGCCCTAAATACAAACACAGTCTGCTTATTGGGGATGTCAGCATTATACACAGTAGGAGCACATTAGACTTTGAACTGGAGCCATTTTTATTGAATATGCAACTGTTCTAATGTATATGAAAATATTTTTTAAAAATATGCAAACTAATATGAATTCATCAGTTTAAGTAGGGTTGACTTGGATTTTAGAGCTGTCTTAAGTAATCAACTGTAGGGTCAAACAGGTGAATGATGAAGTGGAAAAAACAGCCATTAAATAATTTTACTATTTTTTAAAGTACTTAATGCTTAAAAAAAAACCTGAATCTTTTTTTTCCAGTTAGGGCTTTTTTCTTTCTTTTTTTCCCCCAGTTTTATTGTGGTATAATTGACACACAACACCAGATACTATAATGTCTTAACTTACACATATTGTGAAATGATTGTAAAATGATCACCACAATGTTTAGTACTTGTTTTACCAGACCTTTCTACATAGGAATCATCCCCAATGTATAGGAGAGAAGATAGAAGGGTGGGCAGTGTCCAAGCTTGTGTGTAATGTCATGCAGCTGGAAAATGGTGGGACTGGGGTTTGAACTCTGGTCTGGCTGATGCCAACGTCTCAGCAATTCTCATGTGCCACGTGTTTCTCCATCCTTTGACAAATGATATCAAAAATTATGTTAGAACCTCAGTAAATTCCAATTCCATATGGTAGCCCACAGGGGATGGGCCACCAAAAGGAGACATTTCCCTTCAGAGTTGAAGTGTTGGTCTGTAACAGTTGATTTAATGGTTTACTTAGAGATTCTCAACAGGGTCTTTTCTGGGTAGACAGTGATATGATTGAAAGAGCGAATCAGGATCAGGACAGCTGGTTTGAATCCTGGCTCTGCAGTACTAAGGCAAAGATTTTACCCTCTCTGAGCCCCCATTATTTCATCCGTAGAATAGGGTTGATAATGTCTTCCTCACAAGATTAAGTTACATTAAATGGGAAGGCTCAGCCGAGTGCCTTGCACATAGTTGGCACCCAGGAATGTTGATCTTCCTTCCTTGTTTACTTTCTTCTTGCCTATATATAGCACATGCTTGTAAGAGCTGAATGCAAAGCAAGAAATTGGAGCCAAGAGAGATGTGGCAATCTTGGTTTGAAGAATTTCTGTCCTAGGTGGTGTTGTCCTCTGAGTGATTCCACAGAGGAAAAACACATGCTCATTTCTGGTAAGTTCCCTGGCTCAAACCATTCTCTGTCTGAGAGTTAGCTAGTTACCTGTGGTCAAACTCTCGATGCCCTTGAATCTAGCATCTGCAACATTCTTTTCTCTGGAAGATGGCTCCTATTATCTCCTGCCCCAGCCCACTGGTTTGTCTTTAAGAAAGATGGCAAGCGTCTATTGCCAAGATGAATTGTTCTTATGGTATTTGAAGGAAAATTCCTTGTGTGAGGATGAATCCAATCTTTGGATCGGTTAGACAGGTATCACTCAGAGACCTGAGGTCTAAGCAATTGTTCTGGCCATAAATCTGGTCTTGCTTAAGAGCATTCATTCAGAACCATGCTGTGAAAAGAGCTGACATTCAGAAAAATGCTCACCACTGACTCCTTGACAGGTTTCAAATGGTACTGCTCCAAACCTTGGAATATCACCTTCATTGAATTCCACGAACAGTTTGAGGCTTGGGTTACTACTACTCAAAATGGTCCTATCACTGGACTCCATCCAGTTGGGTGAAGGATAAAATTCGTGTTGGGTCAGGGTGGAGGTTGAGGCTCATTTGTGGCCTCTGAGATGGTTGCAAGGAAAGAAAGAAAGGGAATTAATTGAGTGCTTACCTTGTGCCTGGCACTGTTAGAGGCTTTCATACACATCTGCCTAGAAATTCTGCAAATGTGTTAACCACTCATAGCCCTATTATTTACCACATTCCAAAATGTGAGCAGTAGAGGACTTACTTAGCAAGCCAGGTCTGGGTTTGAATTCTGACTGCCTGCAATAGAATGATAGCTCAGTGAGAGCAATGTTTGTTTGCTGCTGTGTCCCCAGTGCCTACAAAAGTCCCCTGCACATAGTAGGACCACAACCCTTATTTGCAGAGTTGGGCTGCTTAGCCTCTTTAAAACTTCTGTTTCCTCACTATATTATAATAAAACGAAACCTTTTCAGCTACAACTGGATGCATTTGAAGCAGAGAAACAGGCTTTGTTGAATGAACATGGTGCAGCTCAGGAACAACTAAATAAACTAAGAGATTCGTATGCTAAATTACTGGGTCATCAAAATCTAAAGCAAAAAATCAAGCATGTTGTGAAACTGAAAGATGAAAATAGCCAACTCAAATCGGAGGTGTCAAAACTCCGCTCTCAGCTTGCTAAAAGAAAACAAAGTGAGACAAAACTACAGGAGGAATTGAATAAAGTTCTTGGTATCAAACACTTTGATCCTTCGAAGGCTTTTCTTCATGAAAGCAAAGAAAATTTTGCTCTCAAAACGCCGTTGAAAGAAGGCAATACAAACTGCTGTTGAGCTCCTATGGAGTTTCAAGAATGATGCAAGTAAACATCTGAAAGACCTGTTAAAGATTATTTCATTCTTACTATTTTTATTATTATTGTTGCTATTATTATTATGTTTGTAATGAATATTTTTAATGTATTTAATATTAACTTTCTATTCTTAGGAATGTGAAGGGAAGGAAGTTCAATATTTTTTACCAGTATGACTTCTGACATTTTATTTTCTATTGTCTGTACCTCCTCCTTGATGCTTACCTTTATCACCTCATTATACACCTTCTCACTGGCTTTCCAACTTACAACTCATCCCATCCAATAAACATTCCTTTAAAAAAAAAAAACAAAAAAAAAAAAACAAAACTTCTGTTTCCTCAACAATAAAAGTAGGAAAAATAAAACCTGTATCATGGGATTTTTTAATTACACTTTTTATTTTGAGATAATTATAGATGTGCATGCAATTATAAGAAAGAATACAGAGAGATCCTATGTATCCTTTCCCCAAGTGGTAACATCTTGTGAAACTACAATATAATATCACAACCAGATTACTGACATTGAAAACAAAAAAGAAAAAAAAGAATATTGACATTGATCAGTCCATCGATCTTGTAGGATTTCCCGTCTAGGATTTTTATGTGGATGAAATGCAATTACATGGGCATAACGAGTGGCACAGTACATGCGTATTATAAGCATTTAAAAATGGTAGTTAATATCCTCCTAGGAGACAATATGGTGTAGACCAGAGGTTCTCAAGGGTAATGTGCATATGAATCATTTGGGGAGCTTGTTGAAATGCCGATTCTAATTCAGTAGGTCTGGGTGGGGCCTAAGAGTCTGCATTACTAGCAAGCTCCCAGGGGATGTCTGATGTGGAGTGACAGGCTAAGCGTGTGGACTCCAGAATTAGACTGTGAGGTTCAATTCTAGTTGCACAGTTATTACCTTTAAGACCTTGGACAAGTTATTTAACATCTCTGTGCTTCGGTTTCTTCATTAGCTTAAATGGGATAGTTACAGTCCCTACCTCGCAGGGCTGTTGTGAGCCTTAAACTAGATAATTGTTTAAAAACACTTAGAACAGTGTCCAGACCACAGTAAGTGCTTATTAAATGTTAGGTATCATTATTATTTTTTTATTTTTTTAAAGATTTTATTTATTTATTTGAGAGAGAGAGAATGAGAAAGAGAGCATGAGAGGGGGGAGGGTCAGAGGGAGAAGCAGACTCCTTGCTGAGCAGGGAGCCCGATGCGGGACTCGATCCCAGGACTCCAGGATCATGACCTGAGCCGAAGGCAGTCGATTAACCAACTGAGCCACCCAGGCGCCCTAAATGTTAGGTATCATTATTACTTTAGATAATTTCTTATTCTGTATTCTTGCAGTGAAATAAGATCATTTGAGTTTTTCCACTAGTTACTTTGGCCTCTGGAAAAGGAGAAGTTCACCTGTTCCCACTCAATGAGAAAAGAGGAGTTATAGCTAGAAGGAATTTTTAGAGCTCCTCTAATCAGAAATGGCAAACACCAGTATACCAGTTCCTGTACCCTGCCCTCAGCAGACATTACTAATCAATCCTGACACTTCTTTTTTCACTGAACCTCAGTTGTGGCTTCAGAGTCCTTCTCAAGAGAGGACTCCAGACAGAGCTGATGCTCAAGATGACACCTGTTTGCCAAACCTGATCTGATCTAAGCTCTTTACAGATGTGGAGACTTAGACCCATAGGTGTAAAATGACTTTCGTGGGCTCACACTGTCACCTAGAGAACACACATCTTCTGAATGAGAAACCATATCTTCAGTCTCCTCAGTGCTCTTTGTGGAACAATTTGGTGTGAAGAGAAGAGAGCAGAAGAAATTCCCGTGAGCACATTACAAGCAAAGGGCCATGGGGTAGAAAAGAACATTCTTCCTCAGCAGGTTAATGCACTGAGAAGATTAATGAGTCTCTATGCACTATGAGCATTTCAGTTTGGCAGCCATCTTGGTGTTTCCCCAATTTCCCTCTTGGAAGTATGACATGAGAGGACGTATTGGAAAATAAACTACTTGTTGAGAATTTGGTGTGGGAAAAAACCCTGTTTTTACAATACTGATTCATTGGAGAGCCTCAACAAATTGTAAGGAGCAAATGGAAAAGCAAAGGACTTATTCTCACCTGACTGAACTCCTGAGGGCCTTTCAAAGTGTTGCATTGGTCAGAGTCTTGGTGCCTCCCCACCTTCACTTGCTGACAGCTGTGTTATATATCCTGTAGTTCCCACTCTCCCTTGCCCTATCCTTTCTCCTCGCTGGACTGTGCCTGATGTCACAGGCCCTCACAGATCCTCACGGACACTCCACTTCAAGGTAGATCAGATTGACGCCATTTCTATGGATGAGTAGAAAGAGAAGAATCAGGTTGTCTCTATGAACAATTTGAACTGTGAAGATACAAAGGGAGTCTATTACCAGGGGAGCAAAATTCAAAAGGAGCAGTAGGGACAAAGTAGGAGCCAAAGTGACTAGGAAGCTCCTTGGTGGAGGGATGAGAAGGAATTAAACAGGGGAGGGGCACAGAGAAACAGAGAGGAGGACAGGCCTGTGGCCTGTGGAGGAGGCAGGATAATAGTTCACAGAGTCTCTTTTCGGTCCTTGGCATTTTCTTTTCCTTTTAATTTTTTAATGTTTTAATATAAAAATTTCAAACACAGGCAAGAGTAGACAGAACAGTATAAAAAACTGCCCATACCCATCACTTGGCTTCAACCATGATCAATTCAGGGCAAATTTTGTTTTTTCTCAACCTCTGCTCACCTACCTCCTGGATTATTTTCATTCTTTAAAAAAAAAATAAATTTCTCGGGGCACCTGGGTGGCTCAGTTGGTTAAGCATTTGACTATTGATTTTGGCTCAGGTCATGATCTCAGGGTCACGAGATAGAGCCCTGCCTTGGGCTCTGTACTCAGTGGGGAGCCTGTTTGAGGATTCTCTCCCTCTCCCTCCGCACCCCCCCACCTTGCTCACACTCCCCCCCCAAAATAAATAAATCTTAAAAAAAAATTTCTGCAGGCGCCTGCCTGGTTTACTCAGTAGAGCATGCGATTCTTAGTCTCAGGGTCCTGAGTTCAAGCCCCACATTGGGTATGGAGTTTACTTAAAAAATAAATAAATAAATTTCTCGTGCATTTATAAAATCCTTGGTTTGCAGCACATTCTCATCATGGTCCATGTACAACCTATCTTTGTTTTTTCAGTTAGCTACTTCAGCAGTTTTTTTTGTTTTGTTTTTGTTTTTAGAAAGTTGCCCAATTTTTTTTTAAATTATGCTAAAATATACATAACATAAAATTTACTATTTTAACCATTTTTAAGTGCGTGGTTCAGTGGCATTCACATTGTTGTGCAACCATCATTTAAGTGGTTATTTTTAACAGTGAACCTGTGAATCCACCACCCAAAGATGAGGAGCTTGCCGATAACCTCCATCTAACCAATGGCCTCTCCCACCCATCCAGTGCAGTCCCCTCCCTAGGTAATCACCATTCTGAATACTCTGGTCATCATCCCCTTATTTCTTTTGTATTAGCCCCTGTTGGGTAGCAGGTGTTATTGCAGGTGTATTGCAGGTGTATGTACTCCTACAATTCTTTTTCATTTTATTTGCAACATTACAAATAGGATATTATGCTGTATGTAATCTTTTGGGACTTACTTTTTTCACCTAATATTGTTAAGACTCATCCCTATTGGGGCGCCTGGGTGGCACGGTCGGTTGAGCCATGGACTTGGCTCAGGTCCTGATCTCAGGGTTGTGAGATCTGCTCAGCATGGAGTCTGCTTGAGATTCTCTCTCCCTCTCCCTCTGCCCCTCCCACTCATGCTTTCTCTCTCTCTCTCTTTCAGATAAATAATCTTTCAGATAAATAAATAAATCTTTTTTTAAAAAAAGATTCATCCCTATTGTTACATATTAGCATAAGTCGTTTGTTTAGGCTGCTAATATCCCATTATGTGAATAGTCTATGTATCTGACATGTTCCAGTTCCGGTCCACCTACATCTTGAAGACACACCCCCTTTTTCTTAGGATAACTTGAGTGTGTCTTTCTTCTGCACAACGAAAACAGCCAGGCTAAAACAACCATGCTTAGATGTTGCCAGAGCGAAGTCACACTAATGCTGATGTAAGGGAAGCAGTGAGATTAATTCTTGGAAAGGTCGAAGACCGGTCACATCCATGAGAAAAGGCCCTCTGTCCCCATGATTTATCTGCAGAGTAAGGTTTGCGCTGAGCAGTGATGGAAATTAAAAAGGCAGCTTTAGGACCTCCACACTGACCCCAAATGGAAATCATTTAGCAGCATACAAATGGCAGAATTGTCATAAAAATCAAATGAGATAATGATATGTGGGAACACTTTATAAACCCCAAAGCCATTTTATAAATGTGTAGTTGTATTATTATTGCTATCATTATTCATTTGCATTATCTGGGCAAAGTATTTTCCCATCCCCCCATGTTAAAGTGGGTGTCTGTTTATTATGGGCCACAGCAGGACTGGATTTAAGGTAGGAAGAGAAAGGAGGAAGATATAAGTATTCATCCAATATTCTGCCTAATCCTCGGTCCCTGCAATGGATCTTCAAGGCAAGAATTATCTGTTTTACAGATGAGAATACTGAGCTTGATGACATGCCCCAAATCCTGTAACAAACACAGATAGACTGGATTCAAATCCATGTCTGTCCAAACCCAAAGCCCTTTTTCTGTCTTGCCACACTTCCTGAAATCTGCCCATGCAGCCCTCATTCTTTCCCCATGCCCTGCCCTAACTTGGCAGGATGAAAACCTCCTCTTTATGATCTTTTCAGGGTGGGTTTTTTTTTTCCCCCTCCTAGTCTGAGACTACTGATGAACTAACATGGAGTCTAAGTAAAAATATCTTTGGGAAGACTGGGAGCCTTCCCAGCTTTAATCCGTGAATTTTAATCTGGGGACTGGGAAACCAGGGGTTGACTTGTCACTTGGGTTCCCATTCACAGTGATCCTGTGTGGCCTGGAGGAGTGTATTTTACAAGGGGCCATAAGACCCATGCTCTGGTGCAGGCAACACCTCTACCTGCTTTAGGTAAAACATCTAATCTGGCTGTAAAATGGAACTATTAATACCTGTCCTGCTACCCAACAGGGGCTAAGATCAAATGAGGTAATATGCTGTGACTTGATATGATCGGATGAGGTAATAGAGGGGAAAACAGTTTGAAAACTGCAAAGCATCCCCTTCCCCTCCCCCTGCCCCCAGCATTAATGTAAGCTGGTATTTCTTTTCATTGTTATCATTGCCTCTCAGCAGAGTCTTCTCCCAGGGAAAGCCCTATAGTAGGAGCTCCTAATAGCGACCGAAGTTTGAGAACAGCCAGAAGGCGAGCAACATGAAGCCATTTAAAGCAAACCAGAGGAAGTCCAGTCTCTGACTATTTATTTTATGAAGTTAGCGGCTGGATATGTTAAGCAAATGTTTTCTTAATTGTGGCAGTACGAGAAAACAATGGGGCAAGGGCTGCCGGAGACTGGAGTATCAGGCCTCCACCCCTCTTATCCCCCCCCCAAATCTCTAGAGAATGACAGGAAAAAATTAAAGACAGGGTTTTTCTTTTCGTGGTCACATGTCTACGCTGCTGCTGTAATAAGAACCTGCACCAATTAGAAATGTTTCACCTCCTCCCCTCTGCCCCTCCCCGGGCACATTTCAGAGCAGCCTGGGTTGTGGACTCCTGGAGTTTGCCAAGCACAGCAAACACTGCTGTGTGAGCGGCTGGAGGGGGCTTTTCCACTCCGACCTCCCTCCCTTCCTCCTCTGCTCCCTCCCTTCCACACTGTTTTCATTTACTAGGACTTCCTCCTCCGGGCGAGGGAGAGGGGAGGAAAGACGCTGCAGGGCGCCTGGGGCGTGAGTGTGCGTGCGTGTGTGTGTGTGTGTGTGTGTGTGTAAAGTGGAGTGAGTGGTGGAGTGTAAAATGCTGTAATGGGAGGAAACCGAGCCGCGTCTGAGTGCCCCGGACTGCAGCGGCCGTTCTGATCGCAGTGGCACCTGAGCACACACTTCCCCGAGCAAGTGCAACCTGTACCTGCAGGTACGTGTAGCCGCCGGCCCGTTTGGGCAGTTTGGCTTGGGGGTGTGGGTAACGAGAAAGTGAGGCAGCGGTCCAGGTCGGCGTCCGGGGGAGCGGGGAGAGCGGGGTGTGCGGGAGACTCCCGCGTGCGCTGAGGTCCCGCGGGTGAGCCGGGTGTGAGCGCCGGGCGCCGGAGGGGCTCTACGCCCTTGCAGTGGCTGCTTCTCGAAAAGAGGACGTGTGCGGGTCTGAAGCCGAGGGCGGCGTAGGTGCTGCAAGTCGTGCTCAAAGGCTCTGGCACTTGCTGGCTGCGCGTGGCGGTGAAGGGGCAGCGGGTCCAGTGGGTGCAGAGTACCGCTCGACCTTGGACGTCGGTGTCACGTGTGCTGTGTCCACCGGGTGCGTGGGCCCACTGTGTGCGTGTGGGGAACGTGCCTGGCCCACAGCAGCAGGCACCTGGGCGCGCACGAAAGGTTCGTTTGTGCGGGTACGCTGAAGGTGTGTGCCCACCGCTGGGCCTTGGAGGCATAGATATGTGTGAGGTGCCGGGTCCTCGAGCCCTCGGGGACTGGCGTCTCCTCCCGGGGGCCCAGCGCGGCTCCAGCCCCGCAGCGGCCGTTCCCCGCCCGAGCGCGTCGGCACCCGCTGGGTACGAAGGAGCCGCCGCCGCGGGGCGTGCGGCGGGCGGGGGAGGGGAAACAAGCCTCTCCTTGGCGCGCGAAGCCCCGCCCCCGCCTCCGTGCCCGCTCACCTGGGCCTGGCCGCCCACCTGCTCGGTGGGAGGGGCGTGTCCGGGGGCGTGTCCTGGCGGGCCAGGCGGAGCCCGGCAGAGCCCGGCTGAGGGCGGGCGGCGCCTCATTCCAGGGATTCCTCGCGCTTCCGCGCTCGCGTCCGCCGCGGAGCCGGCTCGGCGCGCGCCGCCCGCGTGTGCGTGTGGGTGTGCGGAGGGAGAGTCGGTGCGGGAGCGCGGGCGCGAGTGCGCCTGTGCGTCGGCGCGCCCCCGGAGTGCGCCCCGCGCGCTCGGCGGTCCCGCCTCCACCCCCGCCCCTGCCTCCATCCCCGCCCCCGTTCCTCACGGGGTCCGGCCGGCCCGAGGCGGGCGAGCCCAGAGCCGCCCGGCGGTGAGTGCTGGAGAACCGGGCCCGCGAGGGCTGGCCTGCGGGGGAACTCCGGGTGGGCTGACTCGAAGCAGGACTGAGGGCGTCCTCCTGGAGGGAGGAGGCGGCTGGTTCTCGCGGGGCAACTTGAGGCTCCCAGTGGGAGCCGAAGCTCCAGGGTTTTCGAAGGGAGGTCCGGCTCCTGGGGGGGGAGGGCGTCCCGCGAGGAAGGAGTCCTGGGAGTGCGAGGCATGGGGCCGGGGAGGGGGCCCGGCGCGCCCGGTAGACCCCTGGTCCTGGCCAGCGGCAAAGGAAGGCTGGGTTCAGGGCTGCGGGAAGGGGCTGAGGATGGGCAGCTGGGACGGGTCTCTCTCTTCTCTTCATATACTCCCTGCCCTTCCCCAAAACAAAACGGCACACTCTTCCAGCACCGAGTGCAGGCCTCGCCGTTTCCTTTTTTTTTTTTTTTTTTTTGCTTTGCTTAAAGTCTCCTTTGATTCCTGACACTGAGACAGTGAAATGTCTTAGGTTAGGATGACAGTACTTGCTTGGGCTATTAACTTAGTCTTTATGCACTTTACTGGCATATATTCGTGTATTTAAGCTAGAGGATTAAAAAAATCGGTTTCACTTTGATCATTGGTGCTCTATGTTTGCTGGTTGTATTTCCTTCTCTGTGGTTAATAAGAACCAGCAGCCCGGGAGCCGGCGGTGGAGACAGCTCTTCTAGTTTCTATCGCAGCTGGTTGCTCTCTCTTTTTGAAAGGTACTATCTTCCAGTTTGTACATTTTGCAAATCTTTTTCTAAATCCAAGCCTACCTTAACGAGAATGAAGGCTTGCATTTGTTTCCTCTGAACATTCAAAGACAAAACCAAGAAAAGATAGTTTTCCTATTGGTATTTGAAGGTCAGTTTTGCATACCATTTTAGCATACCAAACTTTAACTCTTTGCTCTAGTCCACTAACTTGTAATGTTCATTGTTTCCTCCTTGCTGCGCATGACTGTGAGGAGTAGCGTGGGTAGTTGAAAGAGAGCTTTGGGGTCAGTGCCTTAAGGCTGTACCGATGACACGATCTTGGAACAAGTTATTTATCATCTCTAAATCTCAATACCTTAATTTTAAATAACGCGTTTAGAAATACTTTATTCAGAAATTTGTTGTCTTATACTCAAGACACAATTTTGTGTTGGTTGATTGGTTGTTTTTTTTTTCTTCTGTGTGTTTTCTGTTGCATCTGGCTGAAAATCATCTCCCCCACGGTAGAAATGATGTAAACCCCTCAAATTGTTATTTAATTTTCATGCAACTTTAATCCCAGGCTGATTTCCCCTGCCACTGTTTTTGTCACACTTTGGGGCAGCTTGCTTTTGCTTTCCATTTGGAAGGGAATGCAAACTAATTTTTATGTTGACCCAACAAAATACAATTAAGAAGATAATTCTGCTATAAATAACCATGGACTACATTCCAAAACTGTGAATGTTGTAGTAAAAACAGCTCTGGCTTATTTCTGGAGACTTGACTTTATAGTCCAGTCTCTGTCACCTACTAAGTTGGTGACCAGAAGAAGTTACTTCTACTTAACCTTTGTCTTTGATTTTCCTCTGTAAGAAGGTAATTGTATCTGTTCCCAATACATCACAGAAGTTCAGAATTACAGGGAATAATGTGCTCTGAAAAGTAGTTTGTATTATGTTATTATAAAGGTCTTTGAAGATTTGAG
The DNA here is from genome assembly GCF_003265705.2 of Callorhinus ursinus. Taxonomy (NCBI): domain Eukaryota; kingdom Metazoa; phylum Chordata; class Mammalia; order Carnivora; family Otariidae; genus Callorhinus; species Callorhinus ursinus. Next base: position 41,143,005 of record NW_027397077.1, on the reverse strand, counting down.
AGAGCTTCTTAATGACAGTCATCGCCACTTCCCCCAACTGATTTAGAACTGTGAGTTTACCTGAAGAGTTTATTACTTCTTACAGACACCATCCTTATGAAACCAAACTTTCGCTTTCAAATGTTCTGTTTGACAAGAGTGCTGTAAGGGGAAATTCCTCTTACCTGCTTATGGAGCCTTGTTCCTGACCTCTCCTGGTTGCCAAAACAAATCCCAAGGAAGATTTTACTTTGTGTCTTTCCTCAGTATCTTTCCTGGGTAGTTTTGCTGTGCGGGTTCTAGTTTGCCTTAGTAGAATGAAAAGTAAAATAACCATCATAAAAGTTGCTTTGCAACTTTGATTATGACTTCATAAAATAATACGAGCTGTAAATTCAGGAGGTAAAAGTCACATAACATTGGGAAAATTTTAATGTAACTAAAATTATGACACTGTAGTGATCTTAAGATATCAAGTCTGGTTTTGGCCTGTGTTAGATAAACTATTGCAGAACCTGGTGAGAGAGAAAGTTTTTGCTTAAGTTTGTGCATAACCGAAGCTCATTGGTGATTGTTTTAGGGATCCCATCTAAAGGTAATGAAGTCGTTATGTGAGAGCCTAATAGGAGAGAAAAGGGAATGCTGCCAACAGTCTGTAACAATTTAGAATCTGACCACATTGAAACAACTACAGCAACAACAACTGCTTAGAAATTGGACTGCCAATGGGACGCCTGGGTGGCTCAGTCAGTTAAGCTCTGCCTTGGGCTTGGGTCATGATCTCAGGGTCTAGGAATCGAGTCCCGCATCAGGCTCCTTATGGGGAGCCTGCTTCTCCTTCTGCCTGCCGCTCCCCCTGCTTGTGCTCTAGTGCTCTCTCTGACAAATAAATAAAATTAAAAAAAGAAAGAAAGAAAGAAATTGGGCTGCCAAATCGTGAGAGTATGATCTGTCAAGGTAAGAAAGGCAGGCAGGAGCATAAGTGGGAGGTGCTGAAACCAGAAAAATTCTTGCTACCTGGGACGCAGTATGACAACTCCCTTGCAAAGGAGGAAAACCTTGTAGAATGCATTGTGTCTTATGCCTCAGGTCTGATAACCAGATACAGCCCATCCTCGGATTTCTTCATCTACTTACTAAAATTTATTTGGAAGTCTGAATCCGAACTTGCAGGACTTTCTCCATCATCCCTGCACATGCACAGAGTGGTGAAAAATCTGAGTCTTCCCAGGTGAGGTCAGACAAGGCAAGACTCTGACTTCTTGTTTCAGCTCTCACACTGTACTCCTACTTGTGGTCTATTTAGTGCCACATTTTTCTCATTTGGGGGCTTTTTGTTGTTTTTGGTGTTTATAGTGGCCCCTCAGCATAGTGTTCCCAAGAGCAAGGAGGCTGTGATGTGCCTTTCAGAAAAAAATACAAGGAGAAAATATGTGCCTTAGATAAGTTTCAGTCAGGCATGAATTATAGTGCTGTTGGCCATGAACTCAATGTGAGTGAATCAGTAATAGATATCACGTAAGGTGTCTTTAAACAGAAACACCTAAAACAAGGCTATGTATTGATTAGTTGACAAAAATGCAACCAGTGGCTCAGAGGAACCTAACTGTGTGCTTCTCCTAGGAGCAATGGTTCAGTGGTCATTAACTCAGTGTTCTTGGAGACTTAGAGAGCATGACAGCTGTGAAGAATGAGAATTGAGCATATTTACTGATGCTGATAACTAGAGTGCTTCCTAATGGTATAATGTGTCATGGGTTAGAAGGCTTTATCTAGGCTTTAATAGGCTGAGTTGAGATTTTGGAACAATGGACAGTTAGACTAAAGTATATGGGAAGTTTGCTACCTTGGACTTTGATGCAAATTCATGTGTCTCGTTCTTGGGGGTAAAATGTCCCTGAGAGGGACGCCTGGGTGGCTCAGTCTGTTAAGCATCCGATTCTTGATCTCAGGGTCGTGAGTTTGGGCCCTGTGTTGGGCTCCGCTACTTAAAAAAAAAAAAAAAAAAAAAAAAAGTCCCTGAGAGGATGGGCACCTCAGGACTTGTGAATGGGAAATTCTAAGTATCCAAATAAAAGAAATGGCAAGAACAGGCATATCCAGAGTAAACTAAAAATGCCAGTGAGTTTCCCTTATTTCATATGCAGTGCTGTAGGAGGATGAGGTCTTGGAAATGAAGAGAGATTCACAATAGCCTAAACATGAGAAAGAAAAGCATAGTTCATTTTTATGTGACAACAGTGTTGAGAAATGGTGGGAATAGGCAGTCTGCTCAAAAAGTCCAGACTTGAATTTTATTTTCTTTTACTTAGACACAGTGGTGGTAGTGTGGTCCCACTGTACAGTTTCCAGGGGACCCTTTGGGGAGATGGGTAAACTTCAGCCGGCAGGGAGAATTTTATACCAGCACCAAGCAGCCTCACATAAAAGATCAGGAAATATGCTGTAACCTAAGTTTAGTTTTGCAGCATTGGGCTTCTATACTCAACTGGCACATGGTCAGCTTTCATACTGTCTGTGCAGGTGCAGGGCTGACACTGATACCAAACTGTATTACAGGACCGGAGGATTTAGTTACTGCGTGGTAGCACTGCTTGGCAGCTCCCATTGCCAGGGTCATCAAGACGACTACATTATCATATCCCTAACACACACGCCCCGGGGGCCCCAGCGGAGGGGTGATTAAGGAGGTCCATAGAGTCATCCATTTTAGCATAAGAAAACCTGAAATGGTTGAATTGAGTATTGGTTCAGGACTTTCCATCCAGAGTGGTACCCTTTATTCAGCCCAAGCTGCCTGGGATATCAGTCTCTATTGAGATGATGGGAGGTGGAAACCAGCAGTAGGCAGAGCCTAGGTGATGGCAGATGCCTGAGGTTACCTTGTTCCGACATCTAATGAATCCCACTTTGGAGGACAAAGAGATGGATGGCTGTCCAACCCATAGACTGCATCCTGCAGAGCTTTCATAGGAGGGGGCCTCATATCATTATGGAAAGGGTACAAGACTGTCCCAGCTTACCAAGTTTTATAGTTTTCTAGGACAATGTAAGGACGGCCATCAGCTGACTCTTATTCTGGGGCTTCTGCTTGAGGTTGGCAAGCACCTAAAAGCAGCTTAACTAGGGATTTTATGCACTCACGTTTTCAGTTCTCTGGAAATAAGTATAGAACATGCCGGTATATTGTTCAGATTTAATACATTTGGCCTTGAAATAACTTTTCAGGAGTGGCTTTGTGTAGAGGTGAGGAGTTGGATGTAAGTGGAAGCTGGCCAGGCCCTGACATGCTACTTGGTGGGGTACTGTACATTATGGCAGTATGGGTCAGTTATTCACGCCAGCGATATGCCTAGGTAGGGAACGCTGGCCTAGCAGAGGATCCATCTGTTCATGCTCTTTCTTTGGCAGTGTGACTATTTTTTAAAGATTTATTTATTTATTTGTCAGAGAGCGCGCGCATGAACAGAGGGAGTGGCAGGCAGAGGGAGAAGCAGGTTCCCCGCTGAGCAAGGAGCCGGATGCGGGACTCAATCCCAGGACCCCCCGGGATCAGGACCTGAGCCAAAGGCAGATGTTTAACTGACTGAGCCACCCAGGCATCCCAAAAGTATGACTCTTGGAAGAGTGTTTTGAATAAGGGCTGGCGACTATTTAGTGATGTGTACAATTTAAGGTTGCGAGAAATACAAATGAGGTGCAGATTAAAAATATCATTCACTGATCCCTAACAGTTATCTGTTGGAACTCAACAGCAGGTTTTCTTGAGCATGACTAAGTTGAAACCATGCTTGCTAATACTGAACCCGTTCGCGGAGCCTGCAGCCTTGAGGGCTTCCATTTCATTGCCGGGAACGGCTTGCTCCACTCTCAGAACCAGCTGATGGCGAGCATTTTCTCACCTGTCTTGGTTACCATTTGTGTGACTCCATGCCTGTCTCTATTCAAAGAAAGTAAAGTACGGCATCATCTTCTCGTTCGTAAGAGGGGAGGGTTTGTTTCCCTTTGCTCACTTTAGAAACAATAAAGTTATTGCCTGATGTATCTCAAGGTATAGGGGAAAGAACACAGATTAGAAGTCTTGCCTCGGTTGATGATGGAAGTGGTTTTTTGGGGAGGGTGGTATAACGTAATAAAACTAAAAATAAATAACTGCTTTTCTCCGAAAGTCTTTATGAAAATCAGCTTAAGTATAGTAAAAATAGCAGTAGATGGTGAGTCAGGGGACTTGGACTCTTAGTTTCTTCAGGAAGTCACTTATATTCTCGGCACCTTGGTTTTTCATCTGCAGAAGAATATTAATAATCCTATTTGGCCAACTTACAGTAAGAATCCAATGAAGTAATTTATGTGAGTGTGCTTTGGAAAAGCATATGCTCTATAGCCTTATGTGGTGGCTGGATGGGGATGACATGTATTTCTCATTTGAGTTTACAAGGGACTTTCAGTTACACTGTATCATTTAGTCCACAGGCCAGGTTTGTGACCCTATGAAGTGAGCAACGTTATTGCCATTTTTTTTAGGTGAGGGACTTTGGGCCTGGAAAGGTTAAATGGCCCATACAATCAGTGTTAGGCTTGTAGAGCAAAGCCTAGAACAAAGCAGTGATTGTTGACTGAATGAGTGAAAATGTTAAAGTAGGGCTTAAGTCCTGGCTCCATTGATTTAACAGATGGTGAAGTGTGAAAAGAAAAAAAGAATCACACAAATGAGAGATATTTTCAGCAAGAACATAGAGGGGTGGTCTGAGAATTGGATGTTAATGGGAAGAATGTGTGTTGCGAGAAGTTAGTGGGGCATCAACTGGACACACTGTGGAGAAGAAAACAGCTAGGAGGGTAATGCTCGTCTCCTTGACATGCCCAAAGCTTTGCTTCCATGTGGCTGCCAGAATCCTCTGGTGATGATTTGGTCTGAAATTGTATTTCAGTTGTCCTTTTCACTGAGATGGACAGTGTGATACCTATTTGGTTTAAGTTACTTCAGGGCAGTGAGTTCCTTTTCCTTTTCTGTAATGTCTGTATATAGGTGTTTTTTGTTTTTTGTTTTTTGTATATAGTTTTAATAGAAATAGGAGATACTCAATGAAAGCCTCTAAATTCTTGATGACCAAAAAGGTCATATACCTCCTGTGATGGTCTGAGAGTTCATACTTGTAGGCTTGTCCTCCAGTTGTACTTTATTAGCTGGGGCTGGTTTAGATTATCCCAGGAAGTGGCCCTAATTGCAGGGGATAGAGGGATGGAACAGGGCCAACAGGAATTAGAGATACTGACTAGTGTGCATCTGGAAGCTAGAGATGCCATCAGTATCTCAGGATAGTGATGTCTTCCTGTTTGTGTTTTTTGGCCAAGTGACAGTGTGGCAGGAACATCAGGAGGTTTGAATATGCTTCTCCCCACCCCCACTGGTTTCCAGCCCTTGCTAGGACAGTTGCTCCATGTTCTCGTAGTCTTTCCTAAATTATACGGTAGTTAGGCCACCATTCCTGGCAGAGCCATGGAGTGAGGCAGACCTGGTGCTGTAGCTTTCACCTGGGAAATCTCCTTAGAACACTTCCATAACATATTTTGAAATTCTGTTCTCTTGCCTGAAAAAAAAAATTGAATACACCCTGTGATTCTTTTTCCAAGACAGGTGCTTTTGTCCTCTTGTTGATCAAAAAGGGACAGTTCTTTGTGGAAGTCCAAATAATAGCATTCAAATGTATAGCTGAGCTTGTCTTTAGCACTGAATGTCCCTAAGTTTTAATAGCTTTAGAATTGATCTCTTATTCTCTAATTCTCCACTGTAAGCTATTTGTAGGAGCATTAGTATTGGTAGTAAGGGAGTTCAAAGAAAAGAATATGGGCTGGCAGAGAAAATATGGACCATTGCTTGCAAAACAAAACAAAATGTGTATTCTGTTCATGATGACTTATGGTCATATTTGTCAGTAATCCCCAGGGAAGGTGAATGGGTAGACTGGAAATGGGTTGCAAAAGGGTAGAACACCTTTATAGATGCGCATGTCTTTTTCCAGAACCACCTTCTTTTCACTTGATGTTATGTTTCAGATATGAGCATTTCAAGTGATTGTATTTTTGGTTAGCATGATATTATAATGTGAAAACCATCACAGAAAGGAGAACATGCTACTGGGATGTATTTGGCTTTATTTTCTGGATGCTGCATAATCTTTGGCAAAAGGTAGTAAATGATTTATGGTTCATAAAGGATATACAATTAAACCAGGCATCTCTCTCCCCTGTGTAAAACCATTCAGACCATTGAGGGGCCTTGCACTGAGAATAAAGTCTCAGCTTTGTCACGCCCTACAGGGCATGCTTGATTTGCCCTTGCCCACTTCCCTGCCCCACCTCCTGGCCTCTCTCCCATGTTCCCTGTGCTGAGGTCATTCCCTCCACATCTCCAAGCCCAGCTTGGGTCTGTCTTGAGTGTTTTGCAAATGCTCTTTGTCTCTTCCCTGCCTCCTTTTACAAGACTAATTCCTCTCCTTGAGGTCTCAGCTTTCATTCATCGCAGACATCACCATGTAAAGTAGTGGTCGGTACCCTTTTTCAAAAGATTTACCATCATTATTTGCAATTTATTTGATATGTTTGCAAAAATTTTAACATATTATTTTAATACGTATAAAGCCCATCCCCTTCTCATAACACCCTATGAGGGAGGTAATAGGAATTCATATTCCCATTTTACAGATGAAGAAACACACACACAGAGGTAAAGTCATTTTCCAGGGACACAAAGATAGGCAGTGGTTGAGCCCAATTCAGACTCAGACGGGTTGATGTCTAAAGATCATCCTCTTAAATAACCACTCTGCTGATTTGCCTCTCAATGTGGTGTGACCCTCCATCAAATACTATAACCATTGCCTCCCCCCGACCCCTACAACTTTACTAACATGTTTTGTTGTTTTTTTTTAAATTTTTTCATAAGGTTTAAAAAAAATTTTTTTTATTACTGTTCTCTTCCACCTGTATTTGCTTAGGTCTTCTGTGGCTAGATAGTTGCTGGTCTTCATCTCCCACCTGTAGTTATTGAACCAGCTCCTACTGTCCTTATCTCACACCTGGTTCCTATAGAAGCCTCCTAACTGATCTGCTTCCAGTGACTTCTTACTTCACTCTATCAAGTCAAACCATCTTCTGCAGAACTGCTAAACAAAAATCTCATTAACATCAGATCATCAGCCTGCTCAGGGACTAATAATAGCTGCCTCTTGCCTACTATGTTCAGTGTAAACCTGTCCAGTTAGCCTTCGGCTTGTTCCTCCATCCACCCACATCGTGCTCACCCAAACTTAGCTCCTCCTGCTCTTTACCAGGACTCTCCGTTCTGACCAGAATGGTCTCAGTTTCCCTGTCTTGGGTTTTCATTCCTGTCTCTGCACCTTTCTTCAGGCTTTTGATCCGACATGACTGTACATGTAAGGATAAGACAGCGTCCTTGCACCCAGGAAATACTCCAACAGTGTGATCCAGGTGAGTAAGAGAGGTCATAAGAGAGATCAGAAAGGAGCATGACAGCCTAAGGGAGAGAAACTAGGGAAGGAGATCTTTGAAGTGGCTTTTTGAAGCACACACATGCCCACACGAAGCAAAGAGTAGATGTTCACAAGGTATACACTTCAGCTGACACCGATCTCTCTTTTTATTACACAATACACACTTTGGTTTTAAACTATATCTTGTCTTTTATTATGCTCTTTGAAATTTGTCTGTTACCTCATTCCTTTAAAAAAAATTGTCTATTAACCTATTCCTTATACTTTAGGTTCACCAATAAGATCATAACTCCTTGAAAGCAGAGATCGTACCTTTTCTTTCTCTTTTACTTCTCCCGAGTACTTCCCTGAACTCAGGATAATTGCATAATAAAAATCAGTTGGTTTCATTAATAAGGCTGCAGCAGATGGCAGGTGCCTTGTAGGTGAACCTTAAACACCTAATCTCTTATCTGCCTACTTTGAACGTTAGGTTGCTCGGGGGTTTGGATTTCATGGTATCTAAATAAATTTAAATACGTAATGTTCTACGATGCTAGAATTCTGCATCTACTACTTGGTGTTACTTGATGTTTTTATGCCTTGATATTTTGCTTCTGTGTGTAATTTGCATAACTTAAGGGATGTGTTAATGTATATCTGTTTGGGTTTAGAATTTTCATCATGTGAGAGGAGAGTTAAGACTAAGTGACTGGGAAGGGTGTGTCCTTCAAAAGCCTGACACTTCAACTTCACCGGGAAATTACGGAATTTGAGTGTAAATACTGTGACATGGAGTAGAATGTTTATCAGCATTTACTTAATCAAAATAAAAGACTTTAAGCCCAATTCTTGCCCGAATAGGAAACTGGTTTAGGTGAAGAGACTATAACTGAGCTCTTGAGAGTTCAGCAAACCTTTCTTATCCTTCTGTTCAAACCTTTCTTTGCTTTCTCCACCTTTGAACAGGTTCAAAAATCCTTACTCTCAAGAGATGATCTTTTCCATTTTACCAAGGTGATTAGGAATGTGAATGTCATTTTTTTTTTAATTCTTCTGATTTTACTCATCTTCCCTTGTCTCTGCAAGAGAAGACACGAACTCTGGTTGATGACATTGCTGCCCTCACTGACTTTACTCGCACGTCCCCCCCCCGACCCCAGCCATTTCTGGTATTGCTCAGCAATTTATTTATTTTTCAACCCCTTTCACCTGTCCGCTCCCCGCTCCGCCTGCAACCACCTGGCTCTGAGTTTGTCTTCTAGATTTCACATTGAAGAGACTCTCCAGTATTTGTCTTTGTCTCCTCGCACATTTTGAGACCTGTCAGTCTGTCTCTGGTCCTCTCCTGTTCGCACAGCTCCGGTAACAGCACCCCTCGTTACCTTCTGCATGCTGCATAGCTGTATCTTTCCAATTGTTTACCCTGCCTTTGGCTTCCCATTCTGTAGAATGGGACTACATGGTGCTACCAGAATAATTTTCATAGAACGCGTCGATGACCAAGCTAGTCTCTGCTCAGAGATTTCAGTGGCCCCTTAACACATACAGGATCCAACCCAAGTGTCAGTCCTTCCACGATGTGGCCCCAATCGAAACTCCCATCCCTGTCTCTTACTTCCTATCCCTGTTTACTCTGGTTTTCTAGCCAGTTTGGGCAACTTGTTCCTGAATAGAGTCTTCTTCTGTTCTTCTATTCTGGAAGAACTTATATATCCATACTTCAGAGGCTCATGGTTCTGTTTTCTCCACAGTCTTTCAGAATTCATCTGTATTTCTTTCCTTTTTTTTTTTCATCTATATTTCTATAGGACTTTGTTTATACCCCTGTTTTGGTACTTAGTACATTTTAACTTAATCCATTATTTTCCTAAGTGTTCCCTAAGAGATGTTTTAAGTTAAAAGAATGGCCAGTGAAAATTGAGAGATCCTTTTCTTTTCTTTTTCTTTTTCTTTCTTCTCCATGCCCAGTGTTGAAGTCATGACCCTGAGATGGAGAGTCACAGGCTCGACTGACTAAGCCAGCCAGGCACCCCGAGAGATTTCATATATAGAGAGCTACTATCCCCACTGCCTGAGCCTCCTGCAGAAGGAAGGCATAGCAACATATTTGAAGCACAGGAAGGAAAATAAGCGGCTTAATTTGGTTTACTACAGCGTTTCCCAGACTTCTAAAATATTTTTTCTTATGAAATATGAATATACAGAGCAAAACACTTTGGAAAATACTGTCCTAAGCTAGATTCTTGTAGGCATGTCTACTGTTCAGATTGAAAGCTCTTTGAAAATAAGTACTGGCCTTTTATTATTTTCCTGCCTTAGCACTTCGTAGATAGTTAATGCTTATTAAGTCAAGTTGCATAGCCAGTCAAGACTTGGATGTTTCTTTGGAGACCTGAAATATGAAATTAGCAAAGCAAGCTGATCTGCCATGTCTCGTAACTGGCACATACACAGTAGGTACTCAGTAAATGTTGAAGAAGGCTCAATAAATGTGGAGTGTCTTTAAAAGGGTGTAGTTAAGTTGCACTAATAGGGTGTGCCTATTTTCCCAATAATTGTGTGTGCCTGTGTGTATGTTCATGTGTGTGTGCATGTGTGCTTGTTTAAATAACCCAGAAAAGGAAAATTGGGCAAAGTGGCCTGATTTTCTAGGTTTTCCACCATCTTTGAATCTTTTGCTGTCTTTGCTTTTCTATGTATGCTGTAATTTAAGAAAACAGAATTTAAAATAAAACCTAGGCTTATTAAAAAAAACACGGCACTAGGTAAATTGGTGATGGGTGGTGGTAATAGGAAATACCATACAAACATGATATTTTATTTATTTTTTAAAGCATTTTATTTTATTTATTTGGGGGGGAGGGGCAGAGGGAGAGTGAGAATCCCAAGCAGGCTCCACGCCCACCGTGGAACCCAACATAAGGCTTGATCTCACAACCCTGAGATCATGACCTGAGCTGAAACCAAGAGTCGTATGCCTAACGGACTGAGCCACCCAGGCGCCCCAAAACATGATATTTTAAAATAAAGATTCCTATTGGAATTAAAATACCACTTAACTCAGCACTGGAATTCACAGACCTTTAATGAGTACATCCAATATATTAAGTGACATGGTCATGCAGAGTCTCTTGGCTAAGGAGGTAAATGAACAGAACGGTTCAATCTTAATAATTTTTGTTAAAACTGTTAAACCAACAACAAACACCACCACAACAGAAATCTCAGACTGGTAGTAACATAGTAACGCTATGTTCATAGAGCAGCCTTTGTTCCGAAACTGTTTTTTACTAGGTATGTCTGTATGGGCATGTTATTATGCATGCACATAAACATTTATAAGCACAAATAACATGGGCATGAATATTACAATATCCCTTCTTTTAGCTCTAAAACTAGCTGCTTCCTGGAATCAGCAAGGTTTCGCTTAGTAGACAGAATGGAATTTAACCCTTTGCTCTATCTGTGCCTGAACCAAATCCACTGGATTTCTTCACAGACTGGGAAGAATTTCATCCTCTGTATTGTGATTTGCATGTGGTGGGGGAATCTTTCTAATTGTTAACTACCAGAATTCTAAAAGAGTCCTTTGAATTCTCTTTAAGTTCCTTTTTTTCTTTTTTTCCTTCTAGGCTCCAACCAGGAATGGAGACACCATTGGATGTCTTGTCAAGGGCAGCATCTCTGGTGCATGCTGATGATGAAAAACGTAAGTCAGAAACCTGTTTTAAAGTGCTTTTTACCTATGCCCTCTTGTCTCCCGCATTATAATAGACTCATGTGTTTCTCCACATGGTTTTATGGTTATATGCAGTTTATTTTGGTTGTTTTCCTCAGAGATAACAGCTTAGTACCGTCATTTTTATTTTCAAATGCTAGAACATGTAAGTCTTAGAAATGTCATCTTTGGATGCTGGAGCTCCAAGGGTTAACTCAAGGAAGTCTTGTCCTTTCTGGCTTCCCAGCTCTTGAATGGAGATAGTCCTTAAGTGTCTCTGGAAGTTTAGATAAATGTGTTGCTTGACAGACTAATTGACCAGCAGAGAATTAGAGGTGGAAAAAGTCAAGATCATCCCTATCATAGGTAATATGCAGTGCATATAATGGAAAACAGTCTTGAAAATTCCACTTGCATTGGTGAGAAAGAGCAAATATTGGGGGACAAATTCACTAATATAGTGGGGGACAGACGAAAGAGAACATGACATTGTCTTCCACAGGGTAACTCCACAATGTGTTAAAGTGGTTTTCCTACTCATCCTAAGGCATATTTGTTTTTAAATGTTCTTGTTCAAAGTTAAAATTGCTTGCTGAACACTATTTGCGAGAATGGCTGTTTTACATGGGAACAGAGTTAAGTGTTCTTTTCCTAAGCGCTAACATGCTAATAACAAAAAAAAAAATATCTAAGGTTGAGCTTTCATACATTGTAAGTTCTTAAAGATGAACTACTTTCCAGTTTAGAGCTTAATGAATTGGCAGGCTGGAAGGTGCATGTCCTTAAAATATAAGCTCTGCCTTTTTACTGGCCAAGACTTTTGTTTTTCTAAGCCTCAGTTTCCTCATTACTAACATGAAAGAGCAACACTTCAGAAGGTATTTGTGAGGGTTCAGTGAGCTGTTGCAAAGATGGGACTTACCTTAGCTCTCGGCTCCTGATGGGGGGCTTCCATGCTCTGTTCTCTCTTGGCACTTGGTTGGCTTCTGGTAGGACATGTTCTCGTCTCTGTCTGTATCTGGGTGGGAAACCCTCTTCTACTACCAGCACTCCTGCAAGGTTATCTTTAGACTAGTGATTGGATGAGATAACAATTAGAGGGTTTTTTGGTTTGTTTTTTTTCAACCTCGTACATAATCTACATTTACTTAGCTTTTGATTGTTGGGAGGATATAACTACCCTTTGATGTGGTATAATTATCCCTTGCTAAGGAAATTGAAGCTCAGGGATGTTAAGTGTCATTCTCAAGGACACTGAGCTCAGGAGAGGCAGCTCAGGTTGTAGGCTTTTATCTAACCCACCAAAAACTAGTTTAAGCCTCTAAGATTGCAATACATGTTATTGACTTGAATAGCCAGTTACAAGCTTCATTAAGTATGAATATAGGTAATTTAGAAGTTTTTATACTTTATAAGACAGTATTTTGAGTTTGTTTTATAATGCCCTCGTTTAGTTAGGACAGCTCTTTGTGTCTTGAGGGTAGAGAGTAAAAGTTTCTTCTCTTTTTGTGCTGCTTTCTCAGGTTCAGCCCTGGAGCCCAGCTTCAGGGTCACTGTTAAGGCTGGAGACCAATTCAGTGAGCAGTGATTGGACCCTTATGTATAAGGAGCATACGTAGATGAACAAGGGACAGACACTGCCTTTGTGGAGCTTATGAACTTAACTCTTGCTGCTGTAAAATGTATAGGAGGGGGAGACTGGGCATACTTAATGATAGAAACAGAATGATAATTTCAAGGGAGAGAGGAATTCTTACTTTCCTCTTGTGTTTAACACAGCCATTAGTGATTTGCAGAGTAAGGATCTATGCATATGCAAGGCCAGAACGATCACAGAGTAGACTTTATTCTGGAATATTCTTCTTTGGACCCTGGTGATTCCAGTTGGTTTAGGAATGGGCTGGCATGATTCTGGAATCCCTCTGGAATGATTTGTTTCTTGGGATCATTTTTTATATTTAAAGAAGAGGAAAAAAGTCCAAAGATGTCTATAATCATTAACATGTAGGCAACATTTTTAAGAAACATTTTTACTGTGGCGGTGTGTGCATCACCACCACGAGAGCACAGAGCTCAAAGACTAGGCATTCATTGTATTTTTTGTTATCTAGTAATGTAAGTATATGAAAATTTATGCAAAGTTGAGCATTGAATCTTCGAGTAGATTTCTTAAGAATTATTTGGGCTTGTTCAGCCTGAATCAGCTTTCTCTGCCCTAGATTAATTCTATTTTAGCTTTTGTTATAAATTGCTCTTACACTTAACATTCTCCTCAACACTTTAAAAAAAGTCTTGTGGATGTAATCTGATTTGGGTGTCTTATTACAAACAGAAAAATGTTCTACTACTTGAGATCAGTTTCCCGACTCATGTAGGTGACCTAAATGACTTGTCTTTTCTTTGGCTCACAGAGACTGAAAACTCAGGCATTTTTGAAGATGTTATTGTTTGAGCATTTTGAAGAGAACAGTGCCTATTAGGACTTGAGTCTATAATACCTGATAGCCTTAAGGCTTCATTATGTCTACTAGCAGAGAATAAAAGAAATATCTCAATGGGACACTGTAGAGCTGAAGTCAATAGTGAAATGGTGGTTTTGTAGTAACACAATAGTCATTTATCTGGATGGCCTAGAAGGAATACATTTACTTAAAATAATCATTCCACTGCTCATGAGACATTGATTTAATCAGCATCTAGGGTAATCCTGGAAGGTACTTAATGAAAATACAACGTGAGATTGCCCGTTTTCCGTGTGCTGGAGGAATCTCTCCTTTCAGTCATGATTGATGCTGGTGCTGGGAAGACCCCAACCTTTTCCCAGGTCTGTTTTTTAGTAGTCAAAATTGAACAAAATTTGAGGACAGGACACTTAGACACAGGTTTATTAGAACACTTTGTTGTTTCTTTAACGCGATACTTCATTTTATCGTGATGTTTACAAAATATTTTTGGGAATTTTGTTCGTGTAGCTTCTGATGATGAGATCTTCTTGTGTCTGCCGACTTCTTCACCTAGATTAAAATAATCTTAAGAAATGTGTAGTTTTGGTTTTGAGGATTTTGGTGGAGGGGATAGCATTTCTCGATCCGCTCTGATGAGCATGTCTATGATCGGAAAAAGCGGGATAAGGTTGGTGTGACTGATGTGGAGACCACAGGAAGAGAAGGCAGCCTTGGCAGGGGCTGCTGCTGTACCCACCAGCTCCTCACTTGCTGAAGGTCACTGAAGGTTGACTGATCATAAATTACCATAATCCTTCCAAGTAAAGCACTGCCAGGAATGCAAGCTTTTCTTATTGTGGGGGACGGATGTCCCAGGTGCATGGGATATTTTCATGTATATAGGTTGTGGTCTGTTTTGCCTTAAAAAGGAAAAAAAAAAGCCTGTCTGGGGCACCTGGGTGGCTCAGTCGTTAAGGGTCTGCCTTCAGCTTAGGTCATGATCCCAGGATCGAGCCTGGCATCGCATGCAGCTCCCCGCTCCGCAGGAAGCCTGCTTCTCCCTCTCCCCCTGCTTGTGTTCTTTCTCTGGCTCTCTCTCTGTCAAATAAATAAGATCTTAAAAAAAAAAAAAAAAAAGCCTGTCTGATTAATTATAAGATAATGATCAATTACACTCATGTACTGTTTTCTCAGATAAATTTCCTTCCCACAAGATCACGACCAGCCTCTGCATCAATAAAGTAACCCGGTTGCGGTGTGCACAGGTTATGGGTTCTTTAGCCACCACTTTGCTTTGAGCAGATCGGCTGGATCTGCTCCTGATTTGTTCCTCTCTTTCTTCCTCTCCTCTTATTCTCTTGTTTTTCCTCTCAGCATCTGTTAGGGTGGCTTTCAAACATTTTTGACCATGGCACAGAGTAAAAAAGTATATTGTGACTCTTGTATTGATATATTGACATAAATGATACAAAAGCTGCATGAAACAAAAATTACCCTGACTTTGCATGACGATATGCCTGTTCTTTATAGTCTGTTTTATTTAAATGAGAGTTGGGTCATGACTCATTAAATAGACTTTAGGATCCATTGATGAATTGGGACCTGCACTTGAAAAAACATGATTTGGTTTATATCTCCTTTGTTGGATAAACTTGCTGCTGGCTCTTCCCTTCAGGTACTGGGAAGACTTGATGAACACATGGGTCATGAAAATATGAGGAATATATTGGTGACTAGACAGAAATGACATCATCATATTCTCTTTCAAGAGTATTGGAGGACTTGGCACCCCAGTTGTAAGCAAACGTGACTACTCCATTAGGGGCAGTTCCTCCCTCTCTCAGCCTCTCTTGTTCCCAAATTTTGGAGAGGTACTCAAGAAAATGGTCATTCCCCTTTGGTTAAATTTATTTAGCTCCATCTTGTTCCCTAAAGTGTGCTCCTAGCTGTACATGGCTATCAAGATTGCCTAGCAAATGTGGGGCACCTGGGTGGCTCAGTTGTTAAGCATCTGCCTTTGGCTCAGGTCGTGATCCCGGGGTCCTGGGATTGAGCCCCGCATCCGGCTCACTGCTCAGCGGGAAGCCTGCTTCTCCCTCTCCCACTCCCCCTGCTTGTGTTCCCTCTCACTGTCTCTCTCTCTGTCAAATAATAAATAAATAAAAATCTTTAAAAAGATTGCCTAACAGATGTTAATTGAAAGGATGCCCATCTGATCATCTGTAGCCTAATTTGATGGCTTTGATCATTGCATTAGTGATTTTTATCCTTCATATCTTAGAACACCCAAGAGGGAAACCATGCATTTCCATCCATGACAGGGGCCCGCTGTGGCAGTGATTCCCGAAGAGAGGAGGAAGGGGTGTTTGTAAGCATTCTGAAAACGCCTTACCAGGTGATTCTGTTGTTGGATCCCTTGTCCCAGCTGAGTTAATGGTCTCATAATACTCCGTAGGGAATTCTGGATCTGGATCTTTAAGAAGGAGGGGTTAGATCCTCCTAAGTGTGAGGTGCTCTAATTCTTTGGCTATCATATATTCTTTAACCAAATTCACCAGTGGTTTATATTTTGTCCCATTTCCTCTATCATTGTCTCTCTCATATATATGTGCATATATTTGTATATACATATGTGTATGTATATATGCAGAGTATTTTTCCTGAAACACTTGAGAGTAGGAGATATCAAGCCTCTTTACTCCTAAGCCCTTCAGTTATGTATTTCTTTCAAATGAGAACATTCTCTTGCATAATCACAATATGGTTATCTTTATTAAAATGTTACTTAAATATATATAAGCATAAAACTAGGCACAGAATCTTTATGCATGTAGTTCTTTTGCAATTTCATAACCAGAATATGAATTTATAATTTAAATGTAGCCATAAACGTTAACCGTGATACAATAGATAGTAATCTGCTCCAACAAAAGCCTGCTCCTCCAGTATGGTCCTGCTCCCATGCTGGGTTTGATTCTTCAGTGTCAGGGTGCCTGTACGGCCATGTGTCCTTTGACACAGTTTCTTCCCCACGTTTATCTTTGTAAATTCTTATAAAATACTTCATTATACAGATGGAGGTGATGTAAGTTGGCTTTCTCTTAGTGCAAATGTTTAAATTTCATATTAGGCTTATTTCTGTCCTTTTCTCATTAGGCCAGGAAGAAATGCAAACAGGTCTCTGAAATCATGTGCCAATACCTGGTTGTATAATAAATGTCTGATTTTTCCCCCCAATTTTCTTTTTTTAAAGGAAACTCCATGTCCAGCATGGGGCTCGAACTCACGACCTGGAGAACAAGTCGCATGCTCTCCTGATTGAGCCAGCCAGTTGCCAAAAAGAGTCTCATTGAAATAACAACACAAGTGAAAATTCCTTAGACTTCCGAGCTTTGTCTGTGAACCTCAGTTTAATCACTGTATTATTTTATTTAGTTTCCACAAAAACCCTATTAAGTAGGTATTATAATTAGTCCCATTTTATAGATAAGGGAACTGAGGCTTACGGAGTTTATATGATTTGGATACTAATTATAGTAAATTACAGTACTAATAAATAAGGATCCTTAGCTGGTAGTGACCGTGCTGAGATTTGAACTCAGGCAGCCCGACTCTGAAGCCTAAGCCCTTAACTTCTCTGCTGTATGCCTTCTCAGAGAGAGGGCACTGAAGATTGGACTGCTGAATGAATGCATGAACAACTGCATCAGTGCAAACATATATACATACACACATACGAAACTTCTGTATAGTCTACCTCCACTAATAAGTTAGCAAAGAGGTTTTTCTTTGGAAGATGTTTCCCAACCAGTGAAATAGCATTTCATGAGTATTAAGTAGCTGTAATCAGCCAAATGTTAGAATGGGTAGTGGCATGTATTCAAGAGCCGTAGGGACTCTGCCATGTGTGTCCGTGGCTCAGATACTCACAGCCACAGAACTCTTTATAAGGAGCCTTCTTTTCCAGTAAATATTTCTCAGTTAAGACGCTCTGATGGGTATGGGCGGCCTCACAAAATAACAGATCCCTTATTGCCAAAGTGTTCAAGCCGAGAGATGAGATAACCACTGTTCAGACTCATTGTAGGAGAGACTTGGCAGTGGATGGGTGGCCACGCTTGCTGACCTAAGATTCTGTGAGTCTGTTAGATCCTAGACTTGCTCAAGGCAAAGATCCTGTTCCATACTGCTTTGTATTCCAAGCATGTTCCATTTGATGCATATGGTTGGCATTTAATAAACATGTGTTGGTAATAAAGTAACCACTGTAGTGAAAGGCTCATCTCTAAGGAATTAATTTATTTAACACTAGCAAAAATGACTCATTATAATTATCACTATTACTATACTAATAATGTACAAATTGAAAGGAGTACTGTATTCCACTTGATAATAATTAATAGTTGGTGAAACATTTTCATTTGATGGTTGTAACAGGAACTTTTGCAGTAGGCTGAGTGGGAGGTGTCAGAGAAAAAAATTAAGCTTGAAAACGTTGCATGCCTAATTCAAGATTAAAGTGTAAAAAAAAAAGTTCAAAGTGTGTCCCTTCACTCAGTGCCTTCATATGCAGTCACATGCTGTGATTGCCAAAGGAGCACTTAATAACTGAGCGTCATCTGTTGCTGGGGAGTGCAGCGGACTCCAGGGGAGGGAGGCGCGAGGTCTTTGGGGGAGCTTTTCTCTTCCTCCGACTCGACTCTGTGTTCCCAAGCATCCTTTGGATTTTTGAAATAAGGACTGAATTTACTGCCCTTTCTAAAGGTTGGAGTCACTAATAATATGCTTTGTGCTTTCAATTATGTCCCCTTTTGTGAACAGTGGCATTGAAAATATCATCTCCCAGAAGTGTATTTTACTTTTAAAAAGTTCATAAAACATAAGGTGGGGGAGTACTTATGTGCTAACTTAAGACACTCTAGGTGTGGTCAGTTGCTTTAATCAAAGTTTGTCTCCCAGGATAGGTATCTGGCATATAATCAGAAGGGCTCCCCTCCAGAGACAGCTACTACAAATGTCTCTGCTATTTTTGTACTTCTATATCAGCTCAGATTAGCATAATAAATGTTAGAAATGGATCTCCACTGGTGAAAATAATGGCTTGTTAATTAGCATAATGGATGTTGGAAATAGATTGTTCCACCGAATAGCTCTTAGCCACTTGAGGATGGTTTACTATGTTTCCTTTAAACCAGTATGTCTCAGTCTTTAGAAATCCATGCTTTCCGGGCACCTGGGTGGCTCAGTTGGTTAAGCGACTGCCTTCGGCTCAGGTCATGATCCTGGAGTCCCAGGATCGAGTCCCACATCGGGCTCCCTGCTCAGCAAGGAGTCTGCTTCTCCCTCTGACCCTCTTCCCTCTCGTGCTGTCTGTCTCTCATTCTCTCTCTCTCAAATAAATAAATAAAATCTTAAAAAAAAAAATAGAAATCCATGCTTTCCTTTAATACACATAAGAATGTGATGAGCTATTTTAATGTTGTTTGCAATTCAATTTAAAGTTTCAGAGTCAAGAATCCTTGGATGAAGTACTTACTTTTTTCATCTGATGCCCGTCTTCCTCAGTGTCCCCTCTGCTTCCCAGCACGTTCCTTCTTTCCCTCTCTGCATCTGGAGAATCACTGCCCTGATCAGGATCTTCTCCGCACGTCCCTAGCACCCGCAGCCATTCTCTGTTGAATAGGCCTTCTAAACTCACCGTTGGGGGTCGCTATCTCCTCTGCCACCTCTGGTTCCCCCATGTCCCTCCTAGAATAGGTACATTCAGACGTAAACAGTGATTTTTGTGTGTGGTCTGGGGATAGTGTACCTGGTACTACCACCAGCTTTGATCTGGAGCTCTTTGGGATGGAGGGACAGAGGGAATGGGAAGGGAGACTGGTGCCAAGGGCAGCAAGCAGCCACGTGTAAGGCCGTAGAATCCTGGAGAACACAGGGCTCTTTGCCCCTTTTCTGGAGGCAGCCACAACCCAGCTCCAGTCACTGTCATGTCAGAGCTGACTCATGGGAGCTGTCTGCGTGCGGCTCAGCTCAGGGCGCCATGCTGGGAACTTGCAGTCCGCCGTGGTGGGAGCAGTGTAAATGCTGCAGATCGGGGCTTGTTTGGTCTTTCCTTCCATCAGAGCCAGTTAATGCATACCAGCGCTCACAGGCTCCCAGTGACTCCTTTTACATGGGAATGTGGGGCTGGGTTTGCCAAATTTTCTGATTCTTAAAGACAAACAATCCTGGATTTTTATGTAAAATGTGTAGATTTTTAAAATTCCATTTGAGCCAAACAGTCATTTCCTTGCCGAGATCAGACCTGTATCTGTCTATCTAGTATGTGCTTTCTGGTCTAGTTTCAGTACTTCTATTAATGTGACCTGAAATAATAGTAGATTTTTAAAAGAAAGCAATCTATATCAGCTTCTCTCCCTCTAATTGTAGTTGTGAATTACTATAGCAATTCTTTAAGAGCTGAAAACTTCGACCCACTTCCTAGTATCTCTCATTAACTTAATATGGAAGCAATTTGGATATGGGTATATTTTTTCTTCCCATTCAGATTTTCTGTTAAAAGACAGAGGCCACATCTTTGCTTCACCTTGTTTCGCTTTCTTAAAGATTTATGTTACACGCTTATGAAATACTGACTTGATTTTGGATGTGGATGTAATTTGCAGAAGGAATACATTTGGGTTTACACTTTTAGGGAAATAGCATCAACTTTGAAAGATCAAACTGTTACATCATTAGTGGCTTTAGATTTATTGTAACTGCCTTTTTACTGGATCAAACTCTTGATTCCTTGTAAATGAAATGAATAAATCTTTCTATTTGAAATCTGGGGAAGTTCCCATTTCCTTCTCTAGGACCGTCTTTCTCATAAACTTTATATGTGGTTTTTTTTTCTCCCTCTGAAAAATATTGCTTAAATGTTACTTTCATGGAACTTGCCATATTTAACTGGATTGTAGTCACTTTTTAAATGAACTTGACAAAGCAATAATCTGTTTTGCTCACCAGTAAGCAAGGGTTGAGCAGAATGATTTTTCTTTTCCTTAGCAAAGCGCTCATTGGGGTGCCTCCAGTAAAACAGTTTAAATTACAAAGGAATATTTCATTTAGGAACTCAGGAGGACAAACTGGATTTTGGGGGTAAAATGGCAGCCTGAACACATGCCTTTAGCTCCCCTCTTAATAAAAGTCCTTTAAAATAACAAAATACAGACCTTTTAAAAAAATCTGTTACACTGCTAGAAAACCAGAAAAGGTGCCTACCTTTAGGAGACCAAAAGTTAGGAAGAATTCCTGGAAAACTGAAAAAGGAAACAAAAACAAAAAAATCATAACCCAAAACACAGGTGCAGAAGGAAATGGCATTAAAAGCAGAGTTTATAATGACTAACCGCTACTGTCAGGAAGGGGCCCTAGAGCCAAATTCAGGAAACTAAAGTATTGCATTTATGACAGTGGCCCTCTGGCGAAGAGCTGAGAACTGTGCTCTGAAGAAAGTGAACACTCCGTCTTGGGAGCATTCCTCCAGTGGGTGTAGGGATCTGAGAGAAGCAGAGTAGAGCTTAAGATGAGCGTGATCACCCCCCCACAAAAAGCAGGGTGGGCAAGGCAATGTAAGCCTTCCTGTAGGCAGTGTCTACAAAAATCCTTCACCACTAGAGGAAACACTTTCTTATTTCTGCAGGTTTGTGTTTGTCTCCCAGCCTGCTGTCTTGCGGGTTTCCCACTCATATACCCTAAAACACAGCTGGGTCAATGGACACCTCTTCTACTCTTACATAGAGCCTACAGTTGCCCCTCCCCAACGAGAGACCCAACACTAGCTAGCCCGGAGAGGCATGCATTAGCTGCCCTTGTTGATTGACCTAGTCTTTTCTGCTGAAGTATGAATGAATATCAAAGGATCATGCGACATTCAAGGAAAGCAAATAGGATGAAAGAAAGACCCAGAGTAAGCAGACTTTGTGGAATATAGAAGCTGAAAACATGTTAGTTGGTATCTTCAAAAAGATTTGAGGTAGTGAATATGTTAGATAATAGCCTGCTATGAAAAAATATTTCTGCAGTAAAGTTCATGGAAATTTAAAATAGGGTTATTGAACTTAAGAGATTAAATACATCTTGAGAATCAGGTGGATATGATGATTAAAGACAAATTTAGTGATCTGGAAGATAGGCAACAAAATTTTGCAGAATATCACAAGGAACTTAGGAAGTAATAGAGATCTAAAATATCCATCAGATGGAAGTTCTGGTGGGATGAGGCCAAAGAAGTACAGAGAAGATGCATTTATTAGAAAAATAGGAAATTAATGGGCCCAATGAACAGCCAAAATAATAATAGTAATAGTAGTAATAATAACAGCAAAGTAGAAAGAGAAGAATTGATCTCTGCTTTTATTTTTATAAATAAAAATGAAAATAAGCCTAAATGATAAAGTTTTTTTTTTAAATAGGCCAATAAGTGACATAAATCATTGGCGAGTTTGATTAGGGAAAAGAATATATGCAGTTATAGAACATTAGAGATGACAAAAGGGGCATTATAATGAGTATAGATGAGAATAATACACAAATACATATACACATATAACAAACAATGAAAAATTATAGGTGAAATGGATGATTTTATTTGAATCACAGAGAGGCAGAAAACCTGAATTTTGGTCAGTGATTTTAGGAAAAATTGAAGAGGTAGTCAGAAATATGAGCCTCAGATGGTTTTATAAGTGAATTTTATCAAGTCTTCAAGAAACAAATCTCCTATAACACTATTCTAGTGTGTAGAGCACTTTTTAACTCCTCTTTAAGGGTAATAGAACTATGATACCAGAAAGTGGACAAGGAAAGCACAAAGCATATGTATATATTATAAATCAGTTTCCCTTCTAACATAGATATGAAGATCTAAAGTATTAAAAAATTCAGTCTAGTAGTGTATTAAAAGAGTAACATATTACATGTGCGGGTAAGTTGTTTGCGTCATAGGAATGCGAGCATAGGTCAGTAACAGAAACTCTTATAATGTAATAAATTATTTGTGTTACTTTAGTAGATTAAAAGAAGAAAAATCCATGTAATGTTCATGACATTCAAAAAGTACCTGCTGAAATTCAACATCAGTATATAATAAAAACTTAGCAGGAGAAAAGAACTTCCTTGCATTGATAAAAGTTTGCATATGATATCACCATCAGTGTATGATAAAAACTTAGCATGAGCAAAAGACACTTTCTTACATTGATAAAAGTAACCCACTAGAAACCTATGATCAATATGTTTAATGATGAAACAGTTTAAGTCTGGAGCAAGACAACTCAAATAGCATTGAACTTGAGGTTCTAGCTAATGAATTTTTTTTCAGGGTTTTTTTTCTTTCAGTTTTTAATTTTATTTTAGCTCCAGTATAGTTAACATACAGTGTTAAATTAGTTTCAGGTGTACAATATAGTGATTCAACAATTCTCTGTATTACTCAGTGCTCATTATGATAAGTATACTCTAAATCCCCTTTACTTCTTTCACTTACCCCCCCACCCACCTCCCTTCCGGTAGCCATCAGTTTGTTCTCTGCAGTTGAGAGTATTTTTGGTTTGTCTCTCTCTCTCTCTCTTTTTTTTCCTTTGCTATTTATTTGGTTTCTTAAATTCCACATATGGGCAAAATCATATGGTGTCTTTCTCTGACTTATTTTGCTTAACGTTATACTCTCTAGCTTCATCTGTCTTGTTGCAAACGGCAAGATTTCATTCTTCTTTACGGCTGAATAATGTTCTGTCTCTCTCACACAAACACACACACACACACACACCCTACATCATCTTCATCCATTTATCTATTGATGGACAGTTGGGCTGCTTCCATATTTGGCTATTGTAATTAATGCTGCAATAAACATAGGGATGCATGTATCCCTTTAAATTAGTGTTTTTGTAATTTTTGGGGCAAATACCCAGTAGTGTGACTATTGGATCATACGGTAGTTCTATTTTTAACTTTTTGAGGAAGCTCCATACTGTTTTCCACAACCGTTTGCATTCCCGCCAACAGCGCATGAAGGTTCCGTTTTCTCCACATCTTCACCAACACTTGTTTTTTGTGTATTTTATTTTAGCCATTCTGACCCATGTGAGGTGGTATCTCATTGTAGTTTTGATTTGCATTTCCTGATGATGAGGGATGTTGAATGTCTTTTGGCCATGTGGATGTCTTCTTTGAGAAATGTCTGTTCATATCTTCTACCCATTTTTTAATTGGATTATTTGTTTTTCTGGTGTAAATTCTTTATATATTTTGGATACTAACCCTTTATTGCATATATCATTTGCTGATATCTTCTCCCATTCATTCAGTAGGTTGCATTTTAGTTATGTTAATTGTTTCTTTGCTGTGCAGTAGCTTTTTATTTTGATGTAATCCCAATAGTCTATTTTTGCTTTTTTCCCCCTTGCCTCAGGAGTCATATCTAGAAAAATGTTGCTATGGCTTATGTCAGAGAAATTACTACCTGTGCTCTTTTCTGGATACTTATGGCTTCAGGTCTTACATTTAGGCCTTTAATCGATTTTGAGGTTTTTTTTTGTGTGTAGGATGTAAGAAACTGGTCCAGTTTCATTCTTTTGCATGTAGCTGTCCAGTTTTCCCAACAGTGTTTATTGAAGAGACTTTTTCCCATTGCATAATCTTGCCTCTTTTGTTGAAGATTAATTGACCATGTAATTGTGGGTTTATTTCTGGGTTTCCTGTTCTTTTTCATTGATCTGTGTGTCTGTTTTTGTGCTTGTCTCCTACTGTTTTGTTTACTACAGCTTTGTAATATAACTTGAAATCTGGGACTGTGATACTTCCAGTTTTGTTTTTCTTTTTCAGGATTGCCTTGGCTCTTCAGGGTCTTTTGTGATTCCATATAAATTTTAGAATTGTTTTAGTTCTGTGAAAAATGCTGTTGGTATTTTGATAGGGATTGAATTCTAGCTAGTGAATTTTTAAAAAGTGAAAGGTATAGGCAAAACTGTAATTTTCAGATGTTTATAAATAGTCTACTAGAAAAATCACAATGTCCCCGTGTATTATAACAGGAAAAAACTAGAACTAATAAAAGACTCAAATAAGGTGGCCGGTTATAAGAGTATCATTTAAAAAATCAGTATTATCCTTATTCACTTGTAATAACCAGTTAGAAATTATCTCTAAAAAAGTCTTATTCACATACCAACCGTAGATATAAAATATTTAGGAGAATACCTAACAAGAAACATATAAGACCAACATGAAGAAATCATAAAACTGCCGAATGACATGAAAATGATATGAATAAAAGAAAATACCATATTCCTGAGTAGAAAGATTCAGTCAAATAAAGATGTCAGTTACATTCATTTTTAATCTATGTAATCCTAATCAGATTCCATAATTCAGTATGATCCCAATCAGAATATCAAATGTAATTTTTAAATTGTTAAGCTGATTCTAAAGTTTATGTCAAAATTTTTGAAAAATAAAGGGTGGGGAGGGAAGGGACTTGCTATATCAGGCACTAAAAAACTCTATAAATTGTATTACTATAAAGGAATTAAAATGGGGTAATATCGGCATTGGGATAACCAGAGGAGTATTTATTAAACTTTTTAAAATCTGCGATCCATAGCAACAAAAGCATTTTACAGTCAAACCAGATTTCATGGGATAACGGAGATAGTGTGCAGGAAGTTTGTGTGGGGGGGGGTGCTGTCAGGATTATCCTTGTGGGGGAAGGGAAGCATGCAGGAGCCCAAGGAGAAGTTGCCCCCCCCCCCCACGCAGTCCCAGCAGGCTCTGCCGCTCTCTTCTGTCTCAGGCTATTTCCTGGTGAACCCAGTTTATAGCAGACCTCAGTGCAAACGGATGCTAATTTAGGATTACCTGGATGGTGAGGACCTTGATTATTCTCTTGTTCAACCTTCTTTCTGATGCACAGGTGCCCTCTGCAATATTCCTGATGTTTAGCCCTCTGTCCTCTGCTTGAGTGTAAGAGATGGAGAGTTTATTATGTAACTGCACTGTCAGTGTTGAACACTTTGAGGATTTAGAGCACTTTTATTATAATTATTTTATAGATTTTATTTATTTGAGAGAGAAAGCGTGTGCACGATCAAGGGGAGGGGCAGAGGGAGAAGGAGAAGCAGACTCCCTGCTGACACATGGGGCTCAATCCCAGGACCTGAGCCAAAGTCAGATGCTTAACCTACTGAGCCACCCAGGCGCCCCTAGAGCACTTTTATTATTGAGTGAAAATCTGCATCCCTGTAACTTTCTCTCCTTAGACACACTTGTCTCAGCTATTCAAAATACCTCTTCCAATCCTTGGAATTGTTCCAATTTCCACCCTTGGGAAAATTGAAGAAAGTTATCACATTTCCTTTAAGTTCCTTCTTTGGTCCTTTTGAAATGCCTCATTTTCTCAGCTATTTCTTACATGATGTCCTTTATTTTTTCCTCCAGCTTTACTGAGGTATGATTGACAAAATTGTGTATATGTAAGAGTACAGCAGGATGGTTTGATATACGTGTGCAATGGGAGTGATTACCTCAGTCAAGTTAATTAATACATCCGTCACCTCACATGGGCACATTTTTTGTGTGTATGTGGAGTGAACACTTAAGATCTACCCCGTTAGCAAATTTCACGTGTGCAGTACAGTATTTTCACCTGTAGTCACCAATGCTGTACATTAGATCCTCAGAACTTATTTATCCTTAACTGGACGTTTGTGCCCTTTGACCAACACCTCCCCCATTTCTCTCCCCACCCCCACCCCTAGCAATTAATTTTCTACTCTCTGTTTTTATGAGTTTGACTTTTTTAGATTTCATGTATAAGTGAGATCATACAGTATTTGTCTTTGGTTTATTTCACTTAGCCTGTCCTCCACATTCATCCGTGTTGTCATGAATGGCAGGATTTCCTTCTTTTTGTGTGTGCATGTGTGCATGTGCGTGCACACGTGTGTGTGAATAATGCTCCACTGTATACGTCTACACACTACATTTTCTTTATCCAGTCATCCATTGATGGACACTTAGGTTGTTTCCCTATCTTAGCTATTGTGAAGAAGGCTGAAGTGGACATGGGAGTGCAGGTGTCTCCTGCAGATACTGTTTTCATTTCCTTAGAGTATATACCCAGAAATGGGATTGCTGGATCATACAGTAATTCTATTTTTAATTTTTTGAGGAAACTCCATACTGTTTTCCATAGAGGCTGTACCAATTTACATTCCTGGCAACAGTTGTACAAGGGTTTCCTTTTCTCCATGTCCTTGCCAATATTTGTTATCTTTTTGATAAGAGTCATTCTAACACATGTGAAGTGATATTTCCTCATGGTTTTGATTTGCATTTCCTTGATGATTAGTTGATGTTGAGCACCTTTTCATATATCTGTTGGCTATTTGTATACCTTCTTTGGAAAAATAATCAAATTCCTTGCCCATGTTTTGATTAGGTAATTTGCTTTTTTTTTTTTTGCTATTGAGTTGTATGAATTCCTTATATATTTTGAATGTCAACCCCTTATCAGATATATAGTTTGCAATTTTTTTTCCTGTTCTATGGGGTTGCCTTTTCATTTTGTTGATTTTCCTTTCTCAGTGCAGAAGCTTTTTAGTTTGATGCAATCCTACTTGTTTATTTTTGCTTTTGTTACTTGTGTCATATCCAAAAAATTATTGACAAAACTAATATCAAAGAGCTTACCCCTTCTATTTTCTTTTAGGAGTATTATGGTTTCAGTCCTTACGTTTAAGTCTTTAATCCATTTTGAGTTGATTTTTCTATATGGTATAAGATAAAGATCCAGTTCATTACTTTGCATGTGGATATACAGTTTTCCCAACACCGTTTATTTAAAAATTTTTAACTTTAAATTCAATTTAATTAACATATGCTGTATTGTTAGTTTCAGAGGTAGAATTCAGTGATTCATCAGTTGCATATAACACCTGGTGCTTATTACATCATGTGCCCTCCTTAATGCCCGTCACCCAGATACCCCATCCTCCCACCCACCTCCCCTCCAGCAACCCTCAGTTTGTTCCCTATAGTTAAGAGAGTCTCTTATGGTTTGTCTCCCTCTCTGCTTTTCCTCTTACTTTGTTTTTCCTTCCCCTCCTCTATGTTCATCTGTTTTGTTTCTTAAATTCCTCATATGAATGAAATCATATGGTATTTGTCTTTTTCTGACTGACTTATTTCGCTTAGCATAATACCCCCTAGTTCCATCCACATCATTGCAAATGGCAAGATTTCATTCTTTTTGATGCTGAGATATTCCATTGTATATATGTATATATACCACATCTTCTTTATCCATTCATCTGTCGATGGACATTTGGGCTCTTTCCATATTTTGGCAATTGTGGACATTGCTGCTATAAACATTGGGGTGCATGTGCCCCTTTGAATCAGTGTGTTTGTATCCTTTGGATAAGTACTTAGTAGTGCAATTGCTGGGTCATAGGGTAGCTCTATTTTTAACTTTTTGAGGAACCTCCATACTGTTTTCCAGAGTGGTTGCACCAGTTTGCATTCCCACCAACAGTGTAAGAGGGGTCCCCTTTCTCTGCATCCTTGCCAACACCTGTTGTTTCTTGTGTCGTTGATTTTAGCCATTCTGAATGACAGGTGTGTGGTGGTATCTCATTGTGGTTTTGATTTGTATTTACCTGATGCCAAGTGATCCAACACCATTTATTGAAGAGACTCCTTTCCCAGCCTGTATTCTTGGAACCCTTCTCATAGGTTAGTTGACTATGTATGTGTAGGTTTATTTCGGGTTCTCAGTTGTGTTTCATTGGCCTCTGTGTCTGTTTTTATGTAGTACCTTACTGTTTTGATTACTGTAGCTTTCTCATATAGTTTGAAATCAGGAAGTGTGATGCCTCCAGCTTTGTTCTCTCTCAATATTGCTTTGGCTCTTCAGGGTCTTTTGTGGTTCCATACAAATTTTAGGATTGTTTTTTTCTATGTCTGTGAAAAATGCCATTGGAATTTTGATAGAGGTTGCATTGAATCTGTAGACTGCTTTGGATAGTATGGACATTTTAATAATAGTAATCTTCTAATCCATGAGCAGGAGATGGCTTTCCATTTTTTTAAAAAGATTTAATTTAATTTATTTATTTATAAGATTTTATATTATTTATTTATTAGAGAGCACGTGAGCTGGGGGAGAAGCAGGGGGAGAGGGACAAGCACACGCCATGCTCAGTGTGGAGCCTGATGTAGGGCTCAGTCCCAGGACCCTGAGGTCATGACTTGAGCTGAAATCGAGAGTCAGAGGCTTAACCGACTGAGCTACCTAGGCACTCCTCTTTCCATTTCTTGTGTGTCATCAATTTCTTTCCTTAATGCCTTATAGTTTTTTATGTACCGAACTTTCGCCTCCTTAGTTAAATTTCTAAATCCCTTAGCACTATTAATTTTATTCCAAGCTGTCTTTATTCTTTTTACATGTGGTTCAAACCAGGCCTTTGTCATATTACTCCCTTTTCCATACATATGATCAGTTATTATGCCATTTTTACGACCTTTGTGTCAGCTGCTCTCTCTGCCAGAAATGCTCTTCTCTCAAATCAGAATTCCTGGCTCCTTCATCTTCGGTCCTCAGCGTGGATGTCTCCCAGGCCCACAGTATGACTTTCATGAGTCTGAGGCACTTTTGCCTTTACAGGTGTCTTTTCATAAAAAAAAAAAAAGTATTAAAAATTATATTTTATGACTATTGGTATAACGATGAATATATTATTATTACATATTAAAACATTGTCTTTAGCCTGAAAGTTCACATTTTCTTCTGATTTTGAAACAAACCATTTTCATGGACTCCCCAAAATATTGCAGGCCCTAGGCACTGTGTCCTCCTTAGGGCAGTGTCATGATCTGTTGCATGATACTACGGTATGTATTATATTCACTGCTGTACCCTTAGTGTCTGGAGTAGAGCCAGGCTCATGAATGAAAGAAGAAAGAAAGAAACACTGGGCTCCAAGTGGAGAACTCTCTTCTGACTAAAGTACATGAGAATTGTATATTCCTAAAATGTTTAATCATTTAATTTTTTTTTAAAAGATTTGTATTTATTTATTAGAGGGAAAGAGAGAGAGAGAGCAAGCACATGAGCAGGATGGAGGGGCAGAGGGAGAGGGAGAAGCAGACTCTCCACTGAGCCCGCGGGACTCGATCCCAGGACCCTGGGATCACGACCTGAGCTGAAGGCAGACACTCAACCAACTTAGCCACCCAGGCGTCCTCCCCCCTACCTTTTTTTTTTTAAAGATTTTATTTATTTATATTGTTCAATTTTAAAGTTGTTTTTAATTTTCCCATTTATGCATGATGCTAAACATCTTTTATTCGGACAACTTCTCCATCCTCTTCTCCCCTTTGGGGTTATTTCTTTACAGTGAGTCTCTAGACAGAAATTACTAGGTCCAAATTTATGTGTATGCTTCCATCATGGCGTCCTGTAGACTTTAATAAAAAACTGTTCTCTGAAAAAAAAAAACTATTCTCTGGTTCTTATTTTATCACATATAGTTGAATTTTCAGTTAAGTAACCTTTTGATATGTGGAGTGAATCGCTTAATATTTTCTATTTATTGTCTTACATGTTAGTTTATTATTTCCAAGTATATATGAAATTCTTGAGGGTAGGATTCTATATTCTCAGACGAGCACAGTATGGAACTTATGAATAGGTGCTCAATTTTGGTTGCTTGGTTGAGAAAAAAAGAAGTTTAGAAGGGAAGCTAATTCTGGGGGAAAGATGACAAAACATTATTGATATCTGGTCAGATTATCATTTCTAGAAGTCTGCATTTGGAATTTATTCCAGAAAGAATAACACTTGACTTCATGGGAAGGGATCATCTGTGAGGGAGAGAAAATCATAGCAGATAAAAGCAAGGCAGATGAGCCCTGGGAAGGTAAGGAAGGGGAGAGGATGGAAGGGAGGGGAAGGATGCTGCCATGTACTGAGTACCTCTTACAGTGGTGTGTGCATTTCTACATGCAGTCCTCCCAGTAATCCCACCCTTCCATCCGTCCATTCAACAAATATTTATTGAATGCTCCTGGCATGTCAGGTGCCATGCTAAGTAATGACATGGAGCTATCATCTGCTTTGGCAGAGATCAGGACTTCATCATCTCATAGCCAGTTGGGGTAGGAAATTAGACTTCACTGACTTCATAGTGCATATCCTTTCCAGTATGCTGTTTCGGCATAGGTGAACATTAAATTGACTATTGGGAGTTAATCATGCACATTTTATTGAGAATTTTGTTAAGGGACTTGGGGTAAGTGCTATCCATGAGAAAAAGGTAGTATC
Organism: Callorhinus ursinus; assembly: GCF_003265705.2. Lineage (NCBI taxonomy): Eukaryota > Metazoa > Chordata > Mammalia > Carnivora > Otariidae > Callorhinus > Callorhinus ursinus. Next base: position 41,112,000 of record NW_027397077.1, on the reverse strand, counting down.
CACCAAGGCAGCCCGCGGAGTCTTCCCACTATCCTCCCCACTGCCCTTCTGGAATCAATCTTAGTATATTATGGGACACTGTACATTTTAGTGTAGTCTGCCTTGCATTCAAACTTTTTATTTGTCAGTCTGTCTCTCCCACACATTTTGGTATCACAGAGTATCTTTGGATAGTACTTTAAGCAAAATAATTATTTTATTTAAAATTGAATATTATTGGGCGCCTGGGTGGCTCAGTTGGTTAAGCGACTGCCTTCGGCTCAGGTCATGATCCCGGAGTCCTGGGATCGAGTCCCACATCAGGCTCCCGGCTCAGCGGGGAGCCTGCTTCCCCCTCTGACCCGCTCCCCTCTCATGCTGTTTCTCTCTCTCTCTCTCTCAAATAAATAAATAAAATCTTTTAAATAAAATAAAATTGAATATTATTTCTCTTAGTAGGTATGAGTTTGGTAGTGTGTTGGGATTTTTGATTATCATACTGCTGTGGAAAATAGCACATGGTTGTAATAATAGGGAATATTCAAAAATGAGATGGCTTTTCTTAGGGACATCTCTTGGCAATGATTTTTTTAAAAAATGAATATACTTAATTTGTTTTGTGGAAACTTTACAACATAAACAAATAGGGAGAACATTATAATGGGCCTCTTTTATATGTTCAATTGGATTAGGATATGTTGAGGGTCACATCTAAACAAAAGCCAGTTTAAAAGGAAAGCAACATTGTGACCAGGAATGGCATTCCTGCTGGAAGATAATTAGTATGTAGGTCAGAATTAATACTGTGTTATCTCTGGAGTGAAAAATACCATGGTAGTAAGAATTTAGCTAAGGATCAGAGGTATTTTATTTGGTGTGAATCTTTAGGGATTCTATTCTTGAGACCTGAGCTCTGAGAGCAGTAGCTTTCATTGAAGTTGGCCCATGAAATTAGTAATTTATATTTTTTATTTTTTAAAAGATTTTATTTGAGAGAGAGAGAGAGCATGCACTAGCATGAGTTAGGGGGAGGGGCAGAGGCAGAGGCAGATGGAGAAGCAGGCTCCTTGCCGAGCAGGGAGCCTGACCTGGGTCTCGATCCCAGGACTCTGGGATCATCACCTGAGCCGGAGGCAGATGCTTAACCGACTGAGCCACCCAGGTGCCCCTTCTATTGATTATTTTTAAGACTTCTATAATTATTTTAATTTTCTGGAGCTCTTTTTAAAAGTCACACTCTCGGGGCGCCTGGGTGACTCAGTGGTTAAGCGTCTGCCTTCGGCTCAGGTCATGATCCCGGGGTCCTGGGATCAAGCCCCGCATCGGGCTCCCTGCTCAGCAGGAAGCCTGCTTCTCCGTCTCCCACTCCTCCTGCTTGTGTTCCCTCTCTCACTGTGTCTCTCTCTGTCAAATAAATAAATAAAATCTTAAAAAAAAAAGTCACCCCCCTCTTTCACCAATGCTGTATCTCTCTGAGGCAATTGATACATTAAAAAAAACTTCCTTCTTGCATGATCTTTGGGTTGCTTGGTTTGATTTGATCTCTTTCTTGCATGTTAGTAGCTTTCCTCAAATATCTACTTGTCTACTGATGATTAAGGTCAGGGAAGAAATGACTGAGTTCAGTAAAAGGCAGAGGGACGCTTGTACTCTGAGCCCCACATGAGGTATCACCTTGCGCCTGTCCGAATGGTTGGTGTTTATCAAAAAGACAAGAAACAACGAGTGCTGGAGAGGATGTGGAGAAAAGGGAACCATGGTGACCTATTGATGGAAATGTAAACTGGCACAGCCACTGTGGAAAACAGTATGGAGGTTTCCCAAAAAATTAAAATTGAACTACCATATGACTTAGCAATCCTCCTTCTGGATATTTATCTAAAGGAAACAAAAACAGGATATTGAAGAGATACATGCACTTGCATGTTCATTGCAGCATTATTCACATTAGCTGAGACCTGGAAGCAACCTAAATGTCAACCAGTAGATGAATGGATAAAGAAAATGTGGTGTCAGTGTATACAGTGGAATATTATTCAGCTATAAAAAGAAGGAACTCTTGATATTTTAGCAACAGTATTGATGTACCTTGAGGGCATTATGCTAAGTTAAATAGGGCAGAAAAACACAAATGTCATATGACCTCAATTCTATGTGGAATCTTAAAAATAAAAGAAGAGGGGCACCTGGGTGGCCCAGTTGGTTAAGTGTCTATCTTCAGCTCAGGTCATGATCCTGAAGTCCTGGGATTGAGCCCTCTGCATTGGGCTCCCTGCTCAGTGGGGAGTCTGCTTCTCTGTCTGCTCCTCCCCGCCCTGCTTGTGTTCTCTCGCTCACTCTCTCTCAAATAAATAAATAAATCTTTAAAAAAATAAAAATAAAATAAAAAACAAACTCATAGATACAGAGAACAGATTGGTGGTTGCCAGAGGCAGGGAGGGGCATAGTAGGTGAAATGAGTAAAGTGTGTCAAAAGGTACAGACTCCCATTTGTAAAGTCAGTCAGTCCTGGGATGTAATGTACACAGCCTGGTGACTATAGTTAACAATACTGTGTTGTATATTTGAATGTTGCTGAGAGTAGATGTTTAAAATTCTCATCAGAAGAAATTGTAACTGTGGTGATAGATGTTAATTAGACCTAATGTGATCATTTCACAACACATACAAATATTGCATCATTATGTTGTACACCCAAAATTAACATAGTTATATGTCAATTATATTTCAGTTAAAAATAAATAAATGTAGTCAGGATCTGGGTAACTGAAGATCTCTTTAGAAAAAGCATAAAAAATTAGGAATACATTTGTTAACTTATTTTTAAGCCCTTAACTTTTGAAAGTTGGTATTAGTAATGGTAACAACTTGCCTTTAAGGCAATTAGAGTCTAAGTAATGCATACAATGAGTTCACGAGTAAAAGCAGAATCTCTTATGTAATACTGTCTTTGGGGGTCAGGGCTGGTGATAGAGGGAATATTGTGATGATACAGTATTAGGAAGGTGATAATACAGTATTTGTAGTAAATATTAGGTTAATGTTGTAGATGTTTAAAAAACTGTCGAGGAGACAGATTTGTGTAGCTAATCAAGGACAGCTGGCTGAGGACACAGGACCATGTTGTTTTTGATAGCTTGCTGTGAGATTGTTTTCATCCTCAGGTTAGTTCAGGTTAATCTGAAAATGCACTGTCTCTCTCTCTTTTTTGGGGGGGGGATGGGCTATAGGTAACTGGGATTCCAAGATTCTTCTTTCCAAACTAGTAATTATTATTTGGAGTTGGACTTCCAAATTGCTTAGTGATAAGTATTTGTCATTAAGTGGGGGGACCGAGAACCTAAAGGCAGGCTTCAGCCCCTCAGCTTCTTTTGTTGAGGCCTCTGAAGATACAGTCAGTTGCTGATGCCTAAAAGCAGAGCGTTCTTCTCCATCCCAACATTTTCCTATCTCCCTCAAGGTTTTTTTTCTCTTTTCCTTGGCTGAACCTCATGTCATGGCTTGTTACCTGTCTTTGATCCATAAAAAGTTCGGCTCTGGTTTATTTCTTACATTGTATCCCCATTTTCTGTCCCCATAAGCAGCCATCCCAATGGATTTAATGTGTCTGTTTGTGTCCTGCAACTTGCTTCTCTTTTTCCCTTTGAGTCACTCATTCAGTTGTTATGTGTGGAGCATCTGTTTGTCACTCGTTTGGGTACTGGGATACACAATGAACAATCCAGAAACCCTTCTCTCATGGAGTTACATGGAACTTCTAACTTTCTTCAGTCTGGGATGCCTCTTTTAATTGCCTCCAATATAAAATAGAAGTATATAATTAAATAATAGATGAATATCGTGACTGAAGTACAGTGGTCTTTGTTCATATTTTGAAAAGTTAGTTGCATACTCTAATTTTTTCTGAGACATTCAACTTGAATTCTTGCAGTTATAAATGATCCTTCACTGATTGAGTACAATGTACTCAATAAAAAAAGATTTCCTCCCTTTGCTGAATAGCAGAAACTTGCTGTGGAACCTGGCCTGGTAGAATAGATGAAGGAGAATTTGCTGTTTTATATTCAGTTCTGTGAGTGGCTGACCTAAGTATTCAGTGTGATGTCTGCCCTTTCTTTTTCAGTTCAGGTAAAGAGCTCAGCCTTCTCTTTTTTCCTTTCATAGAATTTTTTGTTGTTGGTGGTAACTTCTCAGGTAAATGTTTACAATTAGCTTTTATTTCTCAAAATTGGCTGCCTGTGCCTCCTTGTGGAGTATTTAAAAATGCACAGATGAGGAAGCCAGAAGACTCTATTTCAATAACAGCGTAGCTTTGAGAGAGTCACTTAACATCTTTGGTTCTCTATCCTCACCTGTAAAATGAAGAGCCTGGAGAAAGCTGTTTGAAAGTCTGTCTTGCTGTGGTAAGAATTTTAGCAAAGTCTCAGCAAGGGAATGATGAATACAGCTCAGGATGCGTGTGTTACTACCTTCCAGTTTTGACAGGTGATGTTTGCACAAGTTTTGACCTGCAAACCTGTGTCTTTGCTGGAAGACTCATGGGGAATTGTGAGGAATTTGCTGAGGATATTGCTCCAGAGATAGTGAATAAGATAGAGAATGAAGATGTTTTTCAAAATAAGAAAATGGAGGTGCCTGGGTGGCTTAGTTGGTTAAGCGTCCAGCTCTTGGTTTTGGCTCAGGTCATGATCTCAGGGTTGTGAGATAGAGCCCTGCATCAGGCTCCACACTCAGTGGGGAGTCTACTTAGGTTTCTCCCTCTCTCTCTATGCCCCACCCCCTGCCCCCCACTCTCCTCCCTTCTAAAATAAGTAAATGAATCTTTTTAAAAAATAAGAAAATAACAGGAAAGTAGAATTTACAACAAGGGAAAAAAAACACTAAACAGAGGCATATTCTTTCTTCTTGAGCTATTTTAATACTCAGAATACAGTCTTTAGAAAGTCAAGCTATTGCCTGGGTGTCTGAAAATATCTTTGTATCCTGAATTCATTTGAAGTTGATCTTCTGTACTTAAATTCTAGTTTCGTTGTTAAATAGAGTTTGTGCTTTGCAAAGAGGACTCCTAATTGCCCTCTCTCTGGGATGATGATTTGAAGTAACCACAAACTTTCAGAAAGTCCAAAAGTTCTTGGTTTCCTAATTCCATTACTCTGCGACATAATACTGTGTGCCATTGGGAATCTTGAAGAATTTAGAGAAAGAGGGAGAGGTTGGTAAAAGGGTTCACACTTTCAAGCTATTAGATGAGTAAGGTCTAAGGCTCTAATGTAAAACATGGTGATTAGAGTTGGTAACACTACATTGTAAAATTGAATTTGCTAAGACAAGTTAAATGTTCTCACCTAAGTAAATAAATAAAGTGATGGATGTGTTAATTAAGTAGATGGGGGAAATCCTTTCACAATATTACATGTATATCAAAACACCACGATGTACACTTAAAATATCTTATAATTTCACATGTTAGTCATACTCAGTAAAGCTGAAATAAAAAAACAAAACCAAAAGAATTTAGAAAACTTGCCAGGAAAAGTCTTCCTCTGCTTTGTAGGAGATAAGCAGATGGCAAATGGGGTCTTATCTACCTGGCAAGCAAGAACAGTAGGGATTTGGAAGTTTTGTGACACATTTTAATGACAGGATAGAGCAGGAAGTGAAGATTGAAACAAGGATGAAGTTAATAAAAAAAATAATAATTGGATTGGTATCAAGAACTTAGCTAGAATTTTAGCCAAATATCCTATTCTTTTTTGAAAAAATGCTAGGCATTTTGAAAACCTATTTTTAAGAGGCGTGTGGCTGGGATCCTGGGCTTTGAGCCAGGGTCTGGCTTTGTGGAATTTTCCCAGTTGAAATAAAAAAAAAAAAAAAAGTGAATTTTTAGATTGTATATTCTCAAAATGAGCCCCTTTAAAAAGCATACTGCTGGAGAGAGTATATTCTCTACCTCTTTGCTGCTCCAACTGTGGCCCTGTGGTGTCACCTGGGAGCTGGTTAGAAATGCAGTCCTAGGCCTCACAGCAGAACTACCGTTGGAGAAGATGCCTTGTGACCCCAGTGAGTCCTGTGCACTCTAAAATTTGAGAAGCACAGCTCTACGCCACGGTAAAAATGTTCTCTGTATTTTTATATTTTCTTTCTTTTTTGGGGGAGGTGGGGAGAGGGAGGAGACTCAGTTTTCTTCCCTCAAGCCATATCGAGCTATAACTGGCAAATAAAATTGTACATATTTAAAGTGTACAACATGATGATTTGATCCATGGTTACATTGTGAAATAATTACCACAGTTAAGTGAATTAACACATCCATCACCTCCTATAATTACCACTTTTTAAAATTTTTTCACATTTTCTTAATTGACCTGGCAAAATTGTAATGCAGTACTTTTCTTGCAAAGAAAAGTTTAGGAGATTTATCTAAATACCTCATTACTTCCTTGAAACAGCATTTTGCTTGAGACCAGAGAGTAATCTTCCTAAGGACAGGGACTCCTGCTCCTGCCCCTTGTCTTCACTCTGCCCCCTCCCAGCGCGGTGTCCTTCACACGGTGCAGGATCCGGCTCTCCTCTCCGTCAGTGGGCACCAAAGGCAATGGCAGGGGTCACTATAGAAGTTCTTTTTGTACTTATTTGAACTTTATTAATATGTAATATTATAGATATTGCTATTACTTAACATATAATTTAGCAATTAATACACATATTTGAGGTATGAATGTTGAAAAGTTTTTAATGATGGTTACGTGATTAAATGAAATCCCAAGTAGTGACCATGTGTATACATCCTGAAAGGGCCCACAGGATTCGGGTAAATTATCACATGCTCCAGAGTTGGAGGTATTTGAACATGATAGCTTTTTCAGCTGGAAGGAACCTAAACTTTCCTTATTTTACATATGAAGAAACTGAGGCCCAGACAGCAGAAATCCTTTTCAGAGGTCCTGATACTGGGAATTAGGACAGCGGTTTCCCACGTTATGCTTCAGTTTTCTTTTCATTGTTCTTTTGGTTTCTGAATGTCTTCTAAGGTATCTAGAGGTTCCGTTGGGGTCCTCAGAGGCTAAAGGTGTGGATGGGAGGAGGAAGGACAATAGGAAGGGGTTCTGGTAGCCTGTCTCTGATCTGAATATTTTTGATTTTATCTGTTATAGAAACAAAGAGACTCCTACTTTCATACATAACGCATTCCTGCAAACATGGACTTCTTAACAGAAGTCTTACTTGCTGGAAGCGGGATTCTAGTTAGTCTTAAAGAAGCATGCCAGAAGTGAGTGATACATTCAAAAGAATGTTCTAACCATTACTCTAGGATAAAAATATTATAGCAATACTGTCATGGTTCAAGACATTTTTGGAGTTGCCTTAAGGGAAGAGTTTATGAAATACATACAAATAATCAGTTTTGTTAGTATTTAAGCTTTGTTTTGGAATAGCAATTGTATTACCTATTTTAATTACCCCTTTTATTAGCACCACTTATTTCAATGATAAGGTGTTTACTAAAATTCTAAGTACATCCTCAAAGAATATTTTCCATTATTTAAAATAATGTTGTTTTGAAAAAAAAGATCATGGACTTTTTACATAGAGGAAAATGTAAAGATTTCCAAAGAAGAGCTTTGAACAAAGGCGATGTTCTGTCTGAGTTGCATTCTGAAAAGCAATTAATTAAGTGCTTATTTATTTCAAGCCATGTGCTAGGTTCCAAGACTACAAAGATGAATAATATATGGTCCTGCCCTTGAAGTGCACACCGCCCAGGGGAGGAGAAAGAGATATTTAAATATGAATCACAGTTTAGGGGTGCAACCCTCACTGTGTTAGAGAATAAATGAAAGCCCAGAAAAAGAAGAGATTATTTCAGCCTGGTTAGTATTTAGTCAAGGACACAGGCCATGGGATGGGTAGAAGTGGTCTTATCCATAGTCTTTGAGTTGAAAGGTGTTTTTACAGGTGTAAAAGAAGTTCTAGATAAAGGGACCAGTGTGAACCCTGGCACGAAGTCAGTAAAATGCATGGATACATTTGGAGAAGGGTGAATAGGTAGTGTGACCAGAACATGGGTGATGGGGCAGTTTACCCCGCTGGAAGGTAAGCTCCATGAAAGCGGGGACATCAGGTACATCCTTGCTACCTGCAAAAGTGCCTGGCGTATATCAGGTGGTCAGCACGTGCTTATTGATATAATGGGAAGATGGTTGCAATTACATTATGAAGATCCTTCAGTTTTTGCTAAGATGTCTGGACTTTATCCTGTGGCCATTGAAGGTTTTTGATGAGAGGACATTTTGAGGGTTTTCAAAATGTAACTCTGGCTGTGGGACAGAGCCATCCTTCCAATGTTTCACCTAAAGAGCTTGTCTGCTTCAGTGGGTTGGGGAGGGCCCATCAGTTTCCTTTTCTGACAAACTCCTGGGTGTTGCTGGTACTGCTGGTGGCCTCACTTTAGTAGCAAGGGGAGAATGGATCTCCCTCTGCCTGCCTCTGTCTCTCTCTCTCTGATAAATAAATAGAATCTTACAAAAAAATTATTTAAAAAGGAAGTTTCCAGGAACAATAGTAAGCATGGTGCATTTGGAGATCTAAGAGGCTATATTTTGGATTCAGAAGATGAGAGTCAAAGCTGTTTTGATGTTTAAAATTCTGTCTCCCCCTTTCAAAATACACTCCTAAGTTTGCTCATTTTTTTTTGTTTTTGTTCACTTATTTTTGTTTATATTTTAAAGAAATGGGTTGCTTCCTGTGACTTAAAGGTAGGAATTTGAGACCTTCATGAAATATGTCAGAAGGGTTCTCTATTTGTAAGGAACCTTTGTTAATTGCAGAATGAAGAAAATGCAATCCATGTGGTAATGGTATTTTGAGAGTTTAAAAGAAGTGCCTTTTGAAAAGATTATTAATGAGCTGGCTTTGATGTTTGGTCCCTTTCCATTGTCTTTTACATTTGTTTGAGGTAAAACAAATATCATGGCCCTTCTGTGTGAAAATGTGGTGCACCAAGTCTATATGCACTGGTACTACACTGAAGTTATATAAAGTGAATCAAATAGGTCCTAAATGATTATATAGTCTAATAGGGGAGATCAAGCAGATTAATGGTAAATAGTATATATTGCAGTATATGTGTGTGTATAGTATATATAGATATATAAATGGGGTATGTCACTTTTTTATCTTTAGATCAGGTAGAATGTGACAATTATACCACAAACACAAGGCCGATAACATGTTATGTAAATTCAGGGAGAAAGATAAGATTATCAGGAAACTCACCAGTCTTCTTTTGTTCCGTATTAGCTATCAAAGGAAGCCCAAGCTGTGCAGCCTGTCTTTCAAAGTCACGCTCCTCTGGCTTTAGCCAATGAGAATAAGTGAACATTAGAACCATAGTTTGGGACTTCATGAATTTGAGAGGCTTCAGGAGATGACGCACATGTGCCATTTGAAACAGCAAACTGTGGTCCAAAGAGAGTCAGGCTAGAGATGGAAATCTGTGTGCCCTTTACTTTCAAGGGGTTGTTGTGTAAAGTGATTTAAAATTGCTGAGCGAGAGGCTGTTGAGACAGAAGAAGAAATAAAGGAGGATGGAACTTTGCAAAAGATCAGCATCAAGGTGTGTTGAATGAGAAAGTGAAACTAGGGAAGGAATCTGGAAGGCAGGAGAACACCGCAGAGGTAGAGAGAGGAACTTCTTCAAGGAAGGGGAGTTAGTAGGTTTTGCTGCAGAGAAGTTACTAAGAGTGAGAACTAAAGAATGTATTCTTAGTGATTTATGAGAACAAATACATTTCTTAAAAATGTATAAGTACCTCTACAAAGGCTAGAGTTGGAATAAGTAACACTATGGTAGCAGTAACATTTTGTAAGTGACTGTTGCAGTGAATTCATTTGTCAGTTGGGTGTTTTATGGAGCCTTAGAAGCCTATAGGTTTATAGGTCTCTCTAGAAGACCTTTTATAGCTTACAGTCTTCTTGGCTCTGGATTCCAAGCCTGATTTCAGTGTTTTAGCAGTAGTTATACCACATGTACATTTAAAAAGTTTTATATGGAGGTCAAAATGCTTAGAGTCATTCTTGACTGTCTTTCTCTCACATCTCACAAACTACCCACCAGCAAACTGTGTTGCATCTACCTTCAAATGTATCCCAAATCTGGCCACTTTTCAGCAGCATCATTGCTACCCCCCAGACACTCTCCTCTTTCCTGGATTACTGCAGAAGCTTCCCAGCTGCTGTCAACTACTAACTATTATCCCCTTTCGATCTGTTCTCAAATCAGTTGCTAGAGTGAGTCTTTAAAAATGTAAGTCAGATCTGGCCCCTGGCTGGGCAGTCAGTTGAGCATGCAACTCTTGATCTCCTGGTTGAGTTCAAGTCCCATGTTGGGCGGGCATGGAGCTTACTTTAAAAAAATGTAAATCAGATTATGTCACTCCTTTGTTCAAAATCCTTTCTGTGGCTTTCCCTCTCATGCTGAGATAAGAGCTGGTATTATGCTAAGAGAAATAAGTCGATCAGAGAAACACAATTATCATATGATCTCACTCATATGTGGAATTTAAGAAATAAGACAAAGGATAATAGGGGAAGGGAGGGAAAAATGAAACAAGACGAACCCAGAGAGGGAGACAAACCGTAAGAGCCTTGTAATCATAGGTAACCAACTGAGGGTTGCTGGAGAGGTGGGTGGGGAGATGGGGTAACTGGGTGATGGGCATTAAGGAGGGCATGTGATGCAATGAGCACTGGGTATTATATAAGACTGATGAATCACAGACCTGTACCTCTGAAACCAATAATACATTATACATTAATTAATTGAATTAAAATTTAAAAAAACTAAAAAAAATTTTTGAAAGAGGCCCTCAACACAAATAAAAAAATTACAGATAAATAAAAATTTGAAGAAAAAAAAACTGATGTCCTTTAGTACCTCTGAGGCAAGCTGGCCTCACTACTCCTGGAAGCATGCCCCCCTGTCCCTACCTCAGGACCTTTCCACTTGTTGTTCCTTCAGCATAGAGTGATCTTCCTTCAGACATCCTCGTGGATTGTTCCTTCCCTTCCTTCGTACCCACACTCAAATGCACCTTCTCAGAGCAGCCTGCCTTGTCCCCTGCCTAGTCCCCATCTGTGACTTGACTGCACGTTTCTGCTTTATTTTTATCTAATTTGTCTTTCACCTACACTAGAATGTATGATCAAAGAGAGCAGAATTTTTGTCTTATTTTATTCACTACAGAATCTCCAGTGCCTAGAATGGTGCCTGGCGCATGGTTGGTGATCAATAAATATGTGCTGAGTGCAGGAATACCATCTTATCCTTCCCCAGATGGGTGGTATTCTGGTACAGATTTTGTTAGTCACCTTCATGCATGGACAGGATTTGGCTTTCTTTATAGGGGAGCGATCTGGTAAAGGATCTCCTTTCTCCACAGCTGCTCAGTCACCTCCCTCTGCCCACTCAGAAGTTACTCATCCTGTAGGTTGTGGGCTGGCAGCATGGTGTAAATTGGCTTTGGCAAAGTTAGAGGTGCATGAAGGCATGTTGGGATATGAATATGGTGAAGTTTTTAGAGTAAGTGAAGACATTAAAATCTCTTTCATTTTGGTAAGCAACATTTGGAACTTTATTTTGGAATTAATCAAATTTATCAAAAACTTAACTAGAGACATTAAAGTAAATCTACAGTAGTGACTACAAAATCTCCAAAAGGTGTTTGTCCTATAAGAAATGTGGGAAGATTCTTCCCTGCTTGGAGGAAAAAGAGAATGGGAACACACTTGGGCTAATTGGGGTGTCAGTTTTATTTTCTGAGGGAGAATTCTATGAGTTGCAGGCATTTGGAGCTGGTAGACTTTCATTTTGGACAAATCTCAAGGGTTAACATCTATTCTTTTCTACTTATTTCTCGTGAGATATTTAGTTCCAGAACTATGTTCTCTTTGAGGAAATTGTTTCCAGTAATAATTCTTGACAAGTCTGCCTCTCTCACCAAAGTCTAGACTAGTGTCTCTTTTATGTGGAAAGCATCTTACCTCTGGGGCATATCAGAAATCCTTAGAGGAGTTTTTTTTTTTTTTTTTTTTTTACAAATGACTCTGTGTGTGTGTAGCTATATGGAGGTATACATATCTTCAGATATTTTAATGCAGTAAACTGTGACTCCTGAATGAGAGACAAATGACAGAAATTAAACCAATGGTAGAGATTTAAAAAATGATACAAGCTTATGGTCATTTGCTTTTTGCTTATTTGTTAAAAATTAGAAAAATAGGGGCCGCCTCTGTGGCTCAGTCATTAAGCGTCTGCCTCGGCTCAGGTCATGGTCCCAGGGTCCTGGGATCGAGCCCCGCATCTGGCTTCCTGCACAGCAGGAAACCTGCTTCTCCCTCTGCCACTCCCTCTGCTTGTGTTCCCTCTCTTGCTGTGTCTCTCTGTCAAATAAATAAAATCTTTAAAAAAAAATTAGAAAAATATATAAAACAATAAAAAGAACTATCTGAAGTCCTCCCACAAGACAACTTATTAGTTTTAGTGTATAGGCTTCAAACAGTTTTCCATACAAATGTATAATACATTATAAAAATAAAATAATATAAAATAATATTTATGTATTGTTAGATATACAATTATTTATATAAACTATGTATATAAAACAAGAATGGAATCACACATATAAACAAAACTGGAGTAAAACCATATGTATTGCCTACTTTTTTCACTTAGAGTTACTGTGAACATTTCTCCATATCACTAAATATAGATCTACATCATTTTTTAATTAAAAAAATTTTTTAAGCCTTTATTTTTTATTTTATTTTTTAGAGAGAGAGTGCAAGTGGGAGGGGCAGAGGGAGAGATAGAAAGAGAATCTTAAGCAGGCCATGCCCAGCAGGGAACCCAGTGCAGGGCTCGGTCTCACGATCCTGAGATCATGACCTGAGCCAAAGCAAAGAGTCGGATGCTTAACCTTAACAGACGGAGCCACCCAGCCTCCCCCTACATCATCATTTTAAATGACTGCATTATATAGATGTACTGTAATTTACTTTGTTAGTTTATAAGTTCAGGTTTTTAGTTTTTTATTATAAATAATGGGGTCATGTATATTTTTGTATATATGTATGTTTCTGTGTTAGGGAGGGTTTTTTTTTTTAAGGTGCTTTGCTAAATATGTGAGAGGTATAATCATTTTTCTTCAAATAAAATACTAAGATACGTTGCAATTCTTTTTGATTTGTGAATGTTATATGGGCATTATTACTAAGGTAGAGAATTACTAAGGTAGAGAATCTACATCTATTTAGCTGTATTTTAAAGGAATTGCCTATATTGGAAAAAATACGTAAAGTTGGGATTGTCTTAGAAAGTTGGGATAGATGGTTACTACTTATTAGTATATATTGGCTTGAGCTCATTACCTGCTTTATACATAGCCCTGGGCTGAGATAATTGATCTTCCTATTGATGACCTGGCTTAACGCGTTCAGGGACGCCAAAGGAAGGCTGAGGTTTGGTTCTTCACGTGCTCTGCTCTGAGTGTTTATTTAGATTGTTGTTCCATGATTATCTTCCAAGTATTTGAAAATTAATTATTTATAAGGGGTAACTCAGTTAACCAGAGCTTTTAATTAATATCCTTTTTCTCCCAAACTTCAAATAAATAGGAGTTTACTGCAGTTGCTTCTTGTACATACCCTGAATAGTTAAGCCTGTGTATGCCCGTGTCACTGAGTTTAGATATTTAGGTATTTTACATTGACAAGAAGTTAAAATGTTTATCTTGATGAGATAATAGCAATTTAAAGGAGTCTGTTTCTCAATGTGATTGTACCATAGTTTTACTTGGCAAAATTCCACAAGCAAATAGAATTTCAATTATCAGGTAATTTACTCTCTGGATTCTGATGCATAGAATTTCTCTGTTCAGACAGGTCCTACCAGTTCTAATTTTTCTCAAATACATTTTGAAACTTACCTAGTAAATAGTATGCGGTGCTATGTGGTATCTTTGTTTTGGTTTATTTCAGTTGCTCCTGGGAGCGAGGAGCAAGGAATCTAAGGGAGGGAATTTAAGGGGACTTAATCTAAAATGGAAGAAGCAGAAGAAAGTAAAGTCTCAATAGTACAGAAGGATCAGATCATAGGGAGCAGTAATTCGTTCTGTTGGCCAGTTTTTTCCTGAAATACCGTGTTCAGTTGTATACCATTTTTAAATTAATTAATCAATCAATTAATTAATTTTTAAAGATTTTATTTATTCGGAAGAGAGAGAGAACAAGTGGGGGGAGGGGCAGAGGGACAAGCAGACTCCCCGCTGAGCAGGGAGCCCAATGCGGGACTCAATCCAAGGACCCTGAGATCATGACCTGAGCTGAAGGCACTCAACTGACTGAGCCACCCAGCCACCCCAAGAAAAAAAATCTTTATTAAGGTACTTGAGGATGTAGATTTACAAAAGAGAATATCTCAGTGTAAAAAATTATATCATTGCATTAATTTAATTAACAATGAGAAAAATCACAATCCATTTTTTAAGACATTCATGATATAAAGAAAACGCTGACTGAAAGACTGAATATATGATTTTGCAATTTATCTAACTGACCTTTTCACCTAAAGGCATACAGATTTATTTACTCAGTGACTCATCACAGCATTGTGTGTAAAAGCAAAAAAAATGTGATAGTGAGTAACATTCTTCAGTAGGTATTTTTTTTTCAATTGTGGTAACAACAATCAACATGCAACCTACCTTCTTAACACATTTTTTAACTGGTATTTATTTATTTATTTAGAGCTCAAGTGCGTACAAGTGGGAGGGACAGAGAGAGAATCTCAAGCAGACTCCCTGCTGAGTGTGGAGCCTGATGCAGGGCTCAATCTCACCTCCCTGAGATCATGACCTGAGCTGAAACCAAGAATCGGACGCTTAACTGACTGAGCCACCCAGCCGCCCTACCTCTGAACACATTTTTAAGTGTACACAACAGTATTGCTAACTATAGACACCATGTTGTACAGCAGAGCTCTAGGACTTACTCATCTTGTAGAACTGACACTGTGTACCTGTTGAACAGCAACTCCCCATTTCTCCCTTCCTCCCCCACTGGCCCCTGGCAACCAACCTTCTACTCTTTCCACGAGTTTGACTATTTTAGGTTCCTCATTAAGTGGAATCATCTCGTATTTGTCCTTCTGTGACTGGCTTACTTCACTTAGCACAATGCCCTCCAGGTCCATCCGTTGTTACTGCATATGGCAGGATTTCCTTCCTTTTTAAGGCTGAATAGTACTCCATTACATGCATGTACTGTGTTTTCTGACTGTATTGAAGAAATAGAAGAGAAAGACTTGGTATAAAAAATGAAAGCCATTTATACGTTAAGATGGTGGTAGTCTGGATGAATTTTTACTTTTTGTACTATCAAGCTACTAGTTACACAGTTTTTTCAAAAGTCTTATGTATGTTATGTATATTTTATTGTATCTATTAAGATCTCCATATTCAAGGTAAATATGAATTTGGGTCATATAGGTTCCTAAGGGTAGGACTTTCTCAGTATTCAAGAAGTTTTAAATAGCCAACTGGAGTGATGTGTGCTCTGGGTGTCATTGGTAACCTGTTAACTACACAAACTCTGTTTTTCAATCCCAGCTCTCTGGTTCTGGCCCCAGGTTCTCAGCGGCTGTCACTGCCAGCTCTAAGTTGAACCTATTCATAATGGTTTACCTTTGGAAAGGATTATAGCACACTTTTGGTCCAACCCCTTTGTTTTATAAATGGGAGTGCTGAGCTTCAGAAAGAGAAGGTGGCTCCCTTGTGCAGGGAGCTAGATGTAGACTTGGAACTAGAACCCAGGTCTTCAGATTCCTAACTTCGTGCTCTTTTATTACCTCTCTGCAAAAGTAGTAGATTGGACTCTGGTTGCCTTCAGTTCAGGGATTGGTCTGTGTCCAGCTACTCTCCTTTTTGGAGCTGTTGAGATGGAATTTATGCTTACAATGAAATGGAAAAAGAAATGGCAAATATGTTCTCTTACATTAGTGTTTAGCACAGAAAAATGAAATCCATCATTTTGCTAACCTCAGAAATAACGATATATAAAGAAATAGTGTGTAATGACAGAGCTGTTCAAATTCTTCAACATTATATTATTTATCAAGTACGAGTACTAATTTAATTTTGAAACCAGAGAATAATTAAGTAGCATGAATTAGTTGTGATTTCTACTTCCTTCCCCTTTGGCTTCTTTCCTGGCTTTTTCTGTATCCTAGACTGATTCAGCCATTGTTTTTATTATATTACTCCCCCAAAAGGAACCAATGGTGATTCTTCACTACTGTATATTACTGTGCAGAGTCAAGTCTGATTTAGTCCTGGTCCTCAGCCTCCGGCCCCTTTTATCTTTTCAGGTATATTTTCCACTGACCCTTCCCTAAACTCATGGCACATGCCATTTTGGTAGCCTGAACATTTTTTTCCCCCTGCTTTTTGCTTCTCCAGCTTTTACTCGTCCCTTGTCTAAAACCTCCTAACTACTCCACATGACTCTTAGTAATCTCTTCTCCTGTAGTTACAAAATAATTCTTTATCAGTTTGATTATAAAATGTTTAGAGAAAAAAATTCAGTCAGTGAAGAAAATCTCTCCCATCTTAAGTTCCTGGTTTTTCTCAGGTAACCACTGGTAAGTTTCTTTTGTAGCCTTCTCAGGCTTTTTACATCGTGTTCACAAAATGGCTGCCATGTCTCTAGGTATCACATGTGCATTCCAGACAGTAAGTCAGGAAAGGGAGAAAAAAAGGTCTCATGAGCCCAAACTGACCTTTTTATTAAGAAAAGCAAAAGCTTTCCTAGAAGCCCAAAGTAGACTTGTGTTTATGTCTCATTGGCCAGGCCTGTGTTCTCTGGCTACTCCTAGCCATAAGAAACTCTGGAATAGAGTATTTAGTTTTCCTAGCCCCTCTAGTGGAGGTAATAGGGAGAAGGGAGTTAGGTGTATGTTTTGAGTTAGCCATCAGATTGTGTCTGTCGCACACAAAGTATTATTTTCATACTGGATTTTTATGACTGTTAACTTTGTAACAAGCCACTTTACTATAGTCTGTTGTTTTGAATAATTTTTCAGTTGGTTTTTCTTTCTTTCTTTCTTTCTTTTTTTTTTTTTTTTTGGCTTCCCAGTGCGTTATTTTAAAATTACGAAAATTCTGCCTTTTCTATTTCAGTTGTTTTTTAATCTCATCAAGAAGCTTTCAGTTCCAAGTAATGGAAAGAATCAAAATGATTTTAAAAATAAAAGGAACTTACTAATTCAAAGTCCGAAGGTTAGGATGGGCTTTAGGGGCAGTGAGATTCAAAGGTTCCTGGTGTAATCAGGTTCTGGCTTCATTTCCCTGTGATTTTCTTGAGTATGTGGCTTTGTCCTTGGGCCAGCCTCCTCTGTAGTCACAGCATGGCTCCATCATGTGAGCCAGAGAAGACTGTCTCTTACAGTAGCTCTCTTAGCCTCTTTCCAGAAAGCCTACAGCAAACACGTGCAAGGCGCATTCTCATCCTTGAACCAGCTCCTGTGATTTCCTGAAGACTGTCCATCATACACCTAATTGGGTTCATCCATGTCTGTTTCTTTTATTGCTTTTAATGTGGCATCCATTTCTGTCATAGCCTAAGTGTTCTTTTCAGTTCCTTTCCTGAACTTTGCTAGCTTCTTTTCATCTCCTCGTGTGGTCATACTGTTTCTTTTTTTTTTTTTTTTTAAAGATTTTATTTATTTATTTGAGAGACAGAGAGAATGAGAGAGAAAGCACATGAGATGGGGGGAGGGTCAGAGGGAGAAGCAGACTCCCCGCCCAGCAGGGAGCCCGATGCGGGACCCGATCCAGGGACTCCAGGATCATGACCTGAGCTGAAGGCAGTCGCTTAACCAACTGAGCCACCCAGGCGCCCGGTCATACTGTTTCTTAAAAATAGAGCTCTTACTTCAGAGGGTTTGTGCCTTTTCTTCTTCTTTTTCTTTTTTCTTTTTGTAAATCTCATAGAGAAATATTAGTTTATAACTTTCAAAATTCTTTGCAGCATAATTTCCGTGGTGTGTTTTCTCGAACACCTTGTTACTTGTAATGTTTCTTTGCTTTTTTTTTTTTTAAGTAGGCTCCAAGCCCAGCATGGAGCGCACTGCAGGGCTTGAACTCATGACCCTGAGATCCAGACCTGAGCTGAGATCAAGACTCTTAACCAAGTGAGCCACCCAGGTGCCCTTTCTCGGCTTCTTTTATCTTGCATCGTTTAGTGATGGTTCCTTTCTCATTACTGCTCAGTTTTAAATGGGGCTTGTTCTTTCCTGGGTCGCAGTTTGCTGAACGGTTGTGAGTGGGGTGTGTTTGGGGAGAGTGCTGGTGCTGGAGGCAGCTTGACTTTCAGTCTGTTGCCTCACAGCACTTGGTTACTGGCACTCCATCCTCACGGTATTTCTTCTCTCCAGCAGAGCAGGAATTTGGGCTGTCCCATGAAGCCCTTAAGCCCAGGTCCTTCTTATTTAGTGTTTGAATAGATAAACAAGCAGGTATATGTATTCATTTTTGTGAGGACATTCGTGTATGTTAGTTTTGCTGTTTGGTGCCACAGCTGCCCTGATGAAACTGAACTGTACGATGAATCTTTCTTGTTTTTGTTTGGTGTTCTGTGTTCTTTCCTTTTTTTTTTTTTTTTTTAAAGATTTTATTTATTTATTTGACAGAGAGAGACACCACAAGAGAGGGAACACAAGCAGGGAGAGTGGAAGAGGGAGAAGCAGGCTTCCCCGCCGAGCAGGGAGCCCGATGCGGGGCTCGATCCCAGGACCCTGAGATCATGACCTGAGCCGAAGGCAGACGCTTAATGACTGAGCCACCCAGGCGCCCCTGTGTTCTTTTCTTTTATCCTTTCTTTTTTTTCCCCAAGATTTATTTAGAGAGAGAACGCGTGTGCACGCCTGCAAGCACGGGGGTGGGGGAGGGTCAGAGAGAGTCTTAAGCAGACTTCACACGGGGCTGGATCTCAAGACCCTGAGATCACGACCTGAGCAGAAACCAAGAGTCAGATGCCTAACAGACTGTGCCATTCAGGAGGCCCTGGTGTTCTGTGTTCTTGATCTAAAATGGAAGCAAAGCTGAAATGAAAGTTCAGTTAACATAAAGCTTGAGTCAGGATCTCAAAGTTTTTTAATTTTTAGAACTAAATGTAAATGATTTTTCACTGGCATTTCATATACCCAGGTCCCCAAAGAGATAGATATATTTTTTAACCTATAACATCATTCATACAAAAAAAAAAAATCCTACTGGGATAGAGGTATGCTGAAATGTGCAAGGTGAAACTCAATTTTTGAAATAGGGGTATTTCAGAATTTGAAGAACAGTATACTTTATAGTGCAAAGGAAAGAATTTTCATAGTGTATAGAAATTCAATAGAAGGGATGAGAATTTGGCATCTGTTGGGTCCCTGCTGGCACGAGCACCGGCCTGTTTCAGAGTAAATAAGCGAAGAGGTTGGCTCTCAGGGAGTACTTGTAGTACTAGTATCTCACACTAATACCGTGTGAAATTATAATAGACTGTATTAAATGCCATGATAGAAGGGGTGGCATCCCAGAAGAGTGATCAGTCTTTTGGGGGTGCTGGCATTATCCCCGTTTTTCAAAGATGGGAAGCTCGAGCAGAGGCATTACGTAATACACCTGCGCTCACATAGCTACTCCATGACAGAACCAAGGTCGGAACCTGCTTCTGACTAGCTCCCAGGCTCCAGGATTGCACATTTTAAATATTTCAATATTTTAAGTTAGTTTTGCCATGAGTAATCCTTTAAAGTTCACTTAATATGTCTGTGGAAAACTCACTGAGCTATATAAAATATTTTATTTTTTTTGTGTCTTAGAAAGTACCATTGGGAATGCCTTTACCCTCAGCCCTGCTTTGAAATTTTGTTCTTGTGAGGGCCTAGACAAATGCCATTTTCTTTATGAAGCCACACCCAAGTCCCTTCAGAATATAGGATCTCTCCCTCCTTTGCTTCCTATTGTTTGTTTGTAGTTCTTGTTGTTTGTCCTCCAGGATAAACTCTTCCAGGACAAGGACCATGTCTTACCCTTGGGCCCCCATCTTTTCTAGGCCAGTGAAGTGGTACCTGCATTAACGTGATGCTCTGGCTGTATTTTTATGGATGTCTTGCTTGTCGTACGTCTAGGTCCCAAAGACTAGTAAACAGGACTTGGAGGCAGGAAGATTGTATCTGTGCTGGGTAGGTTTTCACCTCTTCTGTGATCCTGGGTGGGATAAATTTATACCTGAGGCTTGGAGGGTAGGGCTCAGCTGTGTATGGGTAGTCTTGTTGGATGTCTGTGCTTCTGGGGCTCAGCAACACTCTTTTATCAGCAACAAAAATTCTAGGTGTCTCTGTGTAGGGTCTTCTATCAATAGCCAAATAGCACTTTTCAGGTCTTCAAAATATTTTCCCATTCATGTACTAAGTGCACGCAGTAGGCATTCCAGTACTTTATAATTGCATATTAGGAAAGTTTTTCAGAGTCTCTTATCTTTTTGTTCTTTGTTAGCTAAATGTGCATTTATGAATGAGAATTGAAGGCTTGTTTTTTCTTTCATGAAGATTAGTGGGCCACATGCCAGGTGAGTAAAAAGAAAGGTCTAGAAAGAGTTCATGTATTCCTCTTCACTGTGGCCTTCCCAGTTTATTAAAATTGGCAGCCGGTTCTTTAATTAGTCATGATATTAAAGCAGCAAACACACCGCAGTGCTCTGTCAGAAGAGGATTGGAAGGTTTCTTAACCACGGGGAAGAAAGCTTCTCTTTTACATGTCAGCCTTCCAAAGGAAAGTGTGTATTGGTGTACCTTTCCTTGGTGGTTCCAGGCCAAACTAGAAGTGTTTTAGCCTGCTCTTTGGAAGCAGTTGTACTTTTAGAGCATCTGTAAATAAAATATGGCCATTTGGTTATTTGTGCGGGAAGTAGACAGCCCTGAATGTGCAGGTGCAAAGCTGTATTTTCTCATGTTTCTCTCTGTCTTTTTAAAAGTTGTTTTACTGGGAAAACGGAGAAGAGAGAGCAGGAAGAATCATTTATTTTGATGCCATGTAAATTGGCATTACTGCAACAAGGGTCATAATTTTCTTCTTGGCAACCTGTGCCACAGGGCTGTTAGCACAATTACCCTGTAACAGGAGTCCTTCAACAAGTAGGATTTCAAAGAACATGGATAGCCATTCAAAAGTAATAGGATTATACGTGAAACCTTTGTGGGTGAACTGGTTAGGCTCCTTAACCCTCTAGTAACTAGCTAGAACTAAACTAAACCCAGAACTAAAGACAACCAGGAAGTTAGATCTTCTCATTTTCATTGAGCTGAAAAGCCAGATCCTCTCTAGGTAGCAGACATGTTGCCTTCATGTTCTCCCCAAGAAATGTAGAACTTTTGATTACTCTAAGACCTCTTGCTGTTATTGTTGGTATTGTTAATTCAAGCCATCAGGAAAATGAGCTAAACAATTTCTTCATGCCCATTGTTAGGGTAAAAATGTGTGTGTGTGTGTGTATGTTTTTCTCCCCCCCCTTTTTTTTTGCCCTGGGAGGTACAGTATGCTCTCTCTCCACATGCCTTCAGTCAGGAAAACCGAAGAAAAACGACCCCATAAACCCAGCAGAAACAGCCCTCTCTAAATAGTAAATACTGCTGTTTATTATATAAACATGAAATTCTGTCTTGAGATTGCAAATGAATGTGGCAGCCTATGGTTGGGTAGGGATGAGGTGGTAAAAAGGAAGGGAGGAATTATCTGGAACCCTAGAATTTTAAGGCTGATTCATACACTATAGAGGGTGAAGAAAGGATGTTGTCTATTGAAGTGGGATGTATAGTACATTAGAAAGAAGAAATGAGGCTTGGGGAAATATATTAGTAAATGTACATTTTGAATGACGTTAAGAGACTAAATCTGCTCTAGTATTAGACCCTGTTTTTATTTTCTTATTTTTTAAAAGATTGTATTTATTTATTTGAGTGAGAGAGAGAGTGAGCACGGGTGGGGGAGGGACAGAGAGTGAGGGAGAAACAGACTCCCCGCTGAGCAGGCAGCCCAGATGCAGGGCTCCATCCCAGGACCCCGGGATCATGACCTGAGCTGAAGGCAGATGCTTAACCCACTGAGCCACCCAGATGCCCCTAGACCCCTGTTTTTGTTTTTGTTTTTGTTTTTGTTTTAAGATTTTATTTATTTATTTGACAGAGAGACACAGCAAGAGAGGGAACACAAGCAGGGGGAGTGGGAGAGGGAGAAGCAGGCTTCCCACCGAGCAGGGAGCCTGACGCGGGGCTCGATACCAGAACCCTGGGATCATGACCTGAGCCAAAGGCGGACGCCCAACGACTGAGCCACCCAGGCGCCCCTAGACCCCTGTTTTTAATGCAGTCTACAGGATAGGCTTTTGTTTCATCTAAATAATGGATAGGTAGTCAACGTGATTTTTAAATATTTGACAACTTTTAGGGTAAGGATACTAAATTTAACTGAGCATGCATCACAATCATATTTTTCAAGTTAAAAAAAAAAAAGACGTGTGTGGATTCCTTCACAGATCCACAGCCGTCTTTAATTACTTTTCCCTCCTCAGGATGCACAGAGGAGGTATGTGGCAGGGGCATTCCTGGATTCTCCTTTCAGAAATCCACAGAGGTCTCATTAAGCATAAGGAAACTGCTAACTGGCAAAAAGACGACCTTTGTTCCTGCGTTTTTATAGATGTTTCTGTTTGAAGTTCTTTGGGGGTGGGGGAGTGGGCAGGGCAGTCTTGCTGTCTGAACAGGCTCCACTTCTCCTCATGGGATACCAAGAAGCCTCATCATCTGTGGGAAGAATGGCAGTAGTAATTCCCTACATTTGTCGTGCTTTGTAGTTTATGCAGCGCTGGACTAGTCGTTGTTCACTGGGTCTTTGACAGCCCTATGTTATGGGCAAGGGCAGGTTTATCATACTCCTTTTCTAGATAAGGAAATTAAGGCTGGGAGAGGGAGAATTCCCTAGGAACTGGGAACCTAACTTTTCTGACTCCGAGTCTAGTGCCTTTTTTTTTTTTTAATTCCTGGAAAGCCAGTCTGAGATTGCAGAGTGCAAAAGGTAAGCTTGTCATTGCTATCAGTTTCCAGTTGTACCTTGTTTCTCCTCCTTCGCCTCCCCATTCCTGACTTCCTCTGCGAATAGCCATGTTTCCCTACAGCCCTTCCTCCTTGGCTTAGTCCTTAATTCTTAGGCCCTCTTCTCCCTTTCACTAGGGTCTCAATCCCTCCCCAGGGCTGTGATTTACTGTTCTTGGGGCCACAGTAGTCCGTGCTTCTCTGGGAGGCTGGAATGTTGCTAGCCTTCCAAGCCTGGTTAGAAACCTAGTTCCTTATTGATCAGCTACCAGGTGCCTGGCATTGTGTAGGTGCTGGGGAAACAATGATAAGACTGGGAGGGAGATGGACATTAATCAGCGGAGCATACAAATGTGACATTACAGCTAAGTCCTCCTCAGGAAGATTCATGGTGCTGAGTTACTACAAATTCACCATCGCCAGCCTTGACTTAGACACACATACTGTGGAAATGCTTTTCTGCCCCTCCAGTAAATGCCCTATCTCATTTCCAGGACCCCTTACACACGACACACCCTTACCCATGTGGGGAGAAGCAGAAAAGCCTGGTTTGTACATTTCTGGTATTAAAACAGTTGGGTATTGGCAGTTTATAAATCTCTAGTTTTATTCTGGCTACTGAGCATCAGTGGTTGAAGAAGACAGGCTGAGAATGTGGGGATTCATTTGTCTCCAAGCAAGACACAATGTGTAAATTCAAAAGATGGGGTTCACAGTCCAGCTTCCCAGTGGGAAAGATGCTGAACTGTGTCTAAGGTTGGCTCATGTCGCCCCCTAGTTCTGCCCAGGAGTAAGTCATTGGGATGTCCTTGAACTCCAGCGTGTGGAAGGTAAGGAGTTTCCTCAAACAGGCAGGCGCTTTACTAAATTCAACTCAGCATCCCCAGGGCAGAGCTCCTGAACCTGAAGGAGAGGGGCATGTGTGAAAATTACATTACAAAGCATTGTTTAAATGTAAGGTGGGGGTGCCTGGGTGGCTCAGTCATTAAACATCTGCCTTCTGCTCAGGTCATGATACCAGGGTCCTGGGATCAGCCGGCATCGGGCTCCCTGCTCAGCGGGGAGTCTGCTTCTCCCTCTCCCTCTGCCCCTCCCCTTGCTCGTGCTCTCTCTCTCTCAAATAAAATCTTAAAAAAAAAAAAAAGATTTGTAGCAAACATAATAGCCCCCAAATAAAAACTGCCTAAATGCCCATCAACAGTAGAATGAAAGAAGTGTCATCTTTTAGGGCAATGAAATGCTATACAGCCGTGAAAAGGAATGATTTTTTAGCTACACATAAAAATAAGGAAATACTGGGTGTCTGGGTGGCTCAGTTGGTTGAGCATCTGACTGTTGATTTTGGCTCAGGTCATGATCTCAGGATCATGAGATCAAGTGCCATGATGGGCTCCACGCTCAGCCTGGAGTCTGCTTAAGATTCTCTCTTTCAGACTATGGACTCTGAGAAACAAACTGAGGGTTTTAGAGGGGAGGGGGTTGGGGGGATGGGTTAGCCCAGTGATGGGTATTGAGGGCACATATTGAATGGAGCACTGGGTGTTATACGCAAACAATGAATCATAGAACAGTACATCAAAAACTAATGCTGTGATGAATGGTGACTAACATAACATAATAAAATAAAATAAAAAAAATTCTCTCTTTCCCTCTCTCTCTGCCCCTCCCCCTGCTTGCGTGTTCTGTCTCTCTCTACAGTTGATCTTAGGCAAAAAGGCTGAGAAGCGGCTCTCTCTCTTTCTCTCTCTCAAATAAATAAAATCTTAAAAAAAAATAAGGGTAACAACATAAAGTTGAGTGGAAGAATCCAGTCACAGAAGAGTACATGACGTATTATTCTATTTATATGAAGTGGTCAAACTAATTTATGCTGTGAAAGGATATTAGTTACCTTATGGGGGAAGTGCCTAGGAGGGGGCACAAGGCGAGGAAACATTAACATCCTCTTTTAAAATACCTGGTGTGGGGTCTGTTTCCTACATGGGATCCTAACTGGTTGAATGAGTGATTCTGAAGGTAGAAGAATGCTGCACACTGAAGTCCTGTGAAGGCAGATTGAACTGTTACTTGAAGATTGGGCCAGACATTGGGACTGTCAGTGATAGTAGCCCTTCAAATGTTAAATGTTGGGGACTTTTCCTCCATTGGATTTCTTCTCTGATTTTTACCATTGAAGGCAGTTGTAGCCAGCCTTGAAGGAATACATCTGTGGATGATTATGATTTGTGAGAATGTGAATATCAGAATAATATTTTATTTGTGAATGTTCTTTGGATAGGATTTGCTGAACATAGTTGTTTTTAATAATGAAAACCTGTAAAATAAAAGTTTTCATTTGCAACAAAACATTTGTGTTGTCAAACATATAAGATACTAGTTGTAAGACTTACTAATAAGGTATGGTGTTTTGCAAGAGATTTCTCCTTCCTTGGGAATGCTAATTGATTCAGTTCCTTCTACCAGTACTGATTTATTCCAATTTAAGACATTAGTCCTAAGATGGTAGCTAATTTATTATGGTGATCACTTGGTAATGTATATAA
Organism: Callorhinus ursinus; assembly: GCF_003265705.2. Classification (NCBI taxonomy): domain Eukaryota; kingdom Metazoa; phylum Chordata; class Mammalia; order Carnivora; family Otariidae; genus Callorhinus; species Callorhinus ursinus. Next base: position 41,086,287 of record NW_027397077.1, on the reverse strand, counting down.
ATGTCGAGTCACTATGTGGTGCACCTGAAACCAATATAGTATTTGTATATCCACTGTGCTTCAAAATATAGATAAAATATAAAATAGTACTTTAAAATACTATTTATATTTAAAATTCATGTTAATTAAAGATTTCCTATTCAATTATTTGATATTAATTGAATTGGTTTTGTTAGTATTTTAATTTTTGCAAAGTTTAGTGATAGTTCAACTGTTTGTTAAAAAATACTTGCTTTGGGGCCCCACGCTGGGCGTGCAGCCTACTTAAAAAAAAAGATATTTTCTGGGACTTTTAAAATTAAATAAAATTAAGAGGCTCATTGTGTTTGAAATTGATCTATCAGGTGAAAGGGCCCAGATTGTGCAGTTTGCATTCTCAAAATTGTTGCTGCATTTTAAAATTCACCCCTAGAGGGTGCTGTTGTATTGAAAGTTTAAATGTGAAGAACCATTTTAAGTTTTTTTTTTTAAGTACATATATTTGTGCTAAAATCCCACTATATTACAGTAGATACTCTAGTAATACTTAATAGAAGTTGAGAGTGTTTTGGGGAGCCTGGCTGGCTAAGTCCGTAGAGTGTGTGACTCTTGATCCCAGGGCTGTGGGTTCAAACCTCATGCTGGGTGTAGAGATTACTTAAAAATAAAATCATAAAAAAAAAGTATTTCTAAGTATTTAAACTTAGAAATGGGACTATTTTGTAAAAAAAAAAAGTATTTGCTTTTGTGAAAAAGTTGACAAAATAGTGCATATTTTTCATCATTCCACCGTGAGCAACTCCAAGTTAGAGAAATAAGCAATATTTTATTATAATTTAGAAATTCTTTCCTTGAAAGAAAATGCAGTTAACATAGGAAACCTGATTGATATGTGGGTTCACCTCATTGATATTTGAGGCATTTGAAAATTGCTTTGGTATCTTACTTAGTTCAACAGCTATGTTGTCGAAGACCTACTAAAGCAGTCTTTGTAAACTGGTGGGGGAGAGGTAATACAAATTATCTCATAGTCTCCCTTGTTTTAGAATTAAGTGCAGTATATCTAAAACATGGAATTATACAGATTAATCCTAGCTAATGGGGTTCTTGGAGAAGTTGGGGTTTTAGCTAGGCCTTTAAGGACCCGCAAAACTTTGCATTCTAAGCAATATTTAACAGAAAAGAACGTTTGGTTTCTTAAGTCTTTTTTCTTGACACTCAAGTCTAGGTGTTCATTTAATCCTTTTTGTGCTTTCCTTCTTAAACATTTGTCTTAGTAATTTGTATAATTAGAGAAAAAAGGGAAAGAGCCTTACCCAAGGAAACGTTGTACAAACATCATCACCGTTAGTCTTGCTGTTCATATTATACTGAGGAATGTACCCATAAATGGCAGTGGATTCTACAGATACTCTTAAATATTTTTATACAGCCTACTTCTTGTTCAACTGAGACTTTAGGTCAAGGCATAGTCAAACTTACTTTCTTCCTTTGGTTAGGTCTGTTTTGATTATTATTCATCTATCAGGTTAAAGTGATTTAAAAAGAATAAATATGAGGTAAAGAGAAAACTTTAATAAAAGCATTAGCTAAGTATCTAGCTTACTTGGAATCCTGGGAAGAAGAGAGCAACTGAATCCACTAGAGGAACCAAATAGCACAGTAGGGTTATTTGTAATCTCTTTGAAGAGATTATTGTTAGACTTAACATTAAAATAGCCCCTTGGAGTGCCTGGGTGGCTCAGTAAGTTAAGCATCCAACTCTTGATTTCAGCTCGAGCCAGGATTCAGGGTTGTGAGATCGAGAACAGCGTTGGAGTCTGCTTGGGATTCTCCCTCTCCCTCTCCCTCTGCCCACCCCCACCTCTCTTAATTAATAAATAAAATAAAATATTCCCTTCTCCATACATACACCCCAATATTTATAGCATTATCTATAATAGCCAAATTATGGAAGCAGCCCAAGTGTCCGTCAAATGATAAATGGATAAAGAAGATGTGGTATTTATATATATACAATGGAATATTATTCCGCGATAAAAAGAATGAAATCTTGCCATTTGTAACAATATGGATGGAGCTAGAGAGTATTATGGTAAGTGAAATCAGTCAGTCAGAGAAAGACAAATACCATATGATTTCACTCATAGGTGGAATTTAAGAAACAAAACAAATGAGCAAAGGGGAGAGAAAAGAGAGAGGGAGCAAACCAAGAAACAAACTCAACTACCCACACACTGATAGTTAGCCGAGGGGTGGGGGGTAGGGGGATGGGTGACATATGTGAGAGGGGTAAGGAGGACACTTGTGATGAGCACCACCAGGTGTTGTATGGAAGTGCTGAATCACTATATTGTACGCCTGAAGCTAATATTACACTGTATGTTAACTAACTGACATTTAAGTTTTTAACTTAAAAAAATTAAAAAAAATTTCCCTTCCCTGCACATGCTCTAATGAGAGCATTTTGTTTTTTAAAAAAGTGTCTGGAGAGTGAATTTGATCTTCTGGCTTTATTAAGCAGGTCACAATTTTGGTGATTCTATTCTAACCTGGTAGTCAACTCTAGCAAATTGAACAATTTAACCTAGTAATCAGCCAATCTGTCATTGTTATTCCACAAAAATGCTGAGATGCAGCCATAGTGAACATGCATGGAGCGCTTATCATGGGCAGTGGGGAGCTTGAGCCAAGAACTGAAGTTCCATTTTCTTGCTCTCCAGAAGAAAGAGAGGTCTTGGGGAATTGATACTAATACATGAAGTAATTAGTAAACAATAGAAGACAGAAAGCATTACTCATACGTGTCTACCTGCTCTGAACGTTTAAAGTACAGGGAGCTTCTCTTTTGTCCTTTTAGGACATGTTTGAATAAATATCATAAACATCTTTGAATCTTACAAAGGTCTAAATAAATGTTTGGAATATTTAGTTGTTAAATCTAAATCAAAAGGATATATTGTGGTGTTTACAGATAAGATACATAAATGATCCACTGCTCATGCCTTACCAGGGCATATTTTCTCATTATGCACCTGCTTTTTAATACGTGGGGAACCTCCTTCACCTTCACCTTGATTATATATGGAATATACTCTTTATAGGTTAATTAGAAATACAGAAAAATGTCAAAATGCCCACCACTCAGATAGGCATTGTCATTTTGATATTTTTTTACAGTCTTTTTAATACATGTGTATACTTTTTTCATATATGTGTGTATGTCTCAGTATAGAAGCAAAATTGGCATATTGTGTACAGATTACTTTTCCATCCTGTTTTGATTGTATTCAATTAACATATGTAGTACTGTTACTGTACAGATAACAGTATAGCCTTTACTCATGTCATCATATTTTTGAAGGAATTATAATGGATGCATAATATTCTGTCATTAATATACTGCAGGTTTTTGTTGTTGTTGTTACTGTTTTTTAGAGAGCGACAGGGAGAGCCGAGTGGGGGGTGGGGGGAGAGGGAGAGAGAGAATCTTAAACAGGCTCCACGCTCAGCACGAAGCCCAACGTGGGACTCCCATCTCACGACCCTGACATCATGACCTGAGCTGAAATCAAGAGTCAGATGCTTAACCGACTGAGCCACCCAGGCACCCCAATATACTGCAGTTTTAATGCAGTCTCTTTAGGTTTTCAAGTTTTCAGCTTTATAAATAAAAGGATGGTAAGCATCTTTATGTAACTCTTTGATCAAATCCTGGTATGTCCTTAAGACAGAGGTCTAGAAGTAGAGTCTAGTGCAAGGAAGGGAATATGAACATCTTCAACACTGTGAAAAGCTTGATATGAATACTGCTTTGTAGAAAGGCATTATCTGTTTACACCTCACTAGCAGTGAACAGGTTCTACTAGGATCTCACCTCACCAGCACATTACATAAGATTGAAAAGTCTTTGTTGTTGTTAATTTGACAGATGCAAAATCACTTAATTTTTAAAAATTTATATTTCTTTTTTTCCTTTTTTAAAGATTTTATTTATTTATTTGAGAGAGAGAGAGGGAGAGCACAAGCCAGCAGGGTGAGGGGCAGAAGGAGAAGCAGGCTCCCTCTGAGCAGGGAGCCAGATTCTGGGTTCCATCCTAGGACTCCTGGATCATGACCTGAGTGCAAGGCAGATGCTTAACTGACTGAGCCACCCAGATGCCCCCCAACTTTGTATTTCTTTATTAATAAAGTTGAATAGTTTTTCAAAAATGTATTGGCCACTCATTTCTTCCATTCTTTGCTCATTTAAAAAATATTTAGATTCTTTTGTTTCTACTTTTAAATGTTCTGTATATATAAAAAACATTTATCCTTCATGGACTATATGTTACAAATATATTCTTCTGTTTTGTGGTTTTACTTGGTCTTGTGGTTTTCACATGTATAAAAACCTAAAACTTGTATATTCAGTCAAATTCTTCAGTATTTTCCTCTGTAATTTCTTTAAGGCTTTTTTTTTTCAGTCTTAGAAAATGTTTCCCTGTTCCAAATTAGGTAGTCTGAACATATTCTTACAGTTTTTAAAGTTTTTTCAGTAAAAACTTTATTGCATTCTCTGTATCATGCTACTTACTCTGTATGCAGTTTCACCCCCAAAATGTTCTTTGCTTTATGTTTTAAGTATCTGATAGCTCAAATTTCTTCACTGTTTAAAAAAAAAAAAGACCTTTCTAGTGTAGACCTGATTTTTTTGTTTGGATACAATTTAGAACTATCTTTCCAGTTTCCTTAAAAACAATTTTGTTGGTACTTCAGTTATGAATATCTTATTAGCTTGTGAATGAACTTGAGAAGCATTGACATTTTCCAGTATTCAGATTTGTAAAATGAGTGCACCAATTGTAACCTGAAGTGCGTTCAGAATCTAGATGAATGTTCCTCAAATGTGAGGACTTGTGGTTCCCAACAGATGTCGACAGAAACCAGTTTGGGAAACGCTAGATCATCCAGTGTGTGTGCTGGGGCAGGAGGTTGGATAGAGAACTTACCTGTGAGATGTTTTAATCTTACTGATTTTATCCAACAAATATTCACTGATGGCCTACCATGTGGCAGGCTTATGCAGACTGACCTTGAAGAAGCCATAGTCCTTGCTCTTAAAGTCTAGACGCGGTTAGGATCAAAGTGTGTATCTGGAAACATGATAGCGAAGGGCAGGGAACAAGGGGGTGGAGGGACGGGGGTCCCACAGGACAAAAGAGGTGTATACCAAGTCTTGAGGGAAGAATGGGTGTTTGCCGGGTAGACAGGCTTGAAAAGTCTTGCATGAAGAGAGAACATGTGCACTGAGGAGTGAAATAATGTGGTGTCAAAGTGTGTGATTCAGTGTGCTTGAAGCATGAAGTGAAAGATGCCAGGAGCTGGGATGGACGGCGCAGAGGGAGTTCACCGCACTGCAGTCCGCCTTTGTAACCAGCCAGCCGCCAGCACCAGGCTGCTCAGACTGCCTGGGGAGGGCGGGGGAACCAGGTTTTTTGTGTTTTGGTTTTTTTCTCTGTCAGCTTTTGTTGTAGATTGATACTTTGTAAAATGCAAACTAGAAATATGAAAAAAAAATGCTCATTTTTTAAAATTAAGATTAAGAGACATCAAATTGCTCTGTCAAACTGCTATGAAATTTTGAAATGTTCACTCTCCATTTCTGTATCTGTCTCTTATGGATGGTAGCAACCAGATCCCTCCGTGGATCACTCATGAGTAGCACCACACTAGCTTCCCAGATGAGTGGGAAAGATGTGCCTGGGTGTCGGGAATTTTGCCATAGATGGTTGTAAATGCAAGTCTTAAGTATACCTCTGGGACTGTCCACACAGATGATTGGCACTCAGAGGCTGAGAACCATATTGTAAGTGACACAGCATCGTTTAGGGGAAGTTACTAAGTACTCATAACCTTGGCAACTGTATTGTTTGAACCTGGTTAAATCACTATATTTTTTAAATTAATTAATTTTAAAGATTTTATTTATTTACTTGGGAGAGAGAAAGAGAGCATGAGCAAGGGGAGGCACAGAGGGAGAAGCAGACTCCCCACTGAGCAGGGAGCACGATGCAGGACTCGATCCCAGGACCCTGAGATCATGACCTGAGCGGAAGGCAGATGCTTAACTGACTGAGCCACCCAGGTGCCCCTAAATCACTATATTTTAAAATACAAAACTCTCCTCCTCAAAATAAGTGTATAAAATGAAGTATCTTAAGGGAGGTAATTTTTTTCCTCTTTGATAAAAGTAATGCTTTTCAACCTTCAACTGCGTATTAGAATCACCTTGGACTCTTTAAAAATGATACTGATCCTGGGTCCCACCTCCTCAGATTAGTTTGATGCCACCTCAGCATCAGGACTTTTTCTTTTTATTATGTTAATTACCATACATTACATCATTAGTTTTTGTTGTAGTGTTCCATGGTTCATTGTTTGCGTATAACACCCAGTGCTCCATTCAGTACGTGCCCTCTTTAATACCCATCACCAGGCTAACCCATCCCCCTACCCCCCTCCCATCTAGAACCCTCAGTTTGTTTCTCAGAGTCCATAGTCTCTCATGGTTCATCTCCCCCTCCGATTTCCGCCCCTTCATTTTTCCCTTCCTACTATCTTCTTCTTCTTCTTTTTTTTAACATATAATGTATTATTTGTTTCAGAGGTACAGGTCTGTGATTCAACAGTCTTAAACAATTCACAGCGCTCACCATAGTGAGCTCTCCCCAATTCTATCACACAGCCACCCCATCCCTCCCACCCCCCACCACTCCAGCAACCCTCAGTTTGTTTCCTGAGATTAAGAATTCCTCATATCAGTGAGATCATATGATACATGTCTTTCTCTGATTGACTTATTTCGCTCAGCATAACACCCTCCAGTTCCATCCACGTTGTTGCAAATGGCAAGATTTCATTCCTTTTGATGGCTGCATAATATTCCATTGTGTATATATACCACATCTTCTTTATCCATTCATCTGTCGATGGACATCTTGTCTCTTTCCATAGTTTGGCTGTTGTGGACATTGCTGCTATAAACATCGGGGTGCACGTACCCTTTCAGATCACTACATTTGTATCTTTGGGGTAAATACCCAGTAGTGCAGTTGCTGGGTCATATGGTAGCTCTATTTTCAACTTTTTGAGGAACCTCCGTACAGTTTTCCAGAGTAGCTGCACCAGCTTGCATTCCCACCAACAATGTAGGAGGGTTCCCCTTTCTCCGCATCCCCGCCAACATCTATCGTTTCCTGACTTAATTTTAGCCATTCTGACTGGTGTGAGGTGGTATCTCACTGAGGTTTTGATTTGGATTTCCCTGATGCTGAGCGATGTTGAGCACTTTTTCATGTGTCTGTTGGTCATTTGGATGTCTTCTTTGGAAAAATGTCTATTCATGTCTTCTGCCCATTTCTTGATTGGATCATTTGTTCTTTGGGTGTTGAGTTTGATAAGTTCTTTATAGATTTTGGATACTAGCCCTTTATCTGATATGTCATTTGCAAATATCTTCTCCCATTCTGTCGGTTGTCTTTTGGTTTTGTGGACTGTTTCTTTTGCTCTGCAAAAGCTTTTTATCTTGATGAAATCCCAATAGTTCATTTTTGCCCTTGCTTCCCTCGCCTTTGGCGATGTTTCTAGGAAGTTGCTGTGGCTGAGGTCGAAGAGGTGTTCTCCTTTAGGATTTTGATGGACTCCTGTCTCACGTTTAGGTCTTTCAACCATTTGGAGTCTATTTTTGTGTGTGGTGTAAGGAAATGGTCCAGTTTCATTCTTCTGCGTGTGGCTGTCCAATTTTCCCAACACCATTTGTTGAAGAGACTGTCTTTCTGCCATTGGACATTCTTTCCTGCTTTGTCAAAGACTAGTTGACCGTAGAGTTGAAGGTCCATTTCTGGGCTCTCTATTCTGTTCCATTGATCTATGTCTCTGTTTTTGTGCCAGTACCATACTGTCTTGATGATTACAGCTTTGTAATAGAGCTTGAAGTCCGGATTTGTGAGTGTCAGGATTTTTTAAAAAGTCCACATTGATTCTAATGTGCAGCCAACTTTCTCCTAGCGGACATGCTAATGACTCATCATGTTTTCTGATTGAGACCTTATGTCAAAGAACAGCGTAGTAATTGTACTCTAAAACTATCATTTGAATTTGAATGTGGTGCTTAAAGATATTAAGATGGTTTGAAATGCAATAATCTAGTGTATCATAGATGCTATTAGAGTTTCTTCTGACCCTCCCTGCCAAATCCCATTATTTTAATTATAATTGATGGTATATATATCTTTCAGTATAGCTTATTCAGTATCTAGAATACGTAAACTAGTGTTAATAAATACCCTTATAAATTAAAGCTTGTGAAATCTTGATTTTTCTGTTGTCTGCTTCACCTGCTGCTATCCATTGATGGCAGCAATATTAGGTGTTGTATTAATCTCCTAATAAGATTTGATTAGAACAACTTGCCGTGAACATCTAACATCCAAAGTGCAGTTGTTGCTGGATTTTAAAAATCTAATCCCTTGAAATTATTTATTTAACTCTTACTTTAGAGTATTAAAATTTCAGGTCTTGGTCTACACTATGACACTCCTTGATACTTTCTAAATCTCCAAATAGCATACAATAATATCAATATAGAAACACTTCCTGTGGTGAATTATTATTAGTCTATTTATGGTTCCGAAAGCTAGCTACAGCCTGCAAAGATAAAAGATTCCCCGCCCCCCCCTTTGCTAGTGTGCTCTTCATGTGGTAAACGCTCTGAACATTCAGTGATTTACTCATTCAGTAAACAGCTTTTGGGTGCCTACTTGTGCTAGATACTGGAGATACGAAGTTTAAAGCTCTTAAAGGAACAGGATGGGAATAGAGTAACAGCATACTACTAGCCACTAATACATAGATGGAACAGCTTTCATACGTGCAAAATGAAAATAATTTTTTTAAAGGATTCCATCTGAGAATCTTCTTTTTTTTTTTAAGATTTTATTTATTTATTTGACAGAGAGACACAGAGAGAGAGGGAACACAAGCAGGGGGAGTGGGAGAGGGAGAAGCAGGTTTCCCGCGGAGCAGGGAGCCCGATGCGGGGCTCAATCCCAGGACCCTGGGATCCTGACCTGAGCTGAAGGCAGATGCTTAACAACTGAGCCACCCAGGCGCCCCAAAATGAAAATAATTTTATTCTCCCCCATACCCCATCATTTCGAATAGGCATTTAGTTTTGGATATACCAGCCTTACTTGCTTAAACCTCTCTCTCTGTTTTCTCTCTTTCCCTCCTTGTTTTTTTTGGAAAGTTGTTAGGGGAAAAAAAATACCCTAAAACTAGTTTACCGACTATTTTGGGGTCCTGGGCCAGTCATTTAATCCCTCTGAGTCTCCGTTTCCTCTACTGTAAAAAGATGATGCCATCTCTGCCCTGTTAATGTGAGTTTGTCCTGAGGATTATGAGAGAAGTTATATGTAACAGTACCATCAAAATTTGAAAAACACACGGTTCAAGTATAAATGGACATTATAAAACAATTTTTTAAAAGAAAGTAAAAAGAAACCTTACATAGATGTGTGGTATAGGTACCACAGCAAAAAACAGTGTGGGTTCCTGAACCCCGACAGTGAAGGACACATCAAAGTTAAATTCTGTGGAAGTTTGCTTCCATGATGGATTTTTTTTTTTTTTTTTTTTTTACTTTTTACTCAGCTCCCGAAAAAGAAACTTCCTGGGTTTTCTTTCTCCTCCTACGGTTCTGCAGTGGCAGGGCTGTTTCTTGTCCAGAGCAGCTCTGCCACGGCCCCTCTGCACAGACTCTCCACCTCCTCTTTCTCTTTCTTTCAAACACTTAATACATTTAGAGACTGATCTTGTGCAGAAAATATCCCTGACATTTGAAGAGCCCCAGGGATTCAGTGAGCATGCTCCGCGCTCCCTCCCGCTGGGAAGAGGAAGCTCGTTTACATACGAGTCATACCAAGCATAGCCAGCATGTCAGCGCAGTGAACTTGCAGCGGGCTGTGAGGAAAGCGAGCGTGGCTTTGTCCTAGGAAACGTGCTTCGTGTTTTGCTTTTTCACTCCTTTATTTCGAAGAAAGACTCGTAAAGACTTCTGAAACGGTTTTTAAGTGCTCGACTGAGGATACAAAACATATACCGTCTACAGATAAACCCTTGAAGGGTTTTTGTGTGAGTTTGATTTTTTGTGCGTGTTTTTTTTTCTTTTTCCTTTTCTTTTTGTCTTTCTTTTCTTTCTTTCTTTTTTTTTTTTTTTTACTTTTACATACTTTGTTTTGATCATCTGAGGCTGGGCCTCACGGTCTTTGTGAAGTTTGAGACGAGCCAGGAGCTACTCAGTAATAATTGATTTTTGAAACGTACTCTTTTGGGGCGAAAGCAAAGAGCTGGTTTTCTGTGCGAGCCCAATAAATGCTATTTATGAAGATGGACCTGTTGAACTACCAGTACTTGGACAAGATGAACAACAATATCGGCATTCTGTGCTACGAAGGTAGAGGTTCCATTCTAGAAATTGCTCTTCTCTTGCTTTTTGTCAAGGCCACTCCTCCTTTAGGGTTCTGAATGCCTTCTGTGTATTTTGTTCTCTTTTTTGGGATTTCAGGGTGCTCTGAAAGACGAAGATTTATTATATACTATTTTCAATACAAAGTTTGTTGTTTGTATCTTAGCCTTCAGGGTTACAGTGGGGGAGGGAAGGTAGTGAAATATAAACTGTTAGAAGTTTCCTTTTTGCTTGCAACATATTAACTCTTCAAATCTTTAACTCTTGATAATATGATTATTTTTTATTTCTGTTGGTGTTCTCTTTAGAGGAAGAACTTCTATAACCAGGAAAAGTTAAACGTGTTGTGTTTTTATTCCCCCCCTGCTTTGATACTTATTTTAAACATGCACTATCTACAGTATTCCTGTTATATTCCAATCAGTGCTTGGGATTTTCATGTAGAGGGGAACAGAAAGTTACAGTGAGTTTTTGTCTTCAGGAGCGATTGTCCCAAACAATGAAGAATTTTTCTATTCAGTTTAGGGGACTGGAAGGGCACCCATGTCACAAAGCACAGGCTGGGTCTTTGTCTGGTTTCCCATTTCCTGTACAGCTCTGAGAGAGTTCTGACATTGAAGGATGTTCCCTCCACACTCCGGTCCCTTGTGGAAGTGATTGCACAACACACCAACCAGAAAGCTAGATTGAAAGAAAGAAGGAAAGAAAGAAACCTACTCTGAATTCTTATTGTTTATTACCTTCTGCTACACCATGAGGTGTTTCCCCACTGCTTTGTACCGTTTCAAACTGTCTCTGTTAGTAGTAAGAAGAGAAAAAGCGATTTCTTAATCTGTTGGAACATTACGTGCGATTTGAAAAAGTGGTAATGGCCTGGGTTTGAGTGGCCGGAGAGGCATCTCCGGGGGAATTCAGCTTGGCAGGAGGAGTGTTTTTTGTTGTAACCACATACAAATCGAGGAGGAGACATCTCCTTTCTGATTCAGTAGGAGCAGTTTCCATGTTTTCTCTTAATAGTGAACTGAACATTTCTCTCGAAAAAGAAAACATTGAAGAAACTTAACGTTTTTCATGTAAAATTTCAGGCCTGTTGCCTAACCAATTGAAAACTTACCCTTTCCCCTTCAAGGAAAATAAAATCTCATTCATACTGTTTTTTTTATTTGTCTGGATAAGGATGTCATACTTAAGATTTTCTTTTTAAAAGGTATATATATATTTTTAACTCCTGCTTGTTCCCACTAATGAGAATTATGGTGGATGGCTTTCTTTGAATCTGCTGCTTTAAGTATCATCTTGCTTCTGAAGTCACTCATTTAAAAGGCAGACTTCTTCAGGATGGTGGAAGCAGCAAGTGACTGGGCTTGTTTCTTGTGAAATTAACATACTGCAGTTTTTAAAAACTTTTCTTTTTTTCAGTGATCAAGAAATCACAAACTTTTAAGGCATTATCTGTTGGCTTGTCTTTGTCATTGTGTAGTATGATATTTTCAAAACAAAACAAAAACGTAATGATCAGCCAAAGAGAGGAATTAGACGGATTGCAAGGAAATTGATACCACATTAATTTTTTATGTCTCCAGTTGGTGGTGGTAAGGAAAAGCTAATGAAAGCTCAGGTCGATTTGTTGTTCTGCAGTCTGTAATATACTCGAGAGTAGTCACTTGCAGTCTTCCCCTTTATTTGGGAGGAAGAAACTTTGATTTTGAAGTTGAGTACATATGTAGCATGATTTGCTATAGTCTGTTTGGTTTAAACATCTGCTGCTATTTTCCTTACTACGAAAGTTAACATTATTTTAACACCAAAATAAATACACAGGAAATGAAGAAAAGCACAGCAAAACTTGAGTGGTGTTTTTAGTGGGTTGTTTATGCCCTGGTGGTTTTCTTCGTATAAACACTGTACACATCTGCTCTGAACTCAAAAGGGTGTTTTGAGGATGGGCATAAATCTCAGCTGGGAATTTTTTTTGGTAAAAAAAAGTTGGAACCATTACTGTTCCTTTAAATCCAATACTTTGAAAGTATTCATATTAAACGTAGCAGCTCACCAGCATTCCAGGGAAGTTATTTGGAAAATGGAATGTACAGTTGGTAGGTAGCATTTGATTTCACTTAGGGCACAGGCAGATTTTACATCTCTTAAGATTAAGGGACAATTTATTTTTCTGATGTTTTCGTTTTAACAATTAAGATGTTGGTGGTTATTCTTTTTCTCCAGGTTAGTTATACCATATTCCCTAGTTGTATAGTTCACAGCTCTACTCTGCAAAATAAACCATGTGTCTGCACTGTCATTCTCAGCCTCTGTGGCAACATATACACAAATAGATCTTTTTTTAGCCAATTATCTTGTAGCATGCAGGGCCTTCCTAAAGTCCTACATTTAGAGTGACACTAAATGGCTCAGATACGGACTCTGCTTGGTGACTGCTCTCTGGCACCTGACTTTGACCATAATAGTCTGTAAGCATAATTGAAAAAGAAGATAAAAGAAAAAATTAACTGCAAATAGGTTTGGGGTGGGACCCATTGGGTAGGAGAAGGAGAAGATTGGCAAAGGGCAGAAAGAATCTCAGTTTGGCTAATTTCTGGAAACCAATTACCTTTATTGGTAATGAGCAAATTAGCAGAACTCTGCTTGTGTTAATGAGTCTGTTCAAAAACCTTATGGTTTATTACCACAGCCCTCAGTAGTTACCAGCTAATCATTCATGACCCTACTGGGTACACTTGAACCCCAGTTTTGCCTCTGTCTCCATGAAAAGCCCTCATTTTTTCTCTGTGAACTCCCGAGAATACTCTACTAGTAGACTGAAAGCCTCATGAAGGCAGGGCATTCTGTCTTGGTCACCACTGTATCCTTGAGTCCTGCCATGGTGCCTGATTTGGCTCCCAGGAAGTGGCTGACTCAAAAAAATCCCATGAAATCTCTCCAATGAATGACAGTGTAGTCACTACTGTATAATTTAGTACTTCACTGTATGTATCTTCTATTCTCTAATTATCTAATTATTGAAGAGCTGTACAGGGCCTTAGATATATCTTAGATTTTTTTTTTTTTTTTTGCCAAGGAAACCGAGGCCCAGAGAAGTAAATTGTTTAAGTTTATTCAGAAAGTTTGTAGCAGAAATGAGTTGTCGTGAGGACTCAGTGGTTTTGATTAGTCTCTGATTTTTCTGGAGCATTACTGCCCCTCTACAATCATTTTATGTCTTGTCTCCTTAATTATTAGCTCCTCGATGATAGGGACTATGCTTGGTCTTGGGGACCCTCCCAGCCCCCAGCACGGGGGTGACATCTTAGATTATAGTGCACCGTGAGCCTGTTCTGGAGTCCTCATTGCTTTGAAGCCAGTTGCTGGTCTAGGTTCCCAGGCTGTTGTGATGTCAGGAAGGAGAGTAATGAGAACTCTAGGTGACCAGCCTTGTTGGAATTTGTTCGCCTTGCTGCTCTGGCACTTAGGTTTGCTTTACTTTTTTTCTGATTGTGCAGAGGAGGAGGCCCTGTGTAATGCCAGTTCACAAAGAGTGTTTTCCCAAGGGAGCAGAGAACTGGTTAGACCATTGATTTTTCTCAAGATGGCTGATGGTTATATTTACATAATTACGTGGTGCTGAAAACATAGGTCCTAATAAATGTGCTCATGGCTGGCCGTGGCTTTAAGCTGCTGTTAGTGATACTTTAATTATGGGTTAAGAGCCATTAGTGTGTAATTTGGTAGAAGAATTCTCCCCTTTTAATTTAATAGTGCGATTTATATTGGGAGAAAGTAAGAATAAATTGCATATTGTGATCATCTGAAAGCTTAAGAGGAGAGTAGTCTAAGTTCCTCACATTTTGAGCTGCTCATTGTTTTAGAACATAATTATCACTTATTTCATCACAGGCTACACTTAATTTTCTGGAATTGAAAGGAAAATGCACACGAGTTGTTGAGTGAGACTGCCAGAGTTCCGAGCAAGATTGGGTGACGGATTTCTTTTGTTTTCTGCCAGTCTAACCAGCAGCAGTTTAGTGTTCTTTGTCTAATGAGTTCAGAGGCATCAGGAAACTTAGAGCATTGGGTACTATTAAGGTGAAAAGGCCACAGAGCAGAGCCATTTGAACCCGCCTCTGTTCCCCAGCCCTGCGTGTCAAGTGACCAGCTCTTGATCCAGGGGTATATTCTGAAGTAGAACATCTGCAACTATTTTGCTGTGGAAATTCATTATACTTTAGCATTTTATTTGCAGGAGAGGGTCAGGAGTGAGGAGAGACGGGGGAGAGGGACAGGAGAGAGAGGTGAAGGGGAGGGGAGAGGTGAAGGGAGGGGAGGGGTGGGCGAGGCTGAGAGGAGCTTGATTAGTTAAACATGCCCAGGTGAGCCCAAGAGATCTCCTGCAAGAGATCTGGCCAGTTTGTATTTCTTCTAATTACAGTTTGTGAAGAGAAGGTGTGATTATATCCTCCTTCCTTCCAGCTCCCCACCCTTGTTTCTCTGCCCTCCTCTGGAAGGATTATTTTACTTGGCTGTTTATCTCTTGGAGCCTACACATGGCTTTGTTTTGGAAGGCAGATTTCTCTTCCTTCCTTTCTCCTTCCCTTCCCTATTGTCTGCATGGCCTTCTATTCCTAGAGTGTTGGGATTTTTTGCTGTAAAGATTTTTTTTAAACACTCCATAAGATGCAAAAAATTCCCCCGCGGCATGTGAGAAGATTCAAAACCTCTCAATATAGCCTCGTTCTGCTCAACTGTGATGATGTTGCAGAAAACGTGGTTTTGTCTGAAGAAATTAGATCCAGATTTAGCACTTCTGCATGTATACAAATAAATAAAACCAGTCTAACCAGGAATTGTTTCTAGATGTATCTGTTTTATCTCTGTATCCGAACATTTATTCAATGACTGTTTATATTTAGTGGTATCTCGGTAATGCATATTGAGTTCATTGGAAATATTCTCTAGCCTGGCTCACCCAACATCAGTTTGTCCTACAAAATAGTCCCTCTCCCTCATGATTTTATTTTTAAGTAATCTCTGCATCCAAGGTGGGGCTTGAACTCAACAACCCTGAGATCAAGAGTCCCATGCTCCACTGACTGAGCCAGCCAGGCGCCCAATCCCTCTTTTATTTCTTAACGAACTCATATATCAGCCCCCCCCCCCAAAGAAACCTTAACCGTGGACACTTAATTTTAAAAGCAGAGTCTGGAAATGATTTTACTTTCTCCATTTGTTCTCTCTTTGCCTTCCTAAATGTTACATGTTCTGCTAAGTTCTAAGGAATTATTTCCATCAGTTTGCTTTGTTATCTTGCCTTCTTTTCTACACTTTTTTTCTCTTTTTAAAGAATACTGTAGATTGTTACAATTTCAGGGTATTATACACAGAATGTGTTTAAATCCTAACAGTGTGAATTACTACTAGTTGGAAGGTTTATTTACCCAAATAAAGTAGAAAATCTATTCTTAAAGTTACCTTTAATTTGTTGCTAATTTATATGATCTTTCTGAACTCTTAATAACTTGTTTGTTTATGAAGAAGTCTGTAAACATAACAAACTGAAATATATTTAGTAAGTGATCACAGAAAACTCAGTCCTGTCCTTTATGAATTCTCCTAAACTTAATGGAATGTGTGTACTCTGCTGGAATGTATTAAGTCTTGGGTCATCCCTCTCTCTCAACACTTTTTATTATGAAATATGTCATATGCACATAAACATGCATAAAACGTATGTGTGGTTTGAAAATGAACAACCTTATAATCACCATGAGGTCAGGAAATAATAAATTGCCTCCTTCAGGTATTCTCTCCTTGCCCAATTCCTCCTTGCCCCAAGAGGTCATCACAATTATAACATGTCTTTACTTTTTCTTTACTACCTCTATGTGCAATTCTAAACAAATTAACTTAGTTTTGTCTGTTTTTTCTTTTTCTTTCTTTTTTTTTTTTTTTGAGCCCTATATAATTGAAATTATTTTCTGTGTCCTCTTTTGTGTCTTGCTTGAGGTTTTTTATAGTGGAGATGTCCTTATCTTTTCCTTAGGAAGCCAACTTATCTTCAAGTGTGGGGAATCTTGGCTGTGGAATATATGTGAATGCCCCAAGCATCCTTCTCATTCACTTGCTGCTCACTGTCTACTAAACATAGCTGGTGATGCTTTGGTCCAAACTTTTTTTTCAGCTAGTGTTTTGTTCACAGTCTTCCTCACCTGTTAAAAGCCTTCTACCATCCATGTTGTAATGGGAAATTGTATGTCTGAGAAATTCTGCAGTTTTGGAGAGTGCAAAGTGGGGGACGCTTGAGGAGATACATAGCTTAATTAGGATCTGAACAACGACTTTCATTCTGCATTAATAAGCAATTTGCTTAAAGGCTGAGACTTGTTACAAGTCAACTTTGTTACAGTGCCAGATTTCTTTGGATGTTAATCCAGGGACTTTTAGATACACAGAAAAAGCCTAAGTTGTTCCAGTATTCAAACAATACTCTACATTGTAGAGAGATAGCTGTCTGAGGGCAACAAAGATTTGAAACAATAGACTGCATTATGCACCATCTAAAATTCTGAATGAAAAAGAATCATCCATATGTATTGCTCTTGATTTTTATTTTATATCTGTTTTGCATGAAAATAGTTGCCTGTTAATTGTTCTTGGCTAATGAGTCTATTTTAATAGAGTGAATTCCAGAATTTAATGATTTGTTGCAGATGCATTCTGCCAAGCAATTTAGCAAAATTGTTTACACTACCCCAAATCCAGCTGGACAGAGTGAGCCTGTGCTTCTTCCCTGATAACAATTGAGGGAGTGATGAGTGCAAATTTCTGGACATTTTTCCCCCTTTGAAAACAAAAACGTCTTCCATTATGTGGCAGCACTATTAGAGTGGCAAGGGATTAATTTAAAATTTTATTTTAATGTCAGCAGCTCTTTCCGGTACCCATTTTCTCCCATTCTTACTATGTGTGTCCTTTTAAATGATTATTTTTTTCTGATGAGCAACTGATAAACTGTTGGCTGACCCCACAGAGAACTCTAGTTTTATTTCCCTGCTGAAAAGTTATAACCTCTTTGCCAGTGCTTAAAATCACCCATGAGAGGGCTTTGAGTAGCTTTCTTAAAGGAATATGCAATAGCAACTGTACCAGGCTCTAAGTTCTATGGAGCAGAGGGCAAAAAAGATGGAAAATAGTAGTCATTCTCAGGATAAAACCTATAAGAAGTTTTCTAGCACTGCTCTACTGAATTCAAAATTGGGAACAATTACCACTAGTTTCTGGAGACCACGATGGGAGCCCTTTTTCTCTGAGAGGCTTTATACTGGTAAAGGATGGCTGATGTTGGTAGAGAGGAGGTGGAGTAGAGTTCTAGAACCAGCAGCAGACATCAAACATTGCTCTTGGTGTCCAGCAATAAATGTAACACACATACATACTGTACACGGTTCTATATTTTGTCCAACATAGAGTGGGAAAGGGCCTTCTTATCAAGCTGGAAGAATTGTTGTGTATCCTTTAAGGAGAAAATAGAAGAACCACCACATCATCTTGTTTTTCCACCTGCAGACTCTTCTGAATCCACCTCCATCCTTCTTCCCCTTCCCTTAGGCTCAGTGAAAGGCTAATTCTTCTGTTGGTGCTCATGGATCCCAGCCCTTCTGGCCTCAGGGACTTACCTGTGATCTGTTTCTGATTTCCCCTTCTTCCTCTCCTGGTTCTTTCTCTTCATTATGTGCTTATGCACACAAGTCTTCCCCAACTTTAAAACAAAACCAAACTCATCCCTAAATCTTACCCACGCCCCTGCCCCCACCCCTGTTGCAGCTATTAGACTCTTCTCTTTGCCATCCAAGTTTTTTGGAAGAATGTGGTCAACTTGTTTCTACTTCCCTTCTGCCCAGTCTGTCCTCAATCCACTGTCATCTCATTTCTGCTCCCACAGGTCCACTTGAAGTTGTTCTGGATGAAGCCACCAACTGATTTCCTAGCGGAAAGTTTAGTGGACACTTTTTAGTCCTTACCTAGTTGAATATCCTAGTACCATTTGGTGTTGAGTCCTTCCAAAATCTTAAACTAATTATATCCCTTGGCTCAAATACTTTTTGAGTATGCACTCCATTGGGAATGAGGCGCTGGTGAGCATATGGTCAGCAACATTGACAGGGGCTTTATGGAGGTCCTGGTGTTGGTAGGAGGGTATGAAAGAGTGAGACAGGCTGGTAAACATTCAAAACAAACAAACAGTGGTTGCAGCTTGAGAACAGATTGGAAGGGAAGAAGGAGAGAATGTGAATATGCTGCAATGATTTAGGCAAGAGATGGTGGTAACCCAAATTATGGTGGTGGTCATGGAAAAGGAGAGGAGTAGATGAACTAAGAAATATTTAGAGAGAAGACTGACAGGACATGGTGAGAGGCTGGAGTAAGGGATGAGGGAGAAGACGTAGAAGACATGGAGAGTGCCTCCTAGGTTTCTAGCATGTTTAGGTAAGTGGAGGGTGCTGCCACTTACAAAAAAACTGCTTGCAGAGATGGGAAACACAGGGAGAGGAGTGGGTTCTAGGATGAGATCATGCGTTTAGTTTTGGATATGTTGAGTTTGAAGGTTCTTTGAAATTTCAAAGAAGAGCTAAGTATTATAGGATTGGATATATGGGTCTAGAGCTCAGACAAGAGGCCATTGTTGGTGATACTAGTTTGGGATTGAGAGTAAGTGAAGCTCTGTGCAAGAATGGTTACAAGAACAAAATGAGAAGTGGAAGAGCTTCTACGAACTCTTCTCTTAGTTAAGTCTCCATCAGTTTTCTTCTTTATTCCTAAAATAACCCCACAACTGACCCCTGCCTCTACTCTTGTTCCCTTCTAGGCCTTTATCCACAATACTACCAGAGTGCCATCCCTTATTTACTGTTCCAGCCCTATCTTTCATTATTCCTTCACCCATGCCCTGTAGCTCAGGTACATCAAGCTACAGTTGACCCTCAGACAACATAGGGGTGTCTGTCCCCCCACTCCATGCACTTGAAAACATGCGTATAACTTCTGACTTCCCCAAAACTTAACTACTAATAGCTTACTGTTGACCGGAAGCCTTACTGAAAATATAACAAAAGGAGTGATTCATGTATATTTTGTATGTTCTGTGTATTATGTACTGTATTCTTACAATAAAGTCAGCTAGAGAAAAGCAAACGTTAATAAAAAAATCGTAAGGAAGAAGGAGTACATTTACAGTACTGTACCGTATTTACTGGAAGAAAACTGCATGCGAGTGGACCTGAGCAGTTCAAACCCATGTTGTTCAAGGGTCGGCTGTATTTCCTTTGAGTGAACCATTGCCTCTCTCTGAAATCGGCACCCCCTGCTCTTTCTCTTGAGGTCTGTTAGTCCCTCAAGTGTAGAGACTTGCTTCTTGAAAGTGACCCTCCTCACCCCTGCCTTTTTAGCTGAGTTAGGTATTATGTTTGTATTTTCATGGCATGCCACGTGTGCTTTTGTCAGGGAATTTATCTCGCGGTGTTAGGTACTCCTCTATCTGCCTTTCTGTAAGCTCTGGGAGGGCTAGGACTTTGCCTTTCATCTCTCTGTTCTTAGCACCAAGCATCATGGTGTCTGCTTAGGTATGGATCTCCTCCGGGGTCTTTTTGTTAAAAGGGAAAGTCAGTTATTCGGTAACACAAGAGGGTTTGTTAGCTCTTGGAAGGTCCTTCTTAGAGGCAGGAATGGCAGCTGGCAAAGCAGAGGGGAAGGAAGAGGACTGTTTAAGGCTGCTTCTGCAGAGAGGCACTGGAAGTGGATTAGTTGGTCATACCCAATTGCCCCGTTCTTGTTTTCTAGTTACTGCGCTCTGGTTGGTCTGTTACATAACCGAATGTTTATGGGAAAATACTTAATACCTATTGTGTGCCAGGCACTGGTTTATGTGCTGGGGATATGGCTGTTAACAAAACAAACAGCAATATCCCTGGATTTTTGGAGCCTACATTCTAGCAGGGGAGATGGACTGTGGACGGCGCATAAATAAAGAAGATAATTACAGATCATGAAGTGTCGTTATTAACAGGTTGATGTCTGTTAGCCGATTTACTGTTTAGAATAGTTGTATCCATA
Organism: Callorhinus ursinus; assembly: GCF_003265705.2. NCBI lineage: Eukaryota > Metazoa > Chordata > Mammalia > Carnivora > Otariidae > Callorhinus > Callorhinus ursinus. The sequence goes on along the minus strand of NW_027397077.1, from coordinate 41,065,700 downwards.
CTTAAGAAGTGACTGCTTTTATTTTTAAGCTTCAAAGTAGAGATTTGAGTGGACGATTCATTTCCCTCATGGTGTTGTAAAGGATTTAAAGTATATCAAGGAAACTTTTAGAAAATTTCCTTTAGAATATTAGAAGTCAGATCTTTTACTTGGTTTTTTAAACTATGGTCAGAGTCAGACTGCCTCACTCCATTATACCTGGCTTTTATATTGGGAACTAGTATTTATTGTAGTATTATCACCTTTTTCTTTTCATTCTTTTTTTTTTTTTAAAGGTCAAATGATTTGTTTGGGTCCTAAGAACAATGGAATATGTTTAGAATAAAAAAAAAATCCGTGAGTGTTGGGGCACCTAGGTGGCTCAGTTGGTTAAGCATCCCACTCTTGATTTTGGCTCAGGTCATGATCTCAGGGTCATGAGATCGAGCCCCGCATCATGCTAAGCGTGGAGCCTGCTTGAGATTCTCTCTCTCCCTTTCCCTCTACCCCTCTCCACCCTCCCTCTCCCTTTCTCTTAAAAAAAGAAGAAAGAAAAAAGAAAAAAAATCAGTGAGTTTTAAGAAGGCTCAAAAAATCAATTGTATGTTCTTCTTAAACTACTCTGGTCAGACCTTTAAAGTTATTGCCCTGAATAGAATAGATCCTACAGCACCCCAGGGGGAGTTTTTATTGTGAGTTCTTATTTTGTGATAAGAGTATTTGGGGAGGACTAGATAAAATGTAAACCTTGGGCTTCATATAGATAATGGACTACTGGGGTGTTCCACCGGTTTGATTTTTGTTTTTCTTCCTTTGTTTTTATTGAGGCATAATTAATGATGGTGAAATCTTCAGGGCATGGCTTATAATAGTTTTTCCCCTTGTGTTTGTACCTTTTATAGGAACAGCTCAGATGAAGATATAGAACATTTCCATCACCGCAGAGTGTTCCTTCATGCTTCCTTGGATAGGCCATACACATCCCCCATAGATAACCACTATTTTGACTTCTATAGTCCTAGATTAGTTTTGTCCATTCTTGAGCTTCATATAAATAGAATAATTTGATTCCAACTTTTTGTGCTCAACATAGTATTTTTGAGATTCATCTATGTCATATGGATCAATAGTTTGTTCTTTTGTATTGCTGTGCTATAGTCAATTGTAGGAGTATGTCACAATCTGCCTATCTATTCTAAGGTTGTGTTGTTTCCAGTTTTTAACTATTATGAATAAAATTGCTCTAAACATTTTTGTGGTAAAATATACATATGCTAAAATTTATTATCTTAACCATTTTTAGGAGTATAACTCTTAGGTTCATTCACTTTCTGTACAACCTCTGAACATTTTTGTACAAGCCTTTTTGTGGACAAATGCTCTCCTTTGTCTTGGATACATATGTGTGGAACTGCTAGGTCATTGGTATCTTTAACTTTTTTTTTTTTAGAAACTCTCATCTGTTTTCCAAAGTGGTTGTACCATCTTATTCTCCTACCAGTGTTGTATAAGGGTTCCAGGAACTATGCATCCTCACCAATACTTAGTATAGCTGGTCTTCTAAATTTTAGCCATGCTGGAGGTCTATGGACAGTATTAAAGTGTTTTTCATTGTTAACTTAAAATGCATTACTTGTTGGAATACTTGTTATGACACTGCTGTTTGGTGTTTTGTGCGAAAAGAAGTATTCTTTACTTTCGATGGGTTGATCGTCTAAGAGGCTGGAATCTGTGTATTCCTTGTCTAATTTCAGGCAGAGGTAGTGATTTTGGTATTGTCAAAGGAGGGGTTGTTTTTCCAAATGGGTAAACCCAAGCCATGGAAACCAGCAGGCAGCCAGATTGAGGGATGTGAACAAACACCAACGTGGCACAGAGGACTCTTTTTTTGGGAACACTTTCCTTTAGTGGAGTGTTGCTTTGCTTTATTTTGTATTTGGTAATGATTCATCCAACCACTGGCCTGTTAAAATAAAGCTCAGGGATTAATCTCTCCTAGCTCCAGTTGGATTTCTCTTCTGGTTTGCCTACCATTCCCTCCAGTAGGTTCTTTTAATTTCCCCCCAATTTGGAATGCCCTTCCTGCTTCTTTCCAGCTACGTGAATTCTATATACCCTTCAGGGTGTAGCTCAGTCCAATCCCTCTGTGAAACTTTATCTGAAACTTTTTATAGGTGGGAATTGTACTGTGTGTAACCTTTTAAATCCTCAATGCCTAAAGAGATGCCTCGTCCTTTTTCATGTATGACGATGTTTATATCCCCCTCTTGTGAATTTCTGTAGGGTTTACAGACTGTAATATTCATTTGGCAGTTATATCACCTTGTATTTTGTTATCTTTAATGTAAATAGAGTGTGACATTAGAAGCAAACAAATGTAACAACTTATACATCCCAATAAGTAAGGTGTTCAAACTTGTCTTCAAAATAATTACCTCGGAAAATGACACATTTAACCTAACGTTGTGGTGATCTCATTCTGAGAACATTGTTGGGTTTTTTTAGAAGTTGCCTTCAAGGTCTGAGGTACATTCTTTTGACTCTTTTATATGGTAGCTAGTGATTGTATATACATTGTATATACATGTATATGTACATATAAGTATGACAGATTATATGTTACATATAAAATGATGAGCTAGTTTTTTTCTGTTATTCTAAAGCAAGTTCCACAAGTGGAGTTGGAAAACACCTTTTTTTTTTTTTTTTAAAGATTTTATTTATTTATTTGACAGAGAGAGACAGCAAGAGAGTGAGCACAAGCAGGGGGAGTGGGAGAGGGAGAAGCCTGCAGGCTTCCTGCGGAGCAGGGAGCCCGATGTGGGGCTTGATCCCAGGACCCTGGGATCATGACCTGAGCTGAAGGCAGACACTCAATGACTGAGCCACCCAGGTGCCCCGTGGAAAACACCTTTTAATCAATGACAGTTTTCTTTGGAGTAAGTAGGTTCACATCATTCTAGAATGAGTACTTTGAAAATGACAAGACTGAATTGCATGTTTAACAAAAATTTTTAAATTCACTTTCACCGCCATCTAGACAGGAAATCATCACATCTGAAGTGTAAGTTACTTGAGGGCATGGAGAATGTCATCTTTGGTGTATCCTCTGCCAGTAGCACTTCTCATTGTTTGTGACCATGGCAGGCACCAAGTAAATGTGTGATGATTCGAGATCATAGAGCCCTTGTGTTAGAGGGCTGAGATAATTTGATTGTTACACTGGGTAGACTGACAGTCTCTGGCTTTGTCTTTATTGTGTTCTGCTTTGCTCACTGATTTGTATGTCACACAGCACAGTGGCTGTTTGTGACCTAGCAGCCTGTTTTTCACTTCACTTTATGGAAGATGGGAATGCCACTTTGTAAGTGGTTTTCTGTGGAATGAATCTTCCATTCCCATTAAAGAGGTGGGATAATCACAGCTCATAGCTATCACAGTGGTGTTTAGAGTACAGCCTGGGAAAGATGCAAGGCACCTTAAAATACTTATTATTGCCTTGCTAAGGTTATGAAATCTCTAGCTATGCTAGATTTTACGTGTCATGAGGAAACAAAACTTCAAGTTCCTGCCTTTCCCAGAGCTTATCTTTTAATTAACAAGAGGAGAACGAGAGAACCTCTGGTAACATGAGTGACACTCAAACACTCATCCACCCATATGGGGGCTCCTGTTACTTTGATTTTGCATCATATGTGTGTAGGGCTTTTTCTTTTTTTCTTTTCTTTTTTCTTTTTGCACAGTTTTTATGTGTGTGTGTTCAGAATTTCCTTACCATGTTTGATTTACCTCATTTTAGTTACCACTGCAGCTGTGAACCGTTGGTTAACTAATTCTTGTAATGCCCAGGGCTCACTGAGAATCTTGGAAAGATAAAGAGCTGCCATATTTACTTACCTCATTGTTGGTTCTGTTTCTGCTATAGTTTTTCTTAAAGATGATAGTTATTTTAAAACTTAGTATTTTTAAACAGCTTTGCTGAGATGTAATTCACATACCACAAAATTCACCCCTGTAAAGTGTTACAACTCAGTGGTTTTACTGTATTCACAGTTGTGCAACCATCACCATGATCTAAGTTGAGAACATTTTCATTACCCTCCAAAGAAATCTTGTACCTGTTAGTAGTCACTCTCCAGCCCTCCCTTACCGGGCTCTGGTAACCCCAAGTCTGCTTTTTGTCTCCATAGATCTGCTTATTCTGAACATTTCATATAAATGGAATCATGTAGTATATGGTCTTTCGTGACTGGCTTTTTTCACTTAGCATGATGAAAGGTTCACTTGTATTGGAGCATGTATCAGTACTTCATTCCTTTTTATTGCTGAATACAGTCCCTTGTATGGGTATACCACATTTTATTTATCCAAAAGATAATATTTTTTAAGAAGCAGTAATAGAGGAGCACCTGGATGGCTCAGTCGATTGAGCATCCAACTCTTGGATTCAGCTCAGGTCCTAATCTCATGACTTGTGGGATTGAGCCCCACATCAGGCTCCATGCTCAGTGGGAGTCTGCTTGGATATCCTCTCCCTCTGCCCCTTTCCCCCGCTCACGTGCTCTCTCTTTTTCTCTCTCCTCTCAAATAAGTAAGTCTGTAAAAAAAAAAAAAGTAGTAGTAATATAGCTCCGGGATAAAGGTTGGGCCTAGCAGTTATACTGACTGCAAGGCCTTCTTCACTCTCCTTCAGCTGTGAAAAAGCAAGAGAAAACATGCCATTTTGTTTGCTGATTTGCACATGAAACCCAGCAAGATGTCATGGTCCTAACCCAGTGGTATAACTTCTCTAGCTCAATAGCGTGGTTTATTTTGAGTATCTGAGTGATAATTTCTGCTTACGGGTAGACTGACAATCTCTGGCTTTGTCTTTATTCCATTTGGCTTTGCTCCCCTATTTGTATGTCGCACAGAGCAATAGCTGTTTGTGAATTGCTCTGGAGTAATTTACACTTTAGATGTGGTGATTTTGTGTATACGCATACAATTTTATATATACATACGTGTGTGTGTGTGTGTGTGTGTGTGTGTGTGTGTGTGTGTGTATGGCAGCGAAATTGGCTTTTTTATTCCAGATAGATAGATGGTCTTTGACATTTTCAAGACTGTACTTTGAAAGACTTCAGAAACAAATGCCATTCAACCTAACCCATAATGGGTTATAAACTAAGTGTTCTATAATTTTGTTCTCAGTTGTCGTGGCGTCAGATAAGATAGACTGCCAAGTGTCAGCAATCCTACTTAGAAGGCCTACTTGTAGGATTTAAAGGAAATGTACTGCCACAGACGAATGATCTGACACAGCTCTCCTGAGCGATCCCTTCTGTCAGGAAGTAGCATTGGAAAAACAATCTGGGACAAAAGGAAAAGCCTCTGGTACTTCTGAAGTTTTGAAGACCCTTTAGAAGTCAGCATGCGATTTTTTTCCCCTAAATTATTATTTTATTTCTTATTTTTACTTTATTTCTTATGCTGTAAGTATTTACAGAATGAAGTGAGATGTTTTACAAGGCAGATTCACCAGAGAATTTTGATCTCTCACTCCACTGACACCAGTCATGCTGAGCGGGTTTTAATGCCGTCCTCAGTTTACCTGCCATGACCTCTCAGAGAGTGATCACAGTGGCTTTGTAGCTGGCCTCAGTTTAATCATGAGGAGCTAGTTGGGAGAAGGTGAGCAGTTTCCTGCTGAGCAAGTTAAGGCTAGTTTCTGGGGTCAAAGTAGAAGTTTCTGTTTGCTCCCTTTCCTGCCCCTTTTGTTTTTCTAGGCGTTGATAAATTTACAAATTGGTGATCATAGAATCTATAAGGCTTTTATTGAATATCTCAAAGCTTTTGCATAATTCAAAGCTTTTGGGGGATGAGTTGTTTTGTCATGCAAAAGATATATAGGAAGTATATGGCAATATACACATTAGGGTATGTGTATGTGCAGCAGATGGTTGGTATACCCATTTTACATATAAGGAAACTGAGGCACCAGTGAGGGTCATTTAACGTAAACATTCTGACATCTAAAAATGTGAACATTAAAAATAATTAGAGAAATATGTCTTTGTTTGAAAACAGAGGTGAACTCTCCTGAAGGTTAGCTATTTCACATGTTATTGTTGGCTGGTGGTAATGGGGAGAGCCTGAACTCTATTTTCTGAACCCTGGTTCTTCAGACATTTCCTGACTGGATGCTTGAGCATTTAGATACTTGGAGTCATCAGTTTTCCCTTCCATCAATCACTGCTGCAACGTCCCTTAGGTAGTTGGAAATGTTTGATCAGAGTATTGCTTAATCATACTATTGATCAGTTTTGAGAGTGGAAGAGGCACAAGAGAAGATTCAAGCAAAATGCAGGGAACCCCTCTGGGGAGCATGCTGAACTTACAGATTTTTAGGGTCCCTGGACCACTTTTTCATTAGGACTGGGTCAGGCCTAGGAATATGCATTTTCTTTTCTTTATCTTTTAAAGATTTATTTATTTGAGAGAGAGAGAGTGTGCACGTGCGTGACTGGGTGGTGGGGGAAGGGCAGAGGGGGAGAATCTTCAAGCAGATTCCCCACTGAGCATGGAACCTGACTCGGGACTCATCTCACAATCCACCCATGAGATCATGACCTGAGCCGAAACCAAGGGTCAGACGCTCAACTGACTGAGCCACCCAGATGCCCCTGCATTTTAAATAAGCGTCTCCAGTGATTCTGATGCAGCTGGTCCAGGGACCACACTTCTAAAAGCCTTGTACTAAGTGGAGAATAGGAGTAACTGAATGAGAAACAATAAGGAGAATTTCCATATGTTGATAAAAATAAACAGAACCATTTTTGCTCCAAGTAGGAGCTCAGTAGATCAAGATTGTACTTACGCAAAAGTTAATTTATTCCCAAATTTTCAGTAATAACATTTGTCACACGGAGTCAGTTTCATTTGAGTAGTCATAGAAATATTAGCAACTTACAGAAAATCCCGAGATAAAAAATGCAACTTCTCTTTTGTATACAACACCTATTTTTAACTCTTTGCTAAAACAAGAACCTTTACTGCTTCTGTTTTGTGGATTCTTCTTTTCCTTCCAGCAAGTCTACAGTGCCTTGATATTATCCCAATAGATAATCTCCTGTCTCAGTGAGGAAACTTGATTATGTGTGGGGTTGATGTGGAAGCTAGGATTTGGATATGTATGAGGTGATGTCACTTTCTCCATCTGGGATTATCACCTCTGTGCTTTCAGCCACATTTGGGATCCATAATAGGTCTAATGTGAGCATCTTCAATAAGTGTCCATCTACCTTTGGCAAGGAAGATTGAAATATTAGCCGTTTAAGATATTTGCTGAACTACCGAGCGCTTAAGTAAATGGGCCATCCAAAGCCTGAATAGCCCTGACTGAGTGTAAGAAAGAAACTGCGAGAGTCTCAGTCCTCAGTTTTCAGTGCAACAGATGGAAGCCTCTCAATTACACGAGCTCACATCTGTCTCTCTGATTTGACTGGGTCTGTGCCATAATGTGCTGTGGAATTACTGATTCTGTAATCCTTAGAAAGCATGGTTGAAGTGAGATTGACAAAGAGCTAGACCCTAAAGGTTAATGGCACAGAATATGGACCCTGGAGAACTAATAGTGAAATATAAATGTCAGTGGTTGCAACCACTCATCCATTTTATTTGCCAAAAGTTTAATGTAGTCTAGTGGGCCCCAAATTAAAATGTTTCAGTTTTGTTTTATTTCTTCATTAGTCTAATTCCCATTGACCTTGTGTTAAGGCTAAAACAATTTAGGAGCATTCTAGCATGGGAGCAGTTTTAACAATCACTGTCAACATGGTTTTAAAGAAAATAGGTTGGCAAGACACATGTAGGTTCTGCAATCTATTAATAGCGTGACATTATAGTTCTTTATTTTGTAAAACCATTAATTGGGGCGCCTGGGTGGCTCAGTTGTTAAGTGTCTGCCTTCAGCTCAGGTCATGATCCCAGGGTCCTGGGATCGAGCCCCACGTCAGGCTCCCTGCTCAGTGGGAAGCCTGCTTCTCCCTCTCCCACTCCCCCTGCTTGTGTTCCCTCTCTTGCTGTCTCTCTCTCTCTGTCAAAATAAATAAATAAAATCTTAAAAAAATAAAAACCATTAAAACAAGGCTTTGGGAAGATGGATTGAATTTCTAAAATGGCAGAATGTCTATAGTGAACATCACTGTTATTTATTTTCCTGGAGTTTGCTACCCAGGTGGATGTGGTGGGTATTGAGTAATAGCTGGGTCCTTGTCCTTCAACATAGGTTGGCTTACCAGGAAACAGGATGGAGGGGTGACTGGGTGGCTCAGTCGGTTAAGTGTCTGCCTTCAGCTCAGGTCATGATCCCAGTCCCAGGACCCTGGGATCAAGCCCCACATCGGCCTCCCTGATCAGCGGGGAGCCTGCTTCTTCTTCTCCCTCTCCTTCTGCCTTTCCCCTCCACTCCTGCTCACTCTCGCTCACTCTCAAATAAATAAATAAAATCTTAAAAAGAGAAAAAGGAAACAGGATGGAAAGATAATGGCTTTTAGAAGAGCATTTGTTACATAATTAGCATGCCTTGTAAAAGAGGTAAGAATAAGGGTCAAATTTTGTGTAAGGGTCTTTTGTTCCTAAGTCTGAAGGCCATAGATAATGGTAATAACAGATTTGAATGAAAAGGCAATCCACAGAATGGAAGAACATTTGTACAAATCCTGTATCTGGTAAGGGACTAGTATCCGGAACATATAAAGAACTCTTACACCTCAACAATACATAAACAGTAACCCAATTTAAAATTGGATAAAGGACTTGAATAGACATTTCTCTAAAGAAGATAGACAAATAGTCAATGGGCACATGAAAAGAGGCTCAACATCATTAGTCATTAGGAAAATGCAGATTAAAACTACAGTGAGATACCACTTCATACCCACTAAAATGGCTAAGATAAAACAGGCAATAACAAGTGCTGGTGGGGATGTGGACAGATTGGAACTCTCATATGCTGCTGGTGGGATTGTAAATGGTGCAGCCACTTAGGAAAACAGTTTGGTAGTTCCTCAGAATATGAAACTTAGGGCTGCCATTTGACCTGGTGATTCCATTCCTAGGTATACACCCAAGAGAATTGAAAACATAGCCTCTCACAAAAGTTTGTCCACAGACATCCGTAGCAGCATTATTCAGAATAGCCAAAAAAAAAAATAGGACCAATGCAAATACCCCTCAACCGATGAATGGATAAATAAGATGTGGTAGGTCCCGTACAATGGAATATTGCTTGGCAATAAAAGGGAGCACAGTGCTGGTATATATATTGCAACATGGATGAGCCTTGAAAAACATTGTGCTAAGTGAAAGAATCCAGACACAAAAACCACACATATGATTCTATTTATATGAAATGTCTAGAATAGGCAAATATATAGAGACAGAAAGTAGGGTAGTAGTTGCCAGGGACTGGAGAGGGGGTATAGTGTGGGTAGTGCCTGCTAAGTGGAATAGTGTCTTTTGGGGGAAGAAGTATTCTAAAATTAGGTTGTGGTGATTGTTGCACAACCCTATGCATACACTAACACAGACTGAATTGTACACTTTAAATGAATGAATTGTGTGGTGTATGAATTACATCTTAATGAAGCTATTCTACAATTTGGAGATTTGAAGGGGAGAATATTGTTTGTACTGTTACTCCATTCATTTGATTATTTGCAAAGTTCTACGTGTGTGATTTGCTTACATGAAAATATTTTGCCAAGTATTATTCTTAGTTTGATGATGAACCTTAGTAATGGTACCTGTAGATCTTCCAATGAGTATTTGAGCACCAGGCTTTGTGTCCAGTGCTAGGGGGCCTGCACTGCTCTTCTCAAGGAGCTGACAGTCTAGTATCGTGTTTTCTTTATAATCAGTACTAGTTACAGTATAAGAAGCAAGTTGGCATCGTGCATGTTGTAAATTAAGATAATCTTTACAGAGAATAGGTTGTGGGTGGGGGTGTTTGGGGCCTGGGGATAAGGATGAGCAGAAGAGAGGGATGGGATTCTAGGTGAAGCTGATCGCCAAGGGCAGATGTGCAGATGGCAACAATGTAAACATGTGAGTATGGTGCTTTTCAGGTTGAGTGTCATCATTGGCTTCCCATTGCCTGCATAATAAAGTCCACACTTGCTTGAGCATGGCTCAGTAGAGGAGGCTGCTGCAGAACTTCCATGCAGGAGAACTCAAGTGGCAGCAGTCTGACTGGAAGTGGGAGAAGGCAGGGCTCATGGCCTTGTCATGAGCTTGTCTGCATAGTGAGCTAACTTTTACTAATAATGAGCATTTATTTGAGGGGGCCTTTGAGGTGCTAAAGCCTTTTTTAGATGGCCAAAGCCCAACCATCACTGTCTTTCTCTGCTTTGTCACTTACTGCTCTTTCACTTTGCCCTGTATATTCCTGTGGCTTGGTAGTGCCATGCTGTTTCCCACCACTCTGCACTGAGTGCTTGTTTGGTCTGCAGGATTTTTTTCCCCTACAAAACTCCTGCTTATCCTTCAAGCACCATCTGCTCCTTTAAGCCTCTCTGAATGGCATATGACCTTGGGCAACTTGCTAAGCCACTTCTTTGCTTCCATTTCCTCCTCTCTAAAATGAGGCTAATAAGAATACCTACTTCATAGGTAATTAGGAGGATGAAATGAATTTGTGTATATAAGCTTTTGGAACTCTAAGTAAATGCTCCTTAACTAAGTGTTACCTATCAACCTGATTATTAATTTCGGGCAGAGTGGATGGCTCCCTTGTCTGTGCATACTCTGCACTTGCATGCACTTCCATTACCAGCAGTAAGTTGCAGGGTGGGAGGGCATCGCAAAGTCAGTGAAAAGGCTCCAACTGTGGCCAAAACCATATAGATAGGGTTGTTCCATGTGTTAAAGCGGGTGGGGTAGGGTGTGCACATTTACCCTATTTTGTAGTCATTCCGGGGAGTCTTATCTTGGGATGGAGATGAGACCAGCTGACTTAAGGGCCCCTTCTAATGTAAAATCTTTCCTGCCTGAAGGAGCCTGTCTTTGGAGATACTGGGAATGGGTGGGAAGTTGGGGTACAAGGAAGAGGCAGGGTAGGATGAGGGAACTGTAGTGAAATCCTAAATCCACTTGACTTTCCGGCTCCTTCTCCCTAGCCCTATTGTGGCTGTAGACCAGCTCTTCTCCCACTCAAAAGCCTCAGGCAAGTCTGGGGTGGCCTTCTGCATCAACACACTGAATATCTTGCATTAGACTTCTGGGGAAATGAGTCTTACTGCTTCATCCCGGATCTCTCAGAATTAAGATTTGTTTCCTTTACATGCCTTAGGGCATACAGAGAAACTCTGCTTAAATGTAAATGCACTGTTTCAGAGATGGCACCGTCTTCAGCAGTCCTTGAACCGCATCACATTTTTTAATTTTCATTTTTTCAAGTGTGGAAATGATGTTTGCCCCTTTATATTTTGGGGTTACCCACCCCTCTGTACATTCAGGAGGAAACCATTGGAGTTTGTCTGTCCTCGCGTCTCTCTTTCATGTAGCGGGCACAGAACAGCCCTAGGAATGTCTAGGCCATTACTGTGCCGTCTGCACCTCGGATCCAGGGACTCCTGCTGTCAGCTTACCCAGCCTGGGCTGTACCTTTGAAGTGGAGGGCAAGCCTTTCATCTTCGCTCATTTTCACTTAATGACAGCCCGGCCTTTGATCAGCTCAGTTTTCCTCTTTCTTTGGCTTCCTAATGAGTCACTTGGAGGTAAGGAGAGACCTGAAGTGTAGGCCCTGAACCAGCCACAACTTTTATGAGCACAGTGGTTGTTTGACCTTCATATCTTAAGTAAATATACCAGAAGAGTCAGTTCTTCCTGGCCTTTCATTGATAAAATTTGCTCACTGGCTAATGTAAACTGTAAAAGAGAGGTGGAGGGGGGAGACAGGATGGAGAGAAGTAGAAGTGAAATGTAAGCAGCATCCCCTCTGCCATATTTTAATTTGTTTAATTTGGGGAACCCCCTTCACCTTCAAACTCACCTATAAAACTTCTCAGCATCATGGGGGGATATTGCTTTTAGGAAACACATCAAATTCTACATGCTAGTGAAATCATTTGCTTTCAGATTAACTGTTACAACTTTTTAGTTTATTATTTAACAGTATCTTTTCTTGGCACTTGATAGGGTTACAAAAAGTTCCCCTTGATTGAATACAGTTTTTGCATAACGATCTTATTTCCAGTTACTGTTAAACCCTAGGAAACATCTGCAGTAGTCCCTTTACAAAGCTACTCTCAGACTCATAGTCTTTGGTTATGCTGCATACCACTACTATGCCATTGTTTTTAATATGAGATAAAAATACATTTGGGTATTACTACTTTTATCCATAGATGAAATTAACTGTTTGCCTCTCCAGTAAATCTGCAATAAATGGTTTAATACTTTCTCAAGCTAGTTAGTATACTTTTCGACTCCAGGTCCAATAGTGTTTTAGTTTTTGGTTGGGGAATGCAAACCTCTTTCAGTACTAGCTTATGTAAACTATAATTAATAAAATTTTTCCATAAAAGGACTCCAAAATATACTGCATGCTATGAAAAAAAAAGCCCTAACAACTGTATATTAGCTTGACACTAATTTAATGAAGGATATCATGTTATAATTTTTTAGAATTGGTTTATTTTAACATAGCATGTATTTCATTTGAGTCTGTTTTAAATCACTGTTAAGAATTTTTCTTCTGTATGTACCCATTATTTTTTGAGATGCTTGATATTCTTCACAACTCAGGTGTTACCCAGGAAATACCTATTAAATGAATTTGGATTATTCATGGGCAGTTGGAAACTCTTAGCATAACTCCTGCAACTAAAAACAATAGACATTTGTATTATTTTATTTAAAGAAAATGAGTTTTGGTGTGCTGAATTTTTTCCTCCGGCAATAAAAATCATCTTATTAGAATATTAAAAATGTCGAAACAGAAATGTGAATGTGGAAGGCTAATTAGACTTTTAGATCAACCTGGAGAACCTAAAATATGGACTTACACTGGTAACTCAATCTTTATTTTTCCTCGTATATGTTGATAAGGTTGAAAAAGAGTGTAGCTTTCTGGCTTTTCCAATTTATGTTTCTCAAATAATAAAGAAGATCTTTCCTTAAAATGTCTCTTGGGCCTGCCTCTTCACTACCCTCACAGATGTGAACATAGTTGACCTGACCTCCGCCCCCACTCTTTACACGTGCATCACTGCCCTGTCCCGTGGCTCAGGTGTGTCCATCCCAGAAGTCACTGGCATAGTGTCTGAAGGTTTGCTTTAGCTGTGTCAACACTTATAACGGCTCCCTATCATTTGCTTATCACACCAAGTCTAAATGTTCTGCCTGTGTTCAAAGCCCTTTATTTATCAGACTCATCTATCTCTTTAGTCCTAACTCTTTACTACTAGAAGGAATGAGCCCTTCATTCCAGTTAGATTGATCTTGTGCACATGTGCACACACATGGCATCATCCTTGCTCTCTCCATTTATTCATACAATTGTCCCCTCCTGGAATGCCCCTACCCATCATTTCAGGTATCTAAATCCTACCTGTTTTTCAAATCTTACTCCTGACTATTAGAGTTAGAATTAATATCTTCCTTTTACAAAATGCCCATAGCTTCTCCTCCTTTTTTTTTTTTACATACTAAGTTTATTTTTGTCTTCAAATTAATTAAAATTTGAACACTTTCTTCATTATAATTCCTAATATGGTAATTATTGAAAGATACAGCCTATATAATCAAAAGCTCTTTGTGGTCCTCAATTATTATTTTTTTGTAACAGCTTTATTGAGCTATGATTCACATACCATAGGATTCACCCATTTAAAGAACATATCTTTTATTTTGGCATTTATAATGTTCTTCCTTATAGTTATTTATCTCCATGACTTATCACTCCTACTAGAACTATAGTTCCTTGAGGCAGAGACGAGATCTGAAAATATCTTTGTATTTTCCTCAGTTCCTGGTGTAGTACTCCAAACATACCAGGCACTAAAATGCTTTTGAGTGAAACGGATCCCTTCATTTCTCCTGCCAGCCCTAAAATCTCATACTTTGTTTAATACCAATCCCACTTAACTATCATTTTGGGATGAGGATCATCTCAAGGAGAGAGCGTGGGTGGCAGCTTTCAGAGCAAAGGAAAACAGACTAGGGTTTGCCCCTGGAACCTCGGTCTATCAAGTGGCCTGTTGGCTTATCAGCTTTGTCAAGGCATCTGTAAAATAGTGTTTCGGTTAGGTGACATGATTAAGAACACAGCACATGACCCAGACAGACAGCCAGGTTTAGATAATTTAAAGACAGTAAAAACCCAGGAATTCTGACTTGCCAAGGAAGAGCTTGATGAAGACGGTAAAGATTTGTACCCTAGCCCAGACCTGAATGAAAGTGAGGGTATGTTTTAGATAGGTGGGAGGGAGACAGAAGAGCATCGCCAGTAGGAGGGAGCAGCACATGCAGTGGAGTCTGGGAGGAGTAGTGAAACTCAGAGAGGGAGAGGCGCAAGGCTAGAGGGATGGCTGTGGAGGTCTAGACTACGAAGAATTTCAGACTTTATTTCAGCAGTCCAGTCCCTCAGGTATTTTAATCTCTCATGGCCAAAGACTCTGCCCAAGAGAAGGAAGAAATGAAACATGAACTTAGTGCCAATAGCTTTGGTTTGCCTGAATTATACAGATCACTTACTCAACAGATATTTATTGAGCACCTGCTGTATTCCAGGAAAAGTATAAGTCATTCCCTGATAACATTGGGTATTTCTTTATGTATTTGTTTGTCTTTTCTTAAAAATAAAGATTTATTAGAGAGAGTGTGCACGTGTGAGTTGGGGGAGGGTAAGAGGGAGAGAATCTTCAGGTGGACTCCCTGATGAGCCCAGAGCCTGATACAGGGCCTGATTTCAGGACCCATGAGATTATGACCTGAGTTGAAGCCAAGAGTTGAATGCTCAACTGACTGAACCACCCAGGTGCCTCTCATTGTCTCTTTATTTATTTATTTATTTATTTATTTATTTATTTATTTATTTATTTATTAAAGATTTTATTTGAGAGAGAGAGAGAATGAGAGATAGCACGAGAGGGAGGAGGATCAGAGGGAGAAGCAGACTCCCTGCTGAGCAGGGAGCCCGATGTGGGACTCGATCCTGGGACTCCAGGATCATGACCTGAGCTGAAGGCAGTCGCTTAACGAACTGAGCCACCCAGGCGCCCTGTTTTTTTTTTTAAAGATTTTATTTATTTGACAGAGAGAGACATAGCGAGAGAGGGAACACAAGCAGCGGGAGTGGGAGAGGGAGAAGCAGGTTTCCCGCCGAGCGGGGAGCCCGATATGGGGCTCGATCCCAGGACCCTGGGATCATGACCTGAGCCGAAGGCAGACGTTTAACGACTGAGCCACCCAGGTGCCCCCCTCATTGTCTTTTATATAAAAAATATTCTTTCCCAAATCAGACTTGTGCTGATTTGTAATGAGGAACTTTATTTTTGATCCAGCTTAGCTCTGGTCTTTTGTATAGCAAATAAAAAGTGCTTAATGAGCAAGAGATTGAGTGATAATGGCAAGACACGTACACCCGTTGTTACTACGAAAGGGGAAAGGCTATGTTTTTATAGTGGAGACATCTGTGGACACCATCTTAAGTAATCAAACTTAGCTTCACCAGCAGTGGCATAAAGTGACACCAGGTGCCTCCTGATATCATTCAATGAAATGTGCACAATATCACTTCCCTAATATCTTGCCAAAAATGTTCAACTCGAATGTAATTGTGAGGAAATCGTCAGGCCACAGCAAATTGTAGGACAGCTAATTGGTCTGGATCTTTTTTTTTTTTTTAAGATGTATGTATTTCAGAGAGAGAGAGAGTGCATACATGAACGGGTGTCGGGGGGAGGAGCAAAGGGGGGGGGAGAGAGAGAGAGAATCTCTGCAGACTACCCACTTGAGCATGGAGCCCAACATGGGGCTCGATCCCACAACCCTGAGATCATGACCTGAGCTGAAAAACAAGAGTCAGACACTCAACTGACTGAGCTACCCAGGAATCCCCCTGGTCTGGATCATTTTTAAATGTCAGCGCCATTAAAGAGGAAAAAAAGATAAAATTCCTTTAGATAAAAGGAAATTAAAGAGGCATGACAGCTACCTCTAGCAGTGTGTGGTTCTTGATTGGATCTGGATTCTCCCACCACTCCCCCCATACTCTCCGAAAAGAAGGCATTCAGTTCAGAAAATTTGAATATGGATATATGGATTAGATATTGGATAATGGCGGTATATCAGCTTTACCTGGTTGGGTGTGATGATGGTATTGTAGCGACGAAGGAGAATGTCTTTGTTCTTAGAAGACATTTGTTGGAGTATTTAGGGGTGAAATATACAGTACAAGTTACTTCAAATGATTATAGCAGTTATAGCAAAAAACAGTGTATGTGTGTAGGGAAAACACTGACAAGATGCTTATACTAGGTGAATCCTTGGAAAAGTCACTCTGTGGGTTCTGAAACCGGCATGTTTAGCAATGATAAGTAGTAATACAGTGAGTTAATGCATCTCTGTGGGATAACACAATGGCTTTCTGAGATATTTGAGGATATTTGTCACATCTTAGTTATCTGCCCCCTTCAGCTCTGTTGGGGCTTTGGAGCTGATGATGAGATTTCATATTTGGAATAGGTAGGCCCGTATGTGACCTTCAACAGTCCACATGCCAGTGTGTGTAGGAATTTTGAATTGGTTCCTGGGAGCCTCATTTTATTCCTTAGGGTCGGGACTAGAATATATGGCAGAGAACAAGATTGCCTATTTATATTTAGAGACCATAGCAAACATGATGGTATTGCTCAAAAAATGTGTAGCTTTTGAGTTGGAGGCAGGCAATCTGTCTCTAGAATGTCACTCAGGACTGTGATGTCGGTCAGCCTTACCGGATGGTGTCAGAGGAGGTACTCTTGGGGCTGGGGGTGGCAGTGTGCCTTTGGGTTGGGTTTTGAAAGCGGAGATGAATATGAATTGGCCGAGAGGGATTCTGCATGCATTCTAGTGGGGAGAAAGGTGTACGGAAGCAAGCATATTGAGTGGAGAATGTGCCTGGGGAGGAAGTGGTGCTAGTTTACTGAGCACCAGCTATGTGCCGGGCACTGTGCCAAGTTTCTTGTTGAATCTTTGAACTAGCTCAGGGCCTACCTAGGTGTGGGTTTGCATGGTCATTTTCACACACGTGGAAACAGTCATAGGAAGTCAGGTGCCTGCCCCAAGGTCACCTGCTGGCTCCTGGTGGAACAGGTTGGGAACACTGTCTAACGCATGCTCCTTGGTGCTGTGTCTCCTGACCTTTTCAGTTAGTTGGTGGAGACTGTGTGTGTCTGAACTTTATGAGAGGAGAGGAACTTTCAATGAATAGTGAGAGTGATGTTTGGAGAAGTCTCCTATGCCCCCATTATCTCATTGTTTATTTAAAAAAATTTTTTAGAGGTTTTTTTTTTTTGGAGAGAGAGAGAGAGCATGTGCACAAACGGGGAGTGGCAGGCAGAGGGAGAAGTAGACTCCTTGCTGAGCAAGGACCCTGATGTGGGACTCAATCCCAGGACTCCAGGACCATGACCCAAGCTGAAGGCAGACACCTAACCAACCGAGCCAGCCAGGCGCCCCTCATCTCATCCTTTAAATGGGAATGTAATCTGGTGGAATTAACCATAGTACAGTACATGGCCTCTTCCGGGCTGGGAACTTTCTCTAAGTTTTCAGTGATCCTCACAAAAATCCTGGAAGGTAGATGAAGAAATGGGGGCTCACGAGAGAGGTGAAGAGACTTTGCCAAGATCACACCTTTATCTGATTCCGAAGCCCACTTTGACAGATTTTCTCTGCACTGGGCCTGTGTGGTCAGGGGTACTGAAAGAAGTGAGGCACTCCTGACCATGGCCATGGTGTTACAGAGCGAGCCGGGCACAGGCAAACTCTTCTATAGGCAGACTGTGATGAGTCCTTCCAGAGGTTATGGGGCATCAGAGGAAGGAAAGCCTCCAGGCTCACCTTTCCCTCCCAAAATTGTCGTCTTCTTCTTCTTTTTTTTTTCCTTTCCTCCTCCAGTGGTCAGTGACTCATTTTAAGACTTAACCCTCCAGGAGCCCCTGGCCCAGTCATACTCTCCAGAATTCCTTTCGCGTGAAGAATGTTTTGAAAATGCAGATACTAGCATATTTCCTTCGTTGTTTAACCTGTTGAACACCAAAGGGCTTAAAGGGAGAGTTTCTTTGGGTATTTTGACCCACTTACATTACCCACTTATATTTACCATTTCCACCACAGCTTAATTTCTCTATTTTGTGGCAACTGGAGTCCCTCAGGGGGCAGCTCAACTGTTGAAGAGGCTAGAACAAGCCTTTTTCACTTCACCTTGTTCGGTGATTCCTCCTAAATGTTTATGAGGTCTACCATGGAGGAAACTCAGCCTGATTCTAATACCATCTGTAAAACCTTCTATAATTCTCCTCCTTTTCATTAACAATAACATGTCACAAAAGTAGTTTTTCTGGTAAATATAGTGAAGAATTTCTGCTGTTATAGGGTCTTTTCCATCAAGGAGGGTTCTGTATGCTTGGCGCTAAAAGGTTCTTGGGCTGCCTTTATCGGGTCACGTGTTGGTGCCAGGCCCTCAGACAGGGATTTGTGAGGACATGTGACACATTATGTCGATGTTCTAATATCCAGGCAGGCACAGCCCTTCCGGCTTCATTGGTACAGGAAAGCAGGGCTCGCACTCTGAGACTCAGCTTCCTGATTGACTCTGAACCCCCCCTGCAGCTCTATCAGAGTCAAGTCTAGGGTTGGAGGACCAAGAATAGAAGTTGGTGTGGTCATTGGTCTGGCTCAGTAAACCAAGGATGCAGACAGTTGTTTGATCTTTTTGAGTCCCAGTTATGATTTACAAAAGCCAAAACCCAACCTGATACTGAGATCTGCCGATCTTCAGCCTAATTGTGTCATTGTTTGATACCTGAATTTTTTTTAAGCTGAAGTGATATGCATAATAAGACATTAATTTCAGTTCTCTTGGTGATAATTTTAAAAAGATTTATTTATTTATTTGAAGGGGGTGGAGGGGGCAGAGGGGAAGCAGACTGTGGGAACCCCCCCCCCAAAACATGGGTCTTGATCGTGATCTGAGCCTAAACCAAGAGTTGGATGCTTAACGGACAAAACCACCCAGGTGCCCCTGAAGTTACAGTGTTGCATATTCCATGAAGATACAGTTAAGTTTTAAAGTGAATTCAGTAGAGTAAATGAGATTGCAGGGACTTTCTGTTTTTAACCCCAAACACAGCAAAATTATTTTAAGTGGTATAAAACCTCTTAATTAAATGAATGGCAATATATGGGTGGAATATAATAATTTTTAATTGACTTCAAAATATCTTGTTAGTGCTTTTTGATATTCAGATTAACCTTTCTATTCAATTTATTTAAAGTATTTTATTGTCTATTCAGAATGGAGATTAAAAATTCTAGACATTTTACTGTTCCCCTGGGGTTATTTTTTACCCTTTCTGTTCTAGTCCCTATAGAATTACAGCTGTTTAAAACCATTAAGGATTGTAGACATCCTCCACCCCAATGCACCAGCTGCACCGGCACTGTCTTGGAGCAGGTGCTACCCAGACTTGCTCTGTAGAGGCTGTCTCCTTCACCTGTGTGTCTCAGAAAGCACCCTGCTCATTTGTGCTGAAGTGCTGCACTTTTCCTGGAGCCCAGCCACTCTATCGGTGCTGACCCATTGGTCTCCTCTCCTCTGCGGCTTCCAATCCCAAAGAGGCATCTGTGCATCTTGACCAGTCCTGCCATGTTAGGTGAGCTAGAATAGACGAGGTGGCTGAAGCTGTTTGGTTCCAAACTGAAGAGCTTTCTCCTTTGAGCCAAACCTAGGTTAAGACCAGTCCTCACCACCCTTCTTCCCTTCCTAGTCTTTCCTCCGTGTGCTCTTCAGCTCTGGCGTCACAACAAAGCACCGCAGACTGGGGACTTAACAAATGTTGGTTGTGTCACAGTTCTTGAGGCTGGAAGTCTGAGGTTAGGATGTCGGCAGGGCTCGTTTCTTCTGGGACCTCTGTCTCTGGCTTGGAGATGGCCGCCTTCATGTTAAGGTGGTCTTCCTTCTGTGTGTGTCTGTGTCTCTTCTTAGAAGGGCACCAACTTATTGGATAAGGGCCCACTCTAATAATCTCCTTTAACCTTAATTATTTCTGCAGAAACCCTGTTTCTAAATACAGTCACATTCTGAGGTACTGGGGTTAGGACTTAGAAACTTAGAAAACTCAGCCCACAACACTGCCCTTCTGGACTTCCTGCCCTGCGCTCACCTTCTTCCTCCCCTTTACCTGTCTTCCTCCCAATTCTTCTTCTTCTTCTTCCTTTTTTTTTCTTTTAAAGATTTTATTTATTTGAGAGAGAAAGAGTAAGCTAGAGAGCACAAGCAGGGGGGAGCGGCAGTCAGAGGGAAATGAGGGAGATGCAGGCTCCCCACTGAGCATGGAGCCCATCCCAGGACCCTGAGGTGATGACCTGAGCCAAAGGCAGAAGCTTAACCCATTGAGCCACCCAGGTGCCCCTCCCACTCCTTTTCCTTAACCTGTAAAGCATCCTGCACAGCTAAAAAGAATATGAAAATGGAGGGATCTGAATGCCATGTGTCTCCAGCTCTTCTGTGGATCAGCTTTGTGACCTCGAGCAATTCTCTTAATTCTTGAAACACTAGTCTCCTTAGCTACAATTCAGGAATCATTCTTACCTTCTTGCATTATAGGACTATAGTAAGAAAAAACCGGAGTAACAGGTCCTATTTTTAAATGCTTTAAAAATAAAATATACTGACATAAGATACAGGAAAGCCCAGACAACGTGTAACATTTACAGGATTATTTGGATTACTTGAAATTCTGATTACAATGGCCTATGTTTCAACTCCACATTTTACTGTGTTTTGTTATCCTTAATTACATTATTAGCAGTCAGCAATATACCATAAGCGTTTTTTTTTTTTTTTCTCCTTTTTCCTGAGCAATCTCCTTGTTGCTCTAAAAAGACCAGAGCTGCTCAGATCATGCTCAGCTGGGGGCCTGGCCTCCCCCGCCGGGCTGACTGCAAAAGAGTGACCTTTCACCGAGGGTTGGCGTCCAGATGTGAGATGGGGCTCTGCAAGTCTCCAGCTGTGGCTCTGGGCTCCTGAGAGCGCCGGTGGGAAAGGGGTGGGGGCGAGGGGGCGCGGTCACTGAGTAGTAGAATCGCTTGTAATCCCTGCGCCGCGGGCAGACACTACGTCACGGCTTTTATCTCTGCTGGCTCGCCTGGTTTCATCAAGTTGCCTAACAGCCCTCCGTACAAAAAGAAAAAAGGGAACCAGAATGGGGATAGCCACCACTTGAACTGTGTGAAAGAGGTTGACTTCACTGCCTTCTCTCCAGCTGCTAGTCCCTGAGACAAAGAAGTATTATTTGAAAGAAAATGTATAAGCCCCGGGCTGCTGCCCTGCATGGTCTTGAGTGTGAGAGGAGAGTGCAGTTGTTTTATCTGGGTAACTCTCGCCAGTAGGGTGATGTCAGTCTGGTCGCCATGGGTTGTGGTCAGACAGGAGACGTTTCCACGTAGCCCAGAGGCTTGTGGGTGTGTGTGTGGGGGGAACCGAGCTGTGGTTTTACTTTGATTTAGGTTCAAACATGATAAAAGGGCTGGGGAGGGGAGTAGAACATAAAGTCTTTTTTTTGGTGGGGGGATCTGAACATAAAGTCTTAAACACAGCAACGATATAAATTGTGGAAGAAAGCTTTTGAGCAAGGAAGGCAATCCAGATTTTTGTGAAAAATCTATCCTTAAAAGTTACAGCAAGATACTTTTTTTTTTGTTTTTCCTACAGATGTACCTTCCCCTTCTCCGTAAACACAAAGACACTGTCAGTTCAGCCTTGTGTTGTTTGACTAATCTTCAGAAAATGACAATAAATGCCATGATTTTGATTAATTCCTCATGAGGCATGCCACAGTCTTGAATGCAGTCACAGATCCTTGTATGGCACTTGGCCCGCAGAGTTGGTGAAGAGGTACTGTGACCAGGAGCTGAGGAACCTGGGTTCTAAAGCCACCTCTGCTTTTCCCTGGAAATCCCTTCCTGTCTCTGAACCAAATCATTTGCCTCACCTCCATGTTGAAGGCCTTTGGCCTTCATCATTCAGTTGTATAAAAGTTGAATCCACATTTTGTGGACCAGATTATATTTATTTCCACTTTCAGTTTACTAACTACAACTCTCTTATGGTATTTGAGTAAGTGAGTGAAGCTCGAACACTGAGAATTAGAAGTGTATTTGATTTTTGATTACATCTCCTTCAAGGACGAGATAAGTTAAGAATACTTAGTGGGATCAGTTTTTTCTCCTGTTGTGTAAAGTGTGCCCTATAAAAGTTTAGTATTTCTTGATCAGCAATTAAAGTATAACTTAACTTTGGAAGATGTACATTAAATAGAACGGAGATGTTTAGAGCTGAAGTTAGGCCATCAAGGTGATGTAATCAAACCATGTAATTTTACAAATGAAGAAGCAGAGGCTAACAAGACAAGTGCTGTTTTGAAGGCCCTCCAGTTGGGTTCCATAGTGTATCCAGTCTAAGATGCACCATTATCTCGTGTCCCACTAAGAAAGAAGCTGTCTTGCTTATTAAGATATGCCAGTTGATGGTAAGACAAATTTCAAGCTTAGCTCTATTAAAATGTAGGAAGTAAAGAGTCTTAGAATCTTTGCAGGATTCTGAAACTAGGCCACATCTTCCTTGGTCTTGTCCCCATGCCTTGCTTTTCTCCTGCTTTATTCTGACTTGAAAGCAGAATTTTCTTATAATACTTCACCAGAATCATTATATGGCACATCATAAAGCTAAGCGATTATTTTTATTTCTCTGTTAAACTTTTTTTTAAATTGAAATTAATATATGCTGATTCTTGTGAAATCTTGGGTAAAAATCTTTACTCATCTTCCATTGGAAGACATATTTAAGAATATTTTTGATCCCTGTATTAGAACTGCCACCATGACTAAAAACAGCAGTTATGTAATCTTTGTATCTATTGGGCATTTTTCTTCAGTACCCCATCCCTAGTTAAAAATGCCAAATACATTTTGAAAATTGAACTTCCTTTGTTATAATCAGAATTTTTTTTTTTTTAAGTTAAATTGACAATTGTAGTGAGGCCAACTTGAGAGAAACTTGAAACACCGGGCTACTCAGATCTCCTTTCTCCTGTTTATTTCTGAAAAAGAAAGATAGTCCTTTCTCCCTTTTCAGTTACCAAACCGTTGTGAAATTTAGAATACACGTTAGTTCAAGAGCAAAAAGTCTTTTACACCTCAAGGTAAATTCCTTTTGGTGTGTATTCTTTCCTCCCCTGCTTGTGGTCTGGGTCTGTATAAATTTCATCATTTGTTTCTCTGACGGCCCAGCACACAGCCTTCAGCATGCAACAGGCGCTCACACACACAGTCTGATTACAAGCTGAGCTGGAGCTTAATAGAACTCTGATGAATCCAAGTGCCTCCATAACCTCAAGCGGTTCCTTCCCTGCTTTGCCTTTTCTTAACTTAATAATATTAAAAAAAAGTTATCTGACTTTAACATTGTAGAGAGCTGTAGCTATCATAACAAAAGGTTTATTTTCATTCTAGGGGAAAAATGAATAGATGCTTGTTCTTATGTAACAGTTCAGTGTAAAAAACCTGAGGTAGGAAAGGTACTAATAGTACTGGAGTTTTTTTTTCATCAACTTATAAATATATTTTTATTTTTTAGGGGTGAGGGTAATGACTTTATTGAGATATTCACACACGAATGTAATTCACCCATGTAACGTATACAATCCAGTGGTTTTTAGTATATTCACAGAGTTGGGCAGCCTTTACCACGATCCATGGTAGGACATTTTCATCACCTTTGAAAGAAACCCTGCATTCACTGGCAGTCACTTCCCATTGCTCCTCCTCCCACCCCTCAGCAGCAATCACTAATCTGCTTTTTGTCTCTTCACATTTGCCTATTCTGGACATTTCAGGTCAGTGGAATCAGACAGTATGTGGCCCTTTGTGTCTGGCTTCCTTCACTTCACATACTGTTCTCTAGGTTCATCCATGAATCAATACTTCCTTGCTTTTTATGGCTGAATAATGTTCCATCATATGGATAGATTGCATGTCTTCTGTATCCATTCATCAGTTGCTGGGCATTTGGGTTTTTGGCTATTATGAATAATGCTGCTATGAACATTCATATAAGCTTTTATGTGAATATGTGTTTTAATTTCTCTTGGTTATATGCCTCAGCGTGGAATTGCTGGCTTATGTGGTAACTCTATGTTTAACCATTGGAGGAACTGCCCAGAGTTGTTTTCCATGGCAACTGCACCATTTTGCATTTACACCAGCAATGCACAAGGGTTCCGAATTCCCCACATCCTTGTCAACACTTGTCACTTTCTGTCTTTTGATTATAGCCCCACTAGTGTGTATAAAGTGGTATCTCATTGTGGTTTTGATTTATGTTTTCCTGATCGCTAATGATGTCAGACATCTTTCTATGTGCTTATTGGCTATTTGCCTATCTCTTTTCCTATTTTTATTTTTTTAATTTTTTTAAATGTTTTATTTATTTATTCATGAGAGTCAGAGAGAGAGGCAGAGGCAGAGGGAGAAACAGACTCCCCGCCTAGCAGGGAGCCCGATGCGGGACTCGATCCCAGGACCCTGGGATCATGACCTGAGCCAAAGGCAGACGCTTAACCAACTGAGCCACCCAGGCGCCCTCTTTTCCCTTTTTTAAATCAAGTTCTTTTTATTGTTGAGTTTTGAGAGTTATTTATATATTCTTAAATAGATCTTTTGAGATTCCTTACTTTATGGCATCTTTGATCTTTAACATATCCTCTAGCTCTCTAATCTGGGCGCCCCATTGCCCTGCCTCATGGAGTCATTCAAGCAGTGTTTACCATCCATCTCCTGTGTGGAAGATATTGTGCTTTGCATTCTCGAGTATATAAAATGAATTAAATGTCCACTGCTTCAGGGAGCGCAAAACCAAGTAGGAAGGGAGGTATCGTAGGGATAAATTTCTGTGGGTATTCAGAAGAAGTGATGACTTTTAGATTGAGGAGTCAAGGAAGGCAACATGAAGGAGGAGGCATTTTAAGTGACCTTTGCTGGATGCATAGGATTTAAGTATAAAAGATCGGAGGAAGAAACTGAGTAAAGGCCTCGGGGTTAGACGGTGAGATCTCTGTGCAGTGATGTCCAGTCTGGTTTAACTTCTAGGGCTGACACTCTGAGAGCTTACAGAGGGGGATACTAGAAGCAAAGTCTGGGAAGGCCGTGGGACCACTTGTTGGGTATGAATGCAGAAGCAGCCTGGAGGTTATTTCATCAGTGACGGACAAGCCCTTGACTGTTTGGGGTCCTGGTGGGTTGACATGGCCAGAATGCTGCTGTGGAAGATGGAGTTTACAGAGATCTGTAGGATGATGGGGTGACTAAAAGCAGCACTGCCAAGTTTCTGGCTTGGAAATGGACAAGTGCTTTTTAGAGGACAAGAAGGCCTGTAACGAAGAAACTCCTGTGGAAATTGTTTAATCTCATGGTTTCCAAGTTTATGTGACCATGGGTTCACTTTCTGGTTTTTTGATTATATGACACCTTTGCATTTTGCTACCTTCATTCAGTGTTACACGAGTAATAATTGCTTAGTAAATGTTGGCTGGTTGGTACTTGATTGAGTACAGGGTTGTAGATCACAGCGTTGGGTTACTAACCCTGAGGGCTGAAGGAAGTGTTAGGTGTTGGTTAGTCCAGCCCCTTATTGTAGGCAGGCCAGAGAGGGGAAGTGTGTGCCAGTATTCAGCTGGCCCTAAATGCAGTGACAATGTCCTGCTAGTGTCTTGATTCCCAGTCTATGTGTTCTCTTCAATTTTTCTAAAATAACTTTAACCTTCCTTTGCCACTTAGACCATAATAAAAGCAAATCACACTTTATAATACAAGGTGTTGCATGAGGGTCCTTGAGTGGAGGCCCTGAAATGAATGAGGGTACATAACTGTGAAAAGACCAGTTTCTAAACTTGTAACTGTGAATTTCTTCCCTTCTACCCCTAGTTCCTTTGCTCCGAGCCATGTGTGGGCCTTGCACAGTGTTTACAAGGGGATGTCACTCTGATAGGCAGAGGGCATGGGTTCTTGCTTACAGTAAACCCACTAACTGTGTGAACCTGAGCAGGGCCCTCCATGTCTGGGGGCACAGTTTTCTCTGTCCAGTGAGGGAATCCAGGTGTACAGGACCCCTTCCAGCACTAACAACATGCTCTAGGGGATTTGGTACAGTTTTGTCACAGCCTCTAGGGAAGAAGAACCACCTGTGCTTCCTCTGTGGGTCTTTTACCTATCAGGTTAGAAATCCCAGTGTTTCCAAAGATTCCTGTGCACTTTCTTCTTTCTATGTCAGACACCAGCGATTTGGTCTTAAAGATAAGCAGTGCTCCATTTGATGAACTTAAACTGCAGACAAGCACAAACGAGCTTATATTAAGATGGAAATTGGGGACTGCAGTGGGAATGTTGTTCTAACTCCAAGAGTTTTGCTTTTCGCTTAGCAGTGTATGCTAGTGTTGTAATGGGTGGTTCTTCTTTTTTTGGAGTGATTTGAATTTGTTGCTGTGGTGGCAGGTTTCCATGGCAACTGCTGTTGCTACACATCTGGCATTTGATAAAATGGTTCCCAAAGCCCAGGGGTCCAGACAGAGCCCAAGTACTCCTCATCTCCGCTGAACCTGCCAAGGATGTGGAGAAACACAGGTCAGAGGGCATGGTGGCTCTGTGCCGTGTTGATGAGGCTTGATTTGCAATTGCCGAGTTCCTGGGGGTATCATCAGGGTTCCTCCAAAAGTTAGCCGGGCTACTGACATTTTACATTCGAAATGCCCTCTCCCCTTTCTGTGGAGGTGGAGGGTATAAGAGAGGAGAGCATATTTGGAAAGAATATTTTCTGATTTATCACAATACAAATATTAGCATGGCTTTTTATTTGCTTAAAAAAAAAAGATTGATTTATTTATTTGAGGAGGAATGGGCAGAGGGAAAGAGAGTCTTAAGCAGACTTGGCGTTGAGCGTGGAGCCCGACATGGGGCTTGATCCCATGACCCTGAGATCATGACTTGAGCCCAGATCAAGAGTCGAACACTTAACTGATGGTGCCACCCAGGCACCACTGTTTGCTTGCTTTTTTAAACCAAAAGTTCATAAATAGGAAGTAGAGGACAACCAAAGTCCTACTGAATGTCTGAGTGTGGCAGGCCAGCAATATGGCCTGTTTTTAGGTATCTCATTTAAAATGGAAAGTTTCAGTTTGCTTTGGGGCCAAAATCTCTAAAAGAAATCCTGCCTGGGAGGTGTATTAGGGGGTCAGTGTATATTTGCTAGTTTATATCTTGATGACTAAATTGGCAAAAGTTTTATTTTTCCTGGTAAACATTCAGGAGGCTTTGCCCTCACTCCTTTCCCTAACAAAATCGTATTTGTCATATGTGTATGAAGCAAACGGCTGTTAAAACTGTCCACACATCTGTGATGATATGAAAATTAGTGGTGGCAAACAAAGATTTCCTTTCTAAGGTACCACAGGGTCACAGATGAAATTGACTTTATCCTAATATTTCTCTCAAATTGTGACCAAGTGGAAACAAAATTGACCATGCCTTAGAGGCCAGTGTGAATGAATAATAGCATGACAAAAGGGTTATTATTTGTGAAAAATTTAGGTAACCCTCCCATATGACTTAGATAACTAGAAATTTTCTCTTAAAATATATATTACTCTTGTTTATAAATTTTAGAAGGTGTAAAACTTTTATTATAATAAAGGGTTATGCTTAATTAATAATGAAACACAAAGTTATCACCTAGTACAAA
Organism: Callorhinus ursinus; assembly: GCF_003265705.2. Classification (NCBI taxonomy): domain Eukaryota; kingdom Metazoa; phylum Chordata; class Mammalia; order Carnivora; family Otariidae; genus Callorhinus; species Callorhinus ursinus. The sequence continues at coordinate 41,037,679 of NW_027397077.1, read as the reverse complement.
GTCTTTTTAATTACAGGAATGAAAAACTCCAAGATGTTGAATCAGATCATAATGCGGATTCTAATTTGAGTGTTTAACTTTGAAAGTGTTTGAGAACTGCACCTGTGTATCAAGCTCATGACAAATTATATGCAGAAACTTTGTGCTAATAATAGTAAAAAATATTTAATGTGCCATTTTTAGTGTGCTGTAAGAATGAAATGTTTATTTTTCATTAAACAATGTGTTTTCATTTCTTTTAACATTTTGGGCAAATATGTGAATTATTAACCCATAAATTTTCCTCATTCTTTAAGAAAAAATAACATACCAAAATTGTAATAAAAATGTAACAGGCAAGAAAAGTGAGTTTCTAGTCATGTTCTAATGAAGCCTGTGTTAGGTCATTCTCTTATAGGTAGAGTCGAATACCCACCCATCAAAAGCCCTTTATTGTTTTAAATTAACTTTTGAGATGGTTTGTGGTCAGTACTTTTACCCCTCTGTTACTTTATTGCAACTTTTGATTTTAAACTACTCTACCCTAAAGAGTTATTGAAGACATGGGAATTATGTGTTGTGATGGAGGTGTTAGCAATATATAAGTGTATCAAATCAGTCCCTTCTGCACCTTCACTTTGCAGAGTGCCCTGTGTCAGTTACATCTCAATAAAGCTGGGGGAGGGGAGTGAGTTATTGTGTAGAAACCCACGTTTGTGTAAAATGTCTTGTGCTTGGCAGCTCACCTCACGCTCAGGCCATGTTCTGAGAAGGGCAGGCAGCCCATCCTGTTGCCAAAACTTTCCACTGGGAGTAGTTTTGCAAGGGATGGGCGGGGAAGCGGGGCACTGAGGTGGGGGAGTTTCGCCTCCTTGGTGACGACATCATCTCTCTCTGCGTAGGTGAAGCTGCTCTCAGAGGAGAACCCAGGATGCAGACCCTCCCTGTGGCGTCTGCCCTCAGCAGTCACCGCACAGGCCCCCCGCCCATCAGTCCCAGCAAGAGGAAGTTCAGCGTGGAGCAAGGGGACGATGACCTGGACTGTGAAAATGACCATGCTTCTAAGATGAGTCGCATCTTCAGCCCCCATCTGTGAGTTTCCTCTTTCTGAAGTGAGGGCATTCTGGTGTTGGCTTCCATGTGCTCCGTGCAGGGGCCATGTTCTTCTGCAATTTGTGCCAGCAATGAAGTGAAAGGATGAACAGGGCTCTCCTGCCAGGCGGGGCATTAACCGTTTTTGATAACTTGAGAGATGACCTCTTCTTTCCTTCCAACTTGTTTGTATGAGTGTGTGTGTGTGTGTGTGTGTGTGTGTGTGTGTGTGTGTGTGTGTGTGTGTGTGTGTGTGTGTGTGTGTGTGTGTGTTCCCCACGGATGTTAGCTTTCTCTTCCAGCTTCTGGGGGGTGGTTGTCTGAAGACTGCCTTTTCTTGCCTGTATCACTGATCGTTGTTAGGAGAATCAGTCTTTGGTGACTGTCTTATGGGCCAGGAAATGGAAGGAAAGGTTAACACCTGAACAGACATATGTAAAATGTTTTGCTTAGGAGTCTAGAGTTGTACATATTAAGAAGTACAGTAGCGGGGCGCCTGGGTGGTTCAGTTGGTTAAGTGTCTGCCTTCTGCTCAGGTCACGATCCCAGGGTCCTGGGATCGAGTCCCGCATCAGGCTCCCTGCAAAGCAGGGAGCCTGCTTCTCCCTTTCCCTCTGCCTCTGCCCCCCTCTCATGCTTGCTCTCTCTCACTCTCTCTCAAAATAAAGAAATAAAATCTTTAAAAAAAAAAGTGCAGTAGTCCCTCTCCTCCCCCTTATCTGAGGGGTGTATGTTCCAAGACTCCCAGTAGATGCCTGATGCACAGATAGTACCAAACCCCATATATGCTGTGTGTTTTCCTAAACATGGATACTTATGAGAAAGTTTAATTTATAAATTAGGCATGGTAAGAGATTAACAGCAATAACTAATAAAATAGAACAATTACAACACTGTCATAATAGTTATGTGAGTGTGGTTTTCTCTCAGAATATCTGTGGTACTGTACTCACCCTTCTTCTTCTTGTGGTGATGTGAGATAATAAAATGTCTACGTGCTGCAGTGAGGTGAATGATATAGGCATTGGGATGTAGCATTCAGCTACTGTTGACTCCAAGGAGGATCATCCGCTTCCAGGCCACAATTGATTGTGGAAAGAAAAACTGCAGAAAGGGGGCGGAGGGGAAACGATTGAATTAATTCTCACCTTGTATATTCATGGTATAAACTTGAGACCTTCCTAAAGTGGGAAAGATGGCTTTTTGTGTTTATGATAAGGTGCTGCTCATCGCTTCTGGTATGTGAGCCTCTTGTAGCTGTTGAGAACCAGGCTTGGGGCAGGTCCTCCATCTGCCACCAGCATTCTCTACAATCATGACATGAGTTTCTCCCACTCTCTGGGCCTCAGTTTCCTTATTTGTGAAACAAAGGGGTTGACACGAAAGTTTTCTGAATCCGTACAGCGTTCCCACGTTTACATTGGGAAAGTAGCTTGCTTCTGTGCGCCTTGTTCCGGCTTCCCCTTTGCACTCTCTTCTGAACGCGCATGCCCCGCAAAGGGAGTGGAATGCCTTTTCCCGTGTTCTCGGCGCTTGGAGACAGCCAGTCAGCGGCCCGGAGGGTCCGCTCTGGCACCCGTGCAGCCAGTCGGTACTGTCAGGGTCGGGGAGCTTGTCGGGGGCAGTGAGGTAGCCTGATGATTAGGAGGTGGAGCTTTGTAGATCCAGGTTACAAGAGCCTACTCTCTTTTCCGCCTCCCCAGGCATGAATTGATGTTTTGTAATTATTCACAGTGCTTGGCTTCCCCAGTTGTGATTTCTGAGGATGCTGCTGATTCTGGCAGGAACGTGACTGCTCAGAGTTGCTGTTTTCTCGTTGGCGGAGACCTTGAGCGGCGAGAGGCCTCTGGTAACGCCTGCAGCGCTGTGCTGTCTCAGCGCCCGCAGTCCTGAGCATTCCGCGCATTCCAGCCCGCTTGGACTGTTGTGTGCAGTCATAAGACACACTGACAGAGGTATTTATCCTCAAATAAATCACTGTAGTGTTAGTCAGAGGCTGAGCCTGCAGTCTGGAGCCCTGGAATTTGCTACAATCAGGAATCCAGCAACAAGGCACCGCAAAACAATGAGCCCTTCCAAATAGGGAGAGGCTCGTCATTTAGATTATGGGCGCTCAACTGTTTGTTCATTCTCTTATTACTAGGAATTTCTTCTTCTCCTCTGCTGCCATCCTCTTTCCTGAAACCCACATAGGAGACATTTGGTCTTTTTTTTTTTTTTTTTTTTTGGAGGAAGGAAAGGGGAGGTAGCCCTGAAACAGTATATTTTGCGAGCAGACATGCCTTGGTTTAAATCGCAATTCTGCCACTTACTTGACCAGTCATTTAATGTACCTGGGCCCAATATCCTTCTTTGTAAAATGCCAATGATAATAGCTCATGTGAGGCCTGTCATGAGCACAAGAATCAGCATATGCAGGGAGTTTGGTGCAGTATGACACTCAATTGATGATAGTAGCTATTTCATTATTGCTAAGTCCCTGAATCTGATATTGATAACAATGATAAAGAATAAAAATACTATTATGGTGAATTTAATGCCTGAGTGTGTGTGAATTTCATTCAGAAAGTCTGGGCTCAAATTTCAGCTTCTTTATTTTTCAGTGGAAGTAATCATAGCTATTTCCTCATAGGATGATTGTAAATGCCTAGTGCAGTGCCTGGCATCTAGATGGTAAGCACTCAGTCATCATTAATATTATTATTTCAGTGTTAAAACAAAAAATGAGGGGCGCCTAGGTGGCTCAGTTGGTTAAACATCTGCCTTCGGCTCAGGTTATGATCCCAGGGTCCTGGGATCGAGCCAGACGTCAGGCTCTCTACTCAGCAGGGAGTCGGCTTCTCCCTCTTTCTCTGCCTGCCGCTCCCCCTGCTTGTGCTCTCTCTCTGTCAAATAAATAAATAAATTCTTAAAAAAAAAACCCCAAACAAACCAGAAAGTGATTTTGTAACTCCTTGGGTCATTGCAAATACGACCTTGAATTACAGAGGACTATAAATAATTTGAAGTGTAAATAATAGAAATAGAATTGATAGATTTCATGTGCATCTCACAATTGATGTCATCACACAGAGTTTTAGGCAAACAGAAAGAGCAGCACCCCCACCAACCCCCAGGCCACACAGCCTGGACCTCTAGATGATCAGCTTGTGGTCTGTTCATTCTGCTGTCACTGTTCTCCTTTGATAATTATTTGTTTCAATAACAGTAACAGTGTTTCTATTTGTATCTTCTAAGAGCAGAATTACGGATTTTATAGGCAAATTGGAAAAATGCTGCCTCTCTTCTTCATGTTGTAGGGTACTTAGTATTGTTGGATTTGAGGGTATGTTTCCTCTTTGAGCTATAGGGTGTTCCCTCCTTTTTATTTGATATGTCTAAGAATTTTTTTTAATAATAAATTACAAATTGATGTTTCTTTGGAAAAGAATGGTCTAGTATATTTCTCTTTAAGGAAATTACAAAATGATTTTTTGCCTTTTATCTTCTTAGTACATGTTCATGTTGTGTAGTGAAAATGTGTTTTGTTTATTTTATCACTGAAGAAATCACAATAATTCTGGGCATGGAGTGTTGCTGAAAAACAGTTTTGACAGCTAGTAAGAGAGTTTCAAAGATGCAAGCCTTGGCTGCATTTCATTATAATCATCATATTGAGATACTTTCCAATAGAGAGGAGGAGAGATTGAGTGTCTCTGAGCCAGAGTAGGAAGCTACAGACAACGACTAAATTTCCTCTGACTTAGGGAGGAGGACAAAGAAGAGAGGTGTCCTTAGTGATTTCTCCAGAACTTAGAAATTGAGAATTTCTGGACTCTTATTCCAACCCTGTATAGCCTGGGTCATTTGAACTCTTCATTAACTTTCTTGTTGATATGGTGACTCAGAGAAGTATTTTTTTGTTTGTTTCTTAAGAAAAGTGTTAAGAATATGAATGTTTTATTTAGAAATTGAAAGATACTGTGTCTCTGAGAAAGAGAGTGGATTAAGTAAGGTATGGAGGCGTGGGTGTCGGGATTCCTCTCCTGGAAATGTCAATAAGTAATTTTTTTCTACGATGCTGGTATTCAGGTGTGATCTGCTAAGGAACAGCTCTCTTTTCCTCTATCCATGACCCATATGGACTCATGGATTGCTATTTTATAGCTGTCCCTAATTTGGTGAATAAGAGCACTTTCAGCTGGTTCCTGTATCCTTGTTATGTGCCGCCTTTTTTTTCTTAAAGCACTTCTTACTTTCTGGCAAACATCCTTCTCCTCTTGTAACCAATCTGTGCCAGCCATGGAATCAACCATTTCTCCAGGGGACCCTGGTTCCTTTTAGTGGTCAATAGGATTTAGAAGCCAAAATCTGGGTGCTAAGTATTTTTATGGTGTCATTGCCTTTAGATTTGAGTTGTCTAATATCATAGACCACTAACTACGTGTGGCAGTTCAAATTTAAAATTAAAAAAAATGTAAAATTCAGTTCTTCTGTTGTACTAGCCACATTTCATACTCAGCAGACTACTTCATATTTCATACTCAGTGGCTACCGTATTGTACAGCACAGATACAGAATATTTCTACCATCACAGAAAGTTCTGTTGAATAGCACTCTTTGCTAAGAAATCATGAGTTCATATTAATACTCCCAATTCTAACCCGATTCCACAGAATTCTTCCTCATCATCCCCCACTCCATATTTGCATCTCCCTGCTTCCCAGCAGTACATTTACTTTATCGTTCACTCCTATAGTTCACATAAAATACTTTCAGAATTGCTGTGCCCATAGCACTTTGAAAAACAAACCTACCAGAAAGAGTTCAAGATTTGCTGGCAGTTCTTTTTTTGTTCCTTGCTGAGTGTGTAACAAAGTACCGGTAACTTTGTAGTCCACTACTTCCCCTGTCCCCACTTCTGTGTTGTGTTAACAAGAATGTATGGTTGGGTTCATTCATGTATCTTTGCATTCAGCGGGAGATTTTTTTCCATCTTTGTTGATTTCACTTTATTTTTTGAATATATAAAACATTAACACGCTTCTAAAAGTCAAGACTATATTAAAAAAATACTTGGAAGAGTGAGGAGTGTTACTTGCTCCCCTCTGTCTTTCTTTCCTTTTGTTCCTTCCTCTGGTAGGCTGTGATCCTTCTTGTGTTTCTTTTTGTAAAAGTAAGCAGATACATGAATGGTTTCTCAATTCCCTGTTTTTTTCTTAACACACTTTATATGTTCATTTGAGTTCTGGGGTTTTCATTCAACCATATACCATAGAAATCTCTTCATGCCACTTCCTCCTCCTTGTTTCCAGCTGCATAGCGTTCCATGGCATGCATGTGCCAGAGTTCAGTTAACCAATCCCCTCTGTCTGGATGTTTAGGTAATTTCCAGCATTTTACAATCCTGATAATGCTGCAGTAGATAAACTTGTGCATGTGTAATATCTTGTGTATTTGCAGTACTGTAAAAACTCTTGAAGGCCGACAATTGATGGAGCAAAACAGCAGGCTAAATTCATACTGGTTTTGTGACCTAGTTTGGGCTGCTTGGCTGAGAGTTCTGTGCTGAAGAGTACAGTCTGAGGTGACTTTTGGAAATGAAGCTGTTTTCAACTTTGTGTGTGAAGGTATGTGTAGGGTTTGTGTGTGTTGAAGGTTTGCCATTGAACTGCTGAGTCAGTCGCCTGTGAAAGGGAGGGAACATTTATTGAGCGCTCACTGTATGCTCATCCTGTGCTAGACACTTTAAAGATACTGTCTTACTTGACCCTCACAATAAATGTGACCCTTTAAGACGTGTGTGTGTGTGTGTGTGTTTGTGTGTGTAAGTGAGAGGTCTGTTACTTACAGAAGCAGAAATTGAAGCTCGGAGAGGATCATGTGTCCAAAGCAGTGGAGCTGGGATTAACCCTGTTGTGTGTGACACCAAAACCAAAGATCATTTGCCAGAGCTGTATTTTACCCAAGGCAGGATCCCATGCATCTTAAATATGGACATCATATATTTATGACACTTCACCAATCCAATGTCCAGTACCTGGTAGGGACTGAATAATTTCTGTGTTGAATTGAATCAGACCCACTTTCAGGAGACTGCGCCCCTCTTCCAGCCGGGGGAGGCGTCCTCTTCGATCAGGGCTATGCAGTCGTGAAGTAGCTGCCCCCGGCCTGCGATGGGGCAGAACCAGTAAGCTCACACTGGGATCAAAGCCATGGTCACTAGGCTTGTGCTCTGACCAGCTGAGTTTGCCACGGACCGAGTTAGCAGTCCACACTGAATGGGGAAGGGCTAGTGAAAGAAAACAGTGCCTCTCCTCACGGATGGCGCGCCTTTGAAATCCCGTCCTGGTGTGAAATGTGTCCAGTGCTGCTGCCTTTGATTCTGTGGCCATTCTTCTGAAGTCTTTTCTCAAGCCCAGTGTAGCCAGTTCTGCTTTCTCCTTGAGTGCATATGCAGCTTTTGGGCTCCTATGTTTCCTCTGCTGCTCCTTTTCCTCCTCCTTTGGTCTTTCCCCTCCCCTCCCCTCCCTATTCTTACTCCTTCCCCTGTGCCCCCCCACCCCCCCTTGGCCCTAGTTGCTTCACTCTTCCCTCCATTAGCATGAATAGAAAAAAGGGAGAAATAGACAAACTCAAAAACAGTCATTCTTTCCTCTTGACAGAAAAGTTGGAGGCAGCCTTTGAAATTAAGTGCTGAAATTAAGGAAACTCATTAAAAAAACAAAACAGTTTACTGATTACTGGCTAAAATGGGTTTTGGGGTTTTCCTCTGGATTTTGTTTGTATTTTGATTGTATAAATGGTACCTCAAGTGTTCTGGAGTATCTATAGTTTGTGGTGCCAAGATGCTTGGCAGCAGCATCACACTCCCTTTGGTGACTCTGTTTCTTGTATCTCTTTATTTTTTTTAAAGATTTTTTATTTATTTATTTGACAGAGACAGAGATAAGCAAGAGAGGGAACACAAGCAGGGGGAGTGGGAGAGGGAGAAGCAGGCTTCCTGCCGAGCAGGGAGCCTGATGTGGGGCTCGATCCCAGGACCCTGGGAACATGACCTGAGCTGAAGGCAGACGCTTAACGACTGAGCCACCCAGGCGCCCTTCTTGTATCTCTTTAGTATCTTTAGTTTGGATACATATGGACATGCTTTACCAAGAGACTATTCCACAAACTCCCTGAAAGTGAAGAGGGCAGTTCCTCATTTCACATTAAAAACTAGACCCAGAGGAAATTGAAGAGTTGGGGTTATTTTGGTACCTTGACCCTGCTGGCAACTGGGGCTTTGTAAGGTAAACAGTAATATGTATTTATAGACAGAGCATGTTGCAGTCCACATAAGCCTTAGAGAGAGGCACACTTCATCACCGAGAATGGTAACAGCTCAGGATCTGCAGCAGCCACAGAATCCCGAGAGCCTTTGCATCGGGGCTTATTAATAACAGTGATGATTGATTCTTTATTATGTACCAAGCACTGTGCTGAGTACCTCATGGGCATGATCTCAGCCCATCCTCACATCCCCACGATGTGTATACTGTGATTATCCCTCACTTACAGATGGTAAAACTGAAGCCCAGAGAGGTTCTACAGTACTTGGTCAGGGTCACACAGCTAGCTAGTAGGTCACGGGGCCAGGAATCAAAACCCAGCCTGCCTGATCCCAGAGCCAGTGCTCTTGGCGAGCATGTTACGTTTACATTAATAGTGCAGGTATCCAGCTGCTATTGATACAGGACCTTAAACGCCTTTTAGTTTTGGACAATCTTCTATTTAAGCACTCTCAAAACGCTACTGATGATGCTTTGGAGATGAGAGGTGGAGACTTCATTTTAGCAGTAACCAGGGTGGGGGCATAAAGTGATGAAGAGCTGTCAGTAATAAGAACGCTCTTCAAGCAAACCCTCCCAGAGCAGTGATGGTCCCTTCAGAGATGGCTAAAGAAGAGCTGCCATTCAGCTTCCCTGGAAGAGGCTTGAAATGGTGTGTCTCTGCAGGCAAGAGCCCTATAGGAACAAACAGGCATGTATGTTTGTCTGTTTGTTCGTTTATGCCCAGAAAAGTGCTTTTTAAAGTATTTTAATTCTTGGGGGTGCCTGGGTGGTTCAGTCGGTTAAGCTTCTGCCTTCGGCTCCAGTTATAATCTCAGGGTCCTGGGATTGAGCCCCTCTTCGGGCTCTCTGCTCAGCAAGGAGTCTGCTTCTCCCTCTGCCCCCCCACTTGTGTTCTCTCTCGCTCGCTCTGCTTTCTCTCAAATAAATAAAAAATCTTTTTTAAAAAATTGTCTTAATTCTTGTTTAAAAGTTCTAACCCAATTTTAAGTTAGTGGCACAGGCCGATAGTAACCTTACTCTAACAGATGCACACTGGAGCAGTTTAAAATTTGGTTTAAGTATATAGAGACACATTTTTTTTTCCTTTCCAGATTTCATAAATCAGATGCTCTTGAAATAGAATCCCTCAAACTATGTGCTCTCTCTTCTCTCCCCCATCCTTCTTGGCATCATCCAAACTTGGGGCATTTTAGCCTTGAAATTCTGTATTTTTCTGTACTTCTACACACAATCTTCTGGGTACCCCAAAAAGTGTTCTGGGGGATTCAGGAGGATATTTTGTAGTCTTAATTTTAGTTATCCTAAATAACTGAGATAATGTTAAATTAGGATTTTTAAAAAATCTCTCCCCTCCATGTGCAGCAAATATGTGTATTTACTTAAAAAAAAAAAGGTAAATGAGAAGGGAGCCTGGGTCTTTAATAATGTTTGGCGCTTGGGAAGTATAATCTACGAATGGGTTAGTGTGAGACTGTGGCCCTAACACGGCGGTCGGCATTGCGGGCCGGCCTCCTCAGGGATGGACGCGACGCTGCTCTTCTGTGGCGACTTCTGCTCCCCTGTGATGCTAAAGGCGCGTCTGTGTGTTCCATGCAAGTGTTTGCTAATGAAGTGTGGTACCTTTAAATAAAGGTCACAGGCCTGACCTGTGTTGTGTGGGTTGCTTGTTTGTCAGGCTAGAGGCATTTTCTCATTTTCACAGTTCAGCCGAAAACAAAGACCTCCTTATCCGAGCAGGGAGCTGTGCTCCTAAGAGCTGACATCAGCCTTTTCCCAGCAGGCATCACTTCTGCCTTAAGAGTCTTTGCAGAAAGCTGGAAAGGGAGATACCCATCCTGCTACTGGTATTTTTCTGGCCAAATAACACTCACAGTAAAGAAATGCCAGGAGTCCAAGGAGCAGAATCCACAGGACTGTCATCGTTTGTCGGGTCTGCTCTGGGGACCTCTGCGGGGCTTATCTTTGTCGACAAGTACATGAAAGTGGGACAAAAACCTTGAAAATGGAGGACTTCTTTTTTCCTAGAGAGGAATTAAAGAACATTCGGGATATATCAGAAAACTGCCATTAGCATGTATAAAGTCACTTTTTAAAATGGCACGTTAAAATTGAAAAAAAGGACTATTTTTACTTACAGTGTAAGAGGCATTTGTTCAAAAGTTGAGGAACCAAAACAACACAGCATTTGGCTGTTTCTCCCTCCTACCCTGGTCTCTGGGCTCTGAAGCTATTTTGGAGTGCTGTTGTCTTGAAGAGGCTTCTGCCCAGGAACACAATGGCAGCTATTTTTACATATAGTTAGAGGATTAATCTTGAGGTGGCTTTATGACTGTTGCAGTACAAAGCCAGTCTGTCCTGCAAGTATAGAAAGTGCTGCCACTTGAGTAGATTGGACCAGGGACCAGGAAGAGGAATGCTAAGAAACATTGCCTGTGTGTGAGTGCTGATGGTTCTTTTATTTTCCTCTAGGATCTCGCTTGTAAATCCATCATTTGCCAGTGCTACATGCACCTGGAACATAGCGAGGTAGTTTACAAGCCCAGTGTTCTGTGTCTGGCGTAGTTTTTATTTGATAAGTGCCAGTGCCCGGTCTCGATCTTCTTTGCTAAATACCTGGGTAAACCAACCCTCCCCACCCCTCCTCCATTTTGGAATTTCTTCACAAATTTGTCTCCAAAGCATAATTAGAGAACTTAATGTTGCAGAAGTGTTCTGAGTCTGGCAGTAGCTAGAAACCTTGCCAGACAAGAGATCTGAATTCTCGATCCAAGCCTTCATAGCCCTGACAGAGGCAAAATGTACTGCAGAATAGAAGGAAACTGATATGGGGCGCCTGGATGGCTCAGTTGGTTGGGCATTGGACTCTTGGTTTCAGCTCAGGTCATGATCTCAGGTGCGTGAGGTCGAGCCTCTGTGCTCAGTGGGGAGTCTGCTGGCGATTCCCTCCGCCCCCCCCCCCCACACCACATACTCTTTCTCTCTCTCAAATAAATAAATCTTAAAAAAAAAAAAGAAGGAAACCAACTTCACTACTGTGCTCTCCTCAAAATTATCCTTCCTCTTGCCTTCCCTTCCTTGAAGAAATCTAAGAAGCACAACTAATGGATCCACATAGAAACCAGCTTCAGAAACTGGGTGAAGGTCAAGTAGAAGAAACAAACCAGCTCTCACTAGGTCAGGTCACTCTAGAAGCAACTCTGAGAACTGAAATCTCTTTGCTTCCCTAAATTTGTCTCTGGCATTGAACCCATCAAGGAATGGTTATGGGGTTTTCTAACTCATCAGGAGTAATTTACTCAGCTGCATGTGGTCACTGAAGTCCTGCTCCTCATGGATTCAAGGCACCATTGCCCATAGATTGTCTCAGAATGCTCTTGCCTGCAGATGCTCTAAGGAAAAAAGTGTTTCCTGGCTTAAGTTTGGGAAGTACCTAACCGGATCTTGCAGGTCTGCTCACGCATGGTAGCACATAGCAGGCTTTGAGAAGTCCGATGTATGGAAACACTGTTTAGCCCAGGACTGATCATGTAAGTAGCCATGGAATCTTCATCCCTTTTTCATGAGACCTTCCAGGAATATTCTGGGAGATTCTTCCAGGAATATTTTGAATACAAAATATTCAAAATTTTATTATAAATTTTCTGATTCACAAAGGTCTGGTGCTGCTGTACTGTTGTAGCAGCTGTTGTAATGAAATGATTGTGTCATTCCTGGATTTGGGACTCCTGGGTGCCATCTTTTGTGTCTGGGGCTCTTGGGGAAGTTCCGTGAGTCCAGAGAAGTTGAGGAAGGCTGAGATCCTATCCTCCCTTGACGTTATGTCTCTCATCTTCCATCCTTAGCTCTCTCCCCCTCTCTGAGCTCTTTCTAGAGAGCATATTATCTCTACTTCCATATCCACTTCCCAGTCCAGTACTGTCATCTCTGCCAACAATTTTATATATTTTTAAAGATTTACTTATTTATTTTAAGAGAGAAAGTGAGCAAGCAAGCCTGAGTGGGGGGGAGGGGCAGAGGGAGAAGGAGAGAAGCATACTTTCCATTGAGCTGATGGGGGGCTCAGTCTCACGACCCTGAGATCATGACCTGAGCTGAAATCAAGAGTCGGATGCTTAACCGACTGAGTCACCCAGGTGCCCCTCTGCCAACAATTTTAATGAAACTTATCTCCCTCATTCACTGGTGACCTACTCATCACCAGATCTAGAAGGAAACCTGCCATTCCTTATCTTATTACACTTCCTCTTCCTTGTAAGTCTCTTCCCCCTTGGTTTCCATGGCCCCTTTCTTGCTTTCTTTGGTTCCCCTCCTACTTCTGTGCCCACTTCACTCAGGATCTTTCAAAGACTTGACATTATTCCCATTCTGTAGAGTTCTGTCCTTGTCACTGTACAGACACTTCTGAGGAAGCCACATGCCAACTCATGGCTTGGATTACCACTCCAGGTGGAGGATTCCCAAATCTTCATGTCTAGCCGAGTGCTACCCTTCATACCCGCAGAGCCATGTGCCTTTGAGATACTGTGTGTGCTCCTCGAGTCAGTGCTGCTTTGCTGGAATTGATTTTAGTAGCTCCTTTCTTCTTCTTCCAGTCTGTCCCCCATCTTTATGATGGGGCAGCTGTCTTTCCACTCATCCCTGAAGTCGCCTTCTCCCTCCTCCCACTTTGTCCCCCGTATCGAACCCATTGGCATGCCCTGCTAAATATTGTCCATGTCGGTACTGGCCCTGGCCATAGTTTAGACCCCCATTCCATGACAGTGCCCTTTTTACTGTTCTCGGCACTTCAGAAGGTTTCTGACATCTTACTGTCTTCCTCCAGTCTTCCATGGCTCCCAGTCAGCTCCAGGAGGTACCACACAGACCTCTGTCTGCAGGAGCTTCTGCCCATGTGCTCCCACTTGCTGAAGTGAGCCCATGTGCCTTCACCCCTTCCTGATACACTTTTCTCACCTCCTTCTCTTGGCAAATGGTGATTCCTTCTGCTTTGAGATGAACGCATCTTTGTATAAAATATAACACTTTGCTGTAATTGTGTGCCCGTCTGTCTGTCCCTCTCCCCAGACTGCAGGTCCTTTCAGGGCAGGAGCTGAATCTTACTCATGTCTGTCGCACTAACACCCAGCACCATGCCCAACACCTGGTAGGTGCTAAGTAAGTGTTTGATCGAAAAACAAGTCACTGTGAGAGTACTGTCGGAACTCTCTTCCCTTTGGGAGAGATTTTTGAGAATAGCTTTTAGATATGTAATAAACCCCGTGTGGCACCACTTACTGTGCTTCCGTGCTTTCCTTGGAGCCTTGATGTTTGGTTCAGGGAGCATGCTGGAACAGAGAGAACCCCACCATCACTACCTCCACTGCCTTCCTTTCCCTGTCTGTCCCTTGCTCCCCCAAGACGGGAAAACACAAACCCCTAGTACCTGGGCAAATGCACAGTTTACAATCTGAATCACTAGCCCTGCTTGTGATGCTCGTTTTGGATCAAATGATCTTTTCCTGATGTTGACGCTGAGTAATAAGCCTTCAGAGTTTATTGTATGAATGAAATGTGTTTTTTTCCCCACTGCTCTATTTATATTTCTTCTTATGCATCGTGCTCTGATGCCAGTGTGTACATGATGTAAGGTATATGGAAATGAGAAATTCACTTCAGCTGGGCGCACCTCACAGTTCAGAGGGATGGCCAGACATTTCTTCGGGGGTGGAAGTCAACCCAAAGAGTAGATCTGTTCCTACTAGAAAAGCAAACAAATATGTGCCCAAGTGTTCACTACTTTTGGTGTTTTTTTCAAATCTACCTGAAAAGAAACTTCTCAAAGCCAAAGTGTTTATTGGCTATTCTAATAGGTTCGTTGTGTTTATTTTATTTGTGTGTGATAGCTTTGGGCTGGCATCACTAACAGCCCTAGTTCCCTGTGTGTTGGTTTTGAGTGATCCTGCATCATTTTGCGTTAGGCGTTTAGCTTTAGAGCAAGTTAGAGCAGCTGATGGAAGCAGCACCGTCTAGGAGCTAAGGGTGAAACATGGATAACGCTGGGGGAAGGAGACCTCGTTGAAAGAGGCTGATGGCTGCACAGTGCCGTAGTCAGCAGGTAATCTTGGTTTGGAGGACATGGCAAAGTTTATTGGGGTGGGGGTGGTGGTTCTGGCTCCTTTTTGACAAGATAAAATCCAAGTTCTTTAGGGTGACTTTCAGGGGATTTTGGTGATCTGTCTCAAACTCCCTTTTCCCACTTCTGTAGATGGCCTTCTTGGATTGTCAGTCATTGAACTCTTCCTTAACTGTGGTTAAAATTTAAAAGAATTTATTTAAATTCCTGCTATTATATACCTTTAGACAAGCTACACAGTGTGGGAAGCAGCTTTTTGACAATTCAGGGTGGTCAGTTTGGATTGTCCAAGCTGCCTCACGATTTCCATTTTGAGGCTAATATTTGAAACTAACATTTTCATTGCCCATAGCATCTTAATGTGTATGGCATGACCTCTCCATCACCCTGTTCCTCCCCATATCCCTGTGTCAGCTCTTCTATAAGACTGTGTGACATCCCACTTCGCCTACACTTGGTTAGATCATTCTAGACGTACCATCCAAATTTGGTGATAATCTGACCTGTCATCCTTCTCTCCCTCCACCGTCCCCTGCCTCAATTTTTTATTTTGGAAAAAGTTCAGATCTGCAGAAACATTGAACAACTAGTTCAGTGAGTACCCATCACTTAGCTTCACCAGTTGTTAATATTTTGCCAAATTTGCTTTCCCTTGTATCTATGTTTTCACAATGATATGATCTAATATACTAATATATTCATATTCAGTGATGTCCGTTATAGATGTTTTCTCTTTAATTGAGGATTCAGTTACACAACATACTTTGCATTTGATATCGACTAGATTTTTCCCATTTTGTGGAAGGGTGGGTGGTGATGGCATTCTGGTGGCTAAAGGAAAGGGGACCTGGACAGGGACAAGTGCCAGCGCCCTGGGAGGTCTCCCTTGGGACACCAGTGGGACCCCTGGCAGGGAGTTGGTTTGTCTGTGAACCTTGGGAGGGGTGGCATTGTACATGATACATAAAGGCAGTATTCAGGCTCTGTGTGTGGTTGTTATGTGGTGGGAAGTGAGAGCTCAGAATCTTGGGACGAGGGAAAGGGAGAGAAGTCATGGTGAGGAGGAGGCAAAGGATCTGGGACACAAGACAGCTGAGATTTATGGAACAAATTAAAAATTTTCATGCCTGCTCTAAGATAGCTTAACTCACCTTTTCATAGATTTTTTTTTAAGGTTTTATTTATTTATTTGACAGAGAGACAGTGAGAGAGGGAATGCGAGCAGGGGGAGTGGGAGAGGGAGAAGCAGGCTCCCCGCTCAGCAGGGAGCCCGATGTGGGGCTCGATCCCAGGACCCAGGGACCATGACCTGAGCCGAAGGCAGATGCCTAACGACTGAGCCACCCAGGCGCCCCAACCTTTTCATAGATTTTTATTACTAATGCCCCAAAGGCTCATTTCTATTTCTAGCCTGTAACTCCAACAGTTTTACTTAAAACAAAACAAAAAACAACAGTACCTTCACTTATTCCTGGCAAAGATGGAACATTCTCTGTTCCTTTTCTTCCCAAACCTACAAAACTCAAACAAAACCTCAGTAGATTGCTTTCCCAAAAGGTCCCCAATTTCTTACTGAAAAAGAATTCATTTGAAGCTCGGGTGAAGTCTTTTGACTGAAAACTGGTGCTGTGGGGGGTGGGGAGGTGGGGTGGGGAGGTGGGGTGGGGGGGCGAGTCTTCTAATTTTCAGCAGCACGTGTGGTGTCTTATAAAAACAGTCTCAGAATTTTTAACACTTGATGTCAGTAACTCTTCAATGGCGCTGAGATTGGGTTCGGATATACGTGTAGGACCTGGAAAGGGGACTGAGTGGCAAGACCTGGAGCTGTTGGCCATGGTGCCTCCCGGCCAAGCATCTTGCCGCGGTCCTGGGAGAGGGCAGGCGCGCTCCGGGCTTGGCAGCAGCCGGGGACGGCTCACAGGAGTACGGCGCTCCCTCTACCTCCTGCTGCTGAGGTCGTGGGGCTGCCTCATTTTTGTCCTTTTCCAGGATTGGTTGTTTGACTCTTCTTTCATTTCCAAGAAATGTAGTACAGTATCTTTCCAGTAAATTCCCCCCTTTTTTTCCTTCAACTAGCTAGCCTTGTTTTATGTTGCTTGTCACCAAAAGAACTTGTTGACAAATGCAGATATTATTTGGGTTGTTTGCAGTGTTTCACTGTTATTTGCAAAACTTCTGGGATGATGTGTGTATATCCATCCTTGTTTATATGTCATATTTCCCATTTTTTCTAGAAGTGGGATTTCTGGGTCCGAGGGCACCCTTTGCTACTTGGGTGCATTCTGCCAGCTTGGTCTCTGGTAGGCCCTCTGATTTACATTCCCTCTAGTAACTGTATGCATGTGCCTGTCTCCCTGCATCATCACAAAGTGACTGTTACCATGTATTTGATTTTTGCAAGATTCATAGGGGCATCAGTGGAGTAACCTGCCTTTTTTTCCATCTCTGCTCCTAGGGAACTTGAATGATCTTTTCATGTGCTTACTGGCCATTTGGATTTCTTCTTTTTGACTTTGTATCTTTCACTCTTTTTTAAGTAGGGCATTCATTTTTCTCTTACTGTGTTACAACTTTTCGTGTCAAGGATCTTTCATCAGATATGTTAGGAAAATAACCCGTTTTCCTAGTTTGCCATTTGCTTTTCAGCATTACTGTTCTTTTGAAATACAGATTTTTTTTTAAAATTTGGAAGTGGTTGAATCATTCAATCTTTTCTTTAATGGAAGAGTCGTCTAAAGTGTTCTGGGAGGGACTGAAATGTGTTGGTGAGTACCGTGTAACACATCTGCTGTGTTTTGATGGTAGGATAATTGTATCTACTTAATACACGTTTGCTGTGGGATGGAGAAAAGCCTATTGTTTGTGCATTACTTCATTAGTTCATTTTATCCGGCATTTCCCAAGTGCCTCTTTGTTGGTGGCATGGGGGATGTGGGTGTGCAGGGAAGGAGTCAGCCCTGGTCAGGGGAGGGGACTTAGCTGTGCCTGGTGTGCAGGACAGAGCCCTGGGAGGAGCGGTCATCGCCTTCCTTTCCTGACTTGTCTGCTTTGTCCTTCCCTTTCCCCCGAGGACATCTTTTGCTATCGCACTTTTGCTATGAGCACTGTGCGTGGCCAGAGTGCTTTCGGTGTTTGTTTTAATAGCCTCTTAGTGGGCACCATAAGTAAGCTCTGAAATCAAAAGTTTAGATTCTGTTTTTATTTAACCATTTTACCAGATGTTTCCTGTGGTTTGACAGATGTACCATTTACTCGAAAGTTGCACTCCTGAGATTCTGAATGTTATGGACACTGTTGCTATAGACAATGATTCTGTCAGGGCAGGATTTGGAAGACAACTTTCGAATCATTTTTGGGTTGAAGATGTGTTTTTCCCTAGAACAGAAATGCTTATCGTCATAATCTGCTTTTACCTTCTCTGTTAGCATTCTGATCTGTGGTTTATGAATGACCACAACCTATTGATTAGAGTTTATTCCAGTCAACACCATTGTGCCTCGGGGGTGGGGAGGATTCCCATTCTGAAAGCAGTTCGGGTACATCCGGGTTTTGTTTGCAAAACTCACCTGGGTGACGGGGCGGGGTGGGGGGGGGGACTCAGGTGGTGGGCAGGAGAAGATTTAAATTGGGTTGAAAATCTGGCTTGATGCCCTGCCTTGATGGGCCACTTGATGCTGGGGTGCGGTTGATTGAGAAACCTGCAGATGTGGAAGTTTTTTGCACCCACCGAAAGCCCGTCAAGACAAAGCAAGGACTGTGGTGGTACCTTTGCCTTCCTGGTGCCCACAGTCCGCAGTTCTCTGCAGCCCGAGTCCTAATAGAAAAGAGCCTCTCATCCAGGATTCTCCTGGTGGGAGGAAAGCAGAGGAAGTTGCTTCCTACAAGACACAAGTGAGACTAGTTGAGGCTGCAGTGGAGGAAAAACGAGGATTTTTGACATTCCTTCACTGAGGGGCCAGATGCGAGGGTGCCGCGGAGCCGCATGCGTGGCTCCGTCAGAGCTGGCTCGCTTCTCCAGCAACCTTCCTCTCCTGTGTTTTGTTTAGCCTTATTTAGAGTTTTATAAAAAAGCCTTATGTTATGGAAGATGGAGAAACAAAGAAAGAGGAAATCGCATGCTGTAATTCTGACAGCAGATCTATTTGCGCACAAAATGGAACTGTAATGATGCATGTAACATTTTGGCAAGACACTGTGTGTAAATAAACCCTCCCAGGAGTTACCAATCTATCCCAGGACCCGCAGGAAACTTTGCTTGCAGTGCGGGGGCAGGCAGGCCCCCTTACCTTGCAGCTCTCCTCGCTGACGGGGACTCTTATTCTGACAGGCGTTCTGCCTACCCACTTTTGTGCCTGGGCCTGCTTGCCAAGTTTGTGAGGCCCAAGGCTTTCTTGTGGGAGGACGCTGGGCTGTCTTCATGCTCTTTGGCAATGATTAAAGTGAGGTTAGTACCAAAAACCCTTTCATTTTATTCCCTTATCCTTGCTTTTTCAAACCAGATGGCAACCCTGTATTTTCAGCTGTAATTAATTTAAACTATGAGGCAGCGAGTACTGGGAGAGGTAGAGTTGACTTTGCTCAGAAGGGACAGCAGTGGTGTTCCTGCCCAGCCCTCTCTCCTCACCAGATGGCACTGTGTCCCAGTCAGAGCCATGTCCCTCCCCCACCCCACCCCCCCCACCGCGCTGCTCCGGAGAGGGGCCTGGCCGCAGGGAGAGGGCTGTCCACGGGGCTGCCGCCCTGGCCCCCGATGACACGTGTGAGCTGGAAGGGTTAACGCACACTCGTAATTGTAGCCTTAGTGGACTGGAAGTAACTGGGCTTCAGGTGATGGCTGACATGTTCTTGCCAGGCCGGGCTATCATGTGACCGCCTCAAGACAATGGCGCATAGTTTGAGTGGCTGCTGATTCAGGGAGTACTGGGTGCTTTTTCTTCCTACTCATTTCAGCTGGCAGGATCGCCTCCAAAAGGGGGTATGTTTTAGGTTTAACATTTATTCTTAAAGAAAATTACAAGGGAAATAAAAGCCCTTGGCCACAATTGCAGTCTGGAGGTTTTGACCTCAGCTACTTGACCACTTCCCTCCGTGGAAATTTTACTTGAGTCCCCTCTCTGTGAGTTGGATCAATTAGTGATGGAGAGATCCTTCACATTTAATAGAAAATGAGTGCTTTTGTTTAATCTCTCAGTAACTTGTCAGATAACTCCACGGAGCGGCCTCCCACCCCCCACCCTCCCCGCCCCTCCTTGCTCTGAATCGAAGCTCAGGTTAAAACGGAGTGAGGTGACTGCCTACCTGAGGGCTGGGGCCCTCACCTGCCCGCACAGGTAGGCGCACGGGGTTTTAGTTTCATCACTGGAGAAACACATTTTCTGGGAGTACAGAAGAGTTGCAGACTGAACAAGATCTGTTCACGATAATATATGTGCAAAACACTTTGTAAAACAGTACGCTAATGTTCTACAAGTGGTAGTTATTACTATTATTAACATTAGCCATCCTTGGATGACTCGAAGTAATTTTTAAAGGCCCATAGTGAGAAATGAGAACCACAAATATGTAGTTTGTGAGTATCCAAAATGCTCACTGGTGATTACAGCATCGACTCCCATCCCTGTGTGTGCCTGAGTTTGCTGAATTTCGTGAGCTGGGTGATGGATGTTCTTTGTTTACTTAATTTTATTTAAAATATTTACATTATTCATGAGCATTTCTCTCATGGACCACTTGGACCGTGGTTACCAAGACTTGAATTTTTGTTGTTGTTGTGGGCCAGAACCATCCTTTTGGAAACCTTTTATTTTTCTCTAGTAGAGAGGGACAAACATGTAGATGATTTATCAAAACTTGTAAGGACTAAAAATTTAATATAGAATTACCATATGATCCAGCAAGTCCACTTTACTTGTATGTGCCCCAAAGAATTGAAAGCAGAGACTCAAATTATTATTTGCCTACCCATGTTCATAGCAGCATTATTCAAAATAGCCAGCAGGTGGAAACAACCCAAATGTCCATCACTGGATGAACAGATAAAATATGTATGCGCATAATGGAATATCATTCAGCCTTAAAAAAGGGGACAGTTCTGACACACACTACAACACAGACGAACCTTGAAGACATTTGCCACGTGAAATGTGCTAGTCACAAAAGGACAAATAGTGAATGATTCCATTTATGCAAGGAGTCAAATTCATAGGGAAAGTAGGGTGGTGGTTGTCAGGTGAAGGGGAGGGGAATGGGGAGTTTGTGTTTAATGGAGACAGAGTTTCAGTTTGGGAAGATGAAAATATTCTGGAGGTGGATGGTGCTGATGGTTGCACAACAATGTGAATATGCCACTCAGTGGCATACTTAAAAATGACTAAAATGGTGAATTTTATGTATATTTTACCACAGTAAAAAAATAATCTTCTAAAAACTAATGATTAACTTCAGTTCACTTGAATAAACAATAATGACTCTATTATGTGTTCCATACTCAGCTGGGATGAGCGGTATATAAGGAGGAGGTAAACGGTTTGGAAGACAGCCGAAGTCCAGCTCCCTGGAGATATGATATTCGGTGCCTAATACTAGAGAGTCACAGTGTGATGACTCTTGGGGGGGGTGATGATTGTAATTTAAAGGGTAAAGTTAGGATTAATGATTACCATTTGGTTTTGTACTCCCCAAGAAAAGGAGAGGGTTTATGTCATCGGGGTATTAGGGAATGGTGGTCCTCTGGATTCTCCAAAGGTGTTCTAGTCTCTAGTCTCATCAACTCAAGAGTTTGGGGAAAATGCCACCTCATTGTTGAACAGAATCACCAGGTTCCCTGAGGTTCCTCCCCCCACCCCCCAGTTTTTTTTTCCAGGTTTCAGGTTTGGGATATGGACATGATTTTAGTAGCCAGGGAATGGCTTTTAGATGTTCATGATGTTACAATAGAACCAAGTGGACAGCTTAATTAGTTCTGAAGTCCATGAAGTTTGCAAATGAGGATTATTTGTAAGGAAATGCAACTTTATAACTCAGAGATAAATGAAATAGGCCATCTGTGGGTTTTTTTTGTTTGTTTTTAGTCCTTTGGGAACTCTGCTTTAAGAATAGAGATTGATGTGTGATTTGCCTATCAATTGTAATAGCCTTTTCCAAGCACCTGTGGGTCCTCAAAATAATCATTAATTCACATCTTGTTCCTATCATGTAGTCTGTGTTAAAAAAAAAAGGGGGCCAACTTTTTCTCTAGTCTTTGAAAGATGGGGTTCAGCCTAGACTGTCTGGATGCTCAGAGGGAATTAATGCACTAAACGCCTAGCATTAATGCACTACATAATTTACTCTCAGAGAAAAGGTCTTTGAGGTTCTTTGCTACTACTGTTTTAAAGAATATTGGGCAGATCCCTCATTATATTTTATTAGATGAATATTTAATCACTTTACATACACCATACTTAAATTTTCAAACTTTTTAGTCTAGTTATATGACAATTTAACTCAATAATTTAGACAGAAGTTTCTGATGTCAGGGCAGGTGGGTGGTTTTGAGAGGAAAAACTGGCCAATTTTTGTTTGGTGTTGAATAAATATACTGAATTAGAGGTTATCCTCTCATATCAAGAAGTCAGGAAATCATTTGGAACTGGTTGCCACCAGCGTCAGGTGCAGGAAGGTGACTGTGTGGGTGTGCATAGGGGAGGAGGGAGCTGCGGCAAACCCGTAGCACAGGCAGGACATTGGCCCGTGTATCTCCGATGTGCGCGCACATGTGATGCAAATATGGCTGGTAATTCATCTGTAATCCTTGCCAAGGTGGGGTCACACAGATAGCCAAGTTAAAATAAAAAGAGTAGGAGGCACTTAGAAGACCACACACTTACTCAGTGACCCAGGTGCTGAAATAACTGTTGGCATCTTGGGTAATGCTGTTAAAAGTGTAGTTCTAGATGACTGACAGTGTTGAAATCATCCTGATTTGGAGTGTTCTATTCTGTTGACCTTAGTTCTTACTTACTAGACCTTATGTCCTGATGTTTGGTTCAGAATTATACTACCACAAGTTGAAGGGAGTTATCTTTTCCCGTGTGCTCTGCGTTAGATCGTATCTGGAGTATTATCTTTAGTTCTGGGCACCACACTTACAGATGAATGTTCATTTGTAGGGCATGTGGAGGTGGGTGTCAGGATGGTAAGGGGTCCAGTCCAGTATAATTCGGAGCAATTCTGTGGTGAAGAGAAATCTGGGTATGGCAGGACTGACACAGCAGTTTTCCAGGAGTTAGAAGAGGAAATAGACTTCATTGAGTTTTTCGAAACGCTTCCCAAAGGTTTGGACCTTTGACCAAAGAATCATACTGGAAAGCAGATTTCATTCATTGTGAGGAAGAGCCTTTCATTGAAGCTCTTCAGTCGTAGAGTGAAATGCCTGAAGAGGAGGTAAGTGCCCATCCTCAGAAGTGTTTAAGAAGTAGCTGCCCCTCAGTTATGGAATGAATGAGTCACGGGGGTGGAAGGCACAGCACAGGGAACCTAGTGGCACTCTAATAGGGATGTGTGAGGAAGAACATATAGACGTGTGGGATCACCATGTGGTACACCTGAAACTAATGTAACATTGTGCATCAACTATACTTCAGTTAAAATAAAAAGTAGCCTTATGGCCATCTTAGGGATGCTCTGATTCCTCACTCTCTCCTTTATTCCCGGCCGTTTTACCATGAAGCTTCCTTCCTTTGAGCAGGACAAAACATCCAGTCTTTTTGCTAAATGGCTTTATAATGTTTTCCAACGATTTGCAGCGAAATGCAGAGTAAACACTAAGAGTAAGGCTTCTGAAGAACTTGAGTGGGGTTATGAAGGATGGCTCGGTACCAGCCCAGAAGAATGGAAGCAGGAATAACGATTGAAGGTGTTTTCAGACCAGTCTTTTCCGGGGGTTTTGCGATGGCTGCAGTGGGCTCTCCAGGTCCCCCTGTGTCAGTGCTGCTTGGGTCACCAGCTTCGTGAGCTCCTCTGCCTTGTTCAGGCCAGTTAGTGCTGGTTTTTCCTAAGAATTCATGTGCTCTTTGGTTGGTTCATTTGGAAGTTAGTCACTGTGAGCCAGGCACCGGTCTAGACACCGACTGGTGAAGTCTTCTGAGCAGCGTGCTGTGCGTGGAAGTCACTTTCCCGAGTTTGTTTCATCCTAGGTGTGTCTCGAGGGACCTTTCTTCTCTCTGGGTCTCAGACCAGTGGATAGCTAAGCAAGGCGGGGGGGGTGCTTCCATCCTCCACCTTCCTGAGGAGGGTGTGTAAAGCAGCAGGTCACACACCACTTTTCTAGCACAAGGAAGGTATGCCTGTGGATCTTAGAATCAGACTGGGGCAGGGGGGTGGGTAGGGGAAGCAGCAGGGATAGCTGAGCTCTGGGTTGACCCAGCAAAGCCGGCACTGGCATTCGACAGTTCTCGGTGGGCAGGTCCCTTTGCTCCCCCTCATTCGCCCGTCCGGCCCCAGCTGACCCAAGCATTCCCTAAATGAGGACAGCAGAGCAGAATAACACCATATTGATGCTGCTGTTGTTGTGAAGGGAGGTAGATGGTCTTTTCTAGGCTTTTGTCCACCTCAGACATTTTAGCTCAGTTACAGAAGGGACGACATAATGTTTTCCATCCCATCTCTGGTACAAGGACTCTGCTTAATGACAAAAATATGATAGTGGTTGTATTTTTTAAATATCTTTCATCGAGAGACTACATAATGACAAACGCTCCTACCAGTTTAGTAGCAGTAGGAATTTTTTTTTTTTAAGATTTTATGTATTTATTTGACAGAGAGAGAGAGTGAGAGAGTGAACACAAGCAGGGGGAGTGGGAGAGGGAGAAGCAGGCTTCCCGCGGAGCAGGGAGCCCGAGGCGGGGCTCGGTCCCAGGACCCTGGCTCATGACCTGAGCTGAAGGCAGATGCTTAACGACTGAGCCACCCAGGCATCCCAGCAGTAGGAATTTTAAATTAATTTATATTTTATGAGTCTCAGGCACACCTCCATTCACATGAAAACTCCGCGAGTGTGCACTTGTGGGCCGTGTGATCTGTCCGCGGGGTGAGCGGCGCTTGCTGTGCGCGTGGACCCTGGGGCCCCTGCCCACAGGTGGAGGCCCGCTGCCTTGGTGGCGGTCATTGGCAACCGTGGTGTGGTGGGGGAGGGCTGGATGAGATGCTCTACAAGTCATGTTGTCAGGTTGACCTCTTTTCTCAAACGTTAGTTTTTCCTCGTGTCTCAGCTGATGATGGAAAACATGTGCAGAAGGGTCTGGTCAAAGAAAACCAATGCCTTATTTACATGGGGTTGAGCTATTTGGAAACTGGCTTGAGTCTCCCAGCGAGAGCTTTGCCCCACCCACCGGCGCTGCTGGGAGTCTTGCCTCCTATGGGTGACAGTTCTGGAAAGTTTTTCCTTTGTGCAGGCGGTTGGCTCTGTGAATGCTGGAGTGGGAGACGGGGAAGGGGGCCTGTCTACTCTTCCTTTACACACTGCTCTGGCATACCTCGTTGCCTTGCTTCTTGGCCCACCATGAGGAGCAGGGTGACGAACAGTGGCGGTGGCTTCTCCAGGAGTGACCCTGTCGTCGCTGACCCAGGAATGCACACGGCCGAGCAGCCTGAGACGACTTGGGCCAGGCCTGTCACGGGGCCCTGCTCCGTCATATCCTAGAGCTGTGTTTATGCTGAATGAAGATCCTGAGTCACCAAGAAAGGAAAGAAGTCGTGGGATGTTTCAGACAGGTTCCTTTTTTTTTTTTTTTTAAGATTTTATTTATTTGACAGAGAGAGACAGCGAGAGAGGGAACACAAGCAGGGGGAGTGGGAGAGGGAGAAGCAGGCTTGCCACTGAGCAGGGAGCCCGATGCGGGGCTCGATCCCAGGACCCCGGGACCATGACCTGAGCCGAAGGCAGACGTTTAATGACTGAGCCACCCAGGCGCCCCTGAGACAGGTTTCTAACTAAAATAGTTGAAAAATGTATTCTCTCCTAAGGCTTTACATTTCAATTTTATCTTGAGGCTTTACTTAAGTGGTTGTGCTGGGTACGCGCAACCCTGTGGCTCCAGGTGACGTCAGTCAGGTTTCCTGGCTGCCCTGGGGTTCCTTGTGTGTGTGTGCAGATCTGCATAGTAATTGTGCTTAAGGAGAGACCCACTTTCCTCTGGAGTTCCTTCCTGTCTCCTGCAGAAAGAAGGGCAGGAGTTCCCAGAACGCTCATGACGGCTGGCCTGAGGGAGGAATGGAGGGAAATCTGAGGAATCTTGAAGGCTGGAGAGTATGCAGAGATGTCCTTATACTAATTTAGTGCCTCTCACTCCTGGGAAGGCTTTGATTGGAAACCCTTGACGCAATTACAGAGACAGAGTCCAAGTCGGTAACGGCGGAAATGTCACTTAGATACATATTTCCTCTTTGTGATCTCTCCCCCTCTCCCTGCCCTAGAGAAATGTGCTGTTTCTGAAGCCCCTGAAGGCCATTTCTGCAGAAGAGGAAGGGTTGGCCTCATTTGAGTCCCTGCCTCACCACCTACCTGCCTCGTGACCTTGGGTGATCGCTCCACCTCTCAGCTCTGGTTCCCTCCGTGTTCCAAGGGCATGGTGGCGGGCGCCCCAGACGGCTTGCACAAGCACGCACTGATGCAGGAAGGCGGGGGACAGTACTCACAGTTGGCCCAGGGGCTTGAGGGGTTGGTTATTGATGGGCCCATCAGTGCAGGAATGATGGAAAGATCTGGTGGGTCATTTATGCCGTCATCTGTCCAAAATGTTACTGAGCCAAAAGGTTTTGGATTATAACTTGGCTGACAGGTGTCTTCCCTCTTGTATGTGGGGGCAGCTGGGGATACCTTTTCCTGGCTTCCTGAATTGCTCTTGGAAGTGAAGTGGGGACAGCTTAACCCTCCAGCTTCTCCCTGGCAGGCCTGGCCTCACATACACTGTCTCAACTTGTGTCGTCATTTCTTGGTGTTCATTAACTATGCCTCCTAATGACAGGCATGCATGACAAGGTCCAGTGGATCTTAGGAGCCTCTTTGAAAATGAAGCTTGAAGACATTCGTGCATTCGCAGGGGGGCAGGATGTATTAATTACAGATAAAGCAGAAAAAACCATGATTGTGGAGAATAAAGAAGTATAAAACAATGGTGGGGAAAAGCCATGGAAATTGTACTGGTTTCCCAGGAACGCCCTGACAAAGTACCACAAAGTAGAGGGCCCAAACAGGAGAAATAGATTGTCTCCCAGTCCTGGAGACTACAAGTCCCAGATCAGGGTGTCAGCAAGGTTGGTGTCTTCTTGAGAGCTGTGAGTGTGGATCTGTTCTTGCCTCTTTCCTAACTTCTTGTGGCCTCAAGCATTCCTTGGCTTGTAGATGGCATTCTCCTTCTCGTGCCGTTTCCCCTTTGCCATTTTGTTCAAATTTCCCCCTGTTTATAAGGACGCCAGTCCTATTGGATTAGGGCCCACCCTCATGACCTCATCTTAACTTGATTATCTGCAAAGACTCTTTCCACATGAAATTACATTTACAGGTCCTGGGGATTAGGACTTCCAACATCTTTTGGGGGAAACACAGTTCAACCCATAACAAATTAAAAGCAATTTATAGTGGGAAATAGAATGACCAATAGATGTATGAAAATATGCTCAACTGCTCTGGTGACTGGAGAAATGCAAGTTAAAATACCAACGAGGAATGACTCCACGCCACAAGAATGGCAGAAATCCACAGGCCGCCAAAGCTGGACATCGTGGAGGATGCACGTCGCCAGGGCCGGTGACGCACCGCTGGCTAAGCCGGTGCCGAGTGGACGGCTACGTCATAAAGGGTTTTGGCGACATCCGCTGAAGTCCAGAGGGTGGTAAGCTCTGCAACCCAGCAGCGTACTTCTAGATGCCTACCTGAGAGGCACCCAGAAACCCCTGTTGCCAGGATGGAAAGGACAGAAGCACCATGGGACAGTGGACAAGAACAAACCAGAGATGATGGTCCAAGCAGGATGACGGTACGACAGCGCAGTCGTAAGGCCGTACGTGCGGTGTGAGGCCATAATGTTAAATTCAAGATGTGCCGCGTGGTGTTTATAGACAGACTCCTCTGTGGTGAGAGTTCCTAAGCTCAGATAGGAAGACCCCCCAGATACAGGACAGCGGTGCATCTGGAGATGAAGGGGGGACGTGAGCCAGGGCAGGGGGAGCATGAAGGAAGGGCTTCGGTCGTGTCTGCCGCTTTCTGCTGCATCGATTGCTGCCAGCATTTCCCGTAAGAGGAAAGAAAAGGTCAGAAGCGAACACCATGTGTGATTTCATTTGTCAGTCCTGGGTGGTGGGTACACAGGTCCTTGTCGTTTTCCCTGCTGCTCTCCCTCTCTCTTGAGAGGGAAAGGGGCAAAGGAAAGGCTTTGGAGCCAGTCACATAGACATTAGACATTAGAATCCTTGTACTGTACTGTTTGCAACTTTCGATGAGCTACTTAACCTCTCTGAACCTCAGTTTCCTCCCCTGTAAAACGGGGATGATACTTTGCAGTGTAGTGAGGGGTTTAATAAGACAGTAAGGTCTAGAATATCTGGCGTGTAACATTCAATAAATGATAGTTCACGATAATAAAGATAATCAGGGTAAATGGAGGAATTCCCTGACTTTGAGTGCATTGTATTTTTGGACACTACTTCCTAAGGGCAACATTGCAGTGGTATACGCTTCTCACTGGGACTGTAGGTTGCACATGTCATGCAATAGAGCAAATAGGTGTGTGGCTTGGTTCCATGTAGTTGCTTTTTGAAATCTGAGCTAGCAGAAGAGGGACGGTACCTTTGTGGGGAGCTCGTGGGGGAACATGGTTTTGTGGGTGGATAGAAGTGCAACAGCGTAATTCACCGACTGCAGTGCCCTTCATGCGCAGGTTGGGTCCCCTTGGACCTTTGATGGTGGTAGGGCTCTGGCTTTTTTCTTATTGTCAAGTGATGATAATGGTCACATGCAACACAGTGTCTCCCCACAGTTAAAGTCAAGGCAGTCTCTGTCCCCTTTCCACTGCTGACCAGCACATGTTTGTGATTGAAGCAAAGGTCCCAGATTGTTCTGTGTCTTTGGGGCACTGTGAATGCCAGTATTTCCCAGCTTTTCCTGCCTGTGACACACAGCTCATCATCTTGAACCCAGGAGGGGGTCTCTGCCTTCCCTCTGCACCACGATGTCCTGGTGGTGTCACCACCCCTCTGCTTCCTGTCTGTAGTTGGTACCAAGGAGTGACAGGCTTGATGGGGTGTCTTGGGGACACACCCAAGTGCCCTCTTGCTTGTCAGGAAGCCGTGAATTACCCTGCTCACCAGGAGAAAGCGGGGTGGTGGTTGATGACCTAGGGGACATTTGGGGGGGGCAGGAGGACAAAAAATGGGGAAGGTAGTTACAGAGAAAAAACATTTCACTACTGTTTATTCTCAATATTTAAATGCTCCCTAAATTCTGCTTTTTCAGAAAGTCTCTCTTGCTGGGAATTGTCTCTGAAATTTCTTTAATTCCTTTCTCATTCACCACAGATGCTGTTCACTGGATGCACACATAATGTAGGTACTTCAATAATTCACTTATTCGTGATTCAGTGAAGAGTTAAACGTCCACTATGTGCCCAGCCCTACCCGGGGTGCTGGGAGAGGGCAGAGCATGGGGTGTGTGGGGCCCTCCAAAGCATCCCGTGGAGCTGGCTGACTGGAAAGCAAGGCTGACACGATGGAGGGCTGGTCCCATTGCGCGTGTCCACTGTTCCCTCCATCCTCGCAGTCTGGGGGTGGGGGAAGACCTCCTGGAAGCCTAGGGCGGAGCAGGAGGTGGTGAGGGGCTCTCATAGGGGAGAGGATGGCTGAGCAGTCGGTATGTCTGACTGATGCTCTGCCTCTACCTCTATCCTTGGCTAAGTATTTATCTTCACCATCATGCTCCTCATTTCTGTAAAACTGGGACAGCACCGCCTACCCCATTTTAAACCCGAGAGACTCAGTTAGTAATGGCTGTGGGATGCGTTTTGTTTTTAAAAAATGATTATTATTTTTAATTCTGGTCAGGCATTTTTATCATACCATGTACCATTCTAGCCATTTTTTGTTGTTGTTGTTTAAAAAAAACCCAAAACTTGTTTTTAATGGAGGGAGTGAGGATTACATAAAGTGGGGCAATGACACAGAACAAATATCAGTCTGGTTCTGAACTTCCCCAGGGTAACAACAAATGCTACAAATCAATGGATCAATGTCTTTGCATGAAGTAGGCTATGCTCTGCTAACAATAAATCCCCAAATTAAAACAACAGAAGTTTATTTTTTGCTCACATAATAGTCCTGGATGAATGTTCAGGTAATAGGCAGGCTCTCTTCCATGGGACCTGTGCTCCTTCCACATTGTGGCTCAGCCATACCACAGGCTCCCTCCAAACCTTTTTTGGACCCTGGGCCCTTTTGGCTCTCTGATGACACCTGTTGACCCCTTCTTAGGATATTTTCAAGTGCACAAAACAAAACTCATACTAGTAAAAACCAATTATGTGGACATATAGCCATTCTAGCCATTTTTAAGAGAAGTTTATTTTGTTTTTTGTAATCTCTACACCCAGTGTGGGGCTCGAACTCACAACCCCAAGATCAGGAGTCACATGTTCTTCCAACTGAGCCAGGCAGGCGCCCCTCTAGCTATTTTTTTTTTTTTAAGATTTTATTTATTTATTTGACAGAGAGAGACACAGCGAGAGCAGGAACACAAGCAGGGGGAGTGGGAGAGGGAGAAGCAGGTCTCCTGCTGAGCAGGGAGCCTGGTGCGGGACTCGATCCCAGGACCCTGGGATCATGACCTGAGCCGAAGGCAGACGCTTAACGACTGAGCCACCCAGGCGCCCCCCTCTAGCTATTTTTAAGTGTAGCATTCAGTGGCATTAAGTATGTTGTCTGAGGAAGCTTTTTAAAATTAAAAATGCTTTACGGACTTTATTATTATTATTATTGAAGATTTTATTTATTAGAGAGCACACGTGTGCAGTCGTGCGGGGGAGCATGAGTGGTGGGAGCGGCAGGGGCAGAGGGAGAAGCAGGCTCCCCGCCGAGCAGGGAGCCCGATGCAGGGCTCGATCCCAGGACCCCAGGATCGTGACCTGAGCCGAAGGCAGACACTTAACCGACTGAGCCGCCCAGGAGCCCCCTGACTTGACTTTTCTTGTTTGTGCTGGACCGTGAAGGTTTGTTACTGTCCTGTAGGTTCCCAGAGGGCGACCACTCCAGTAAGGAGTGAAGGGGAGTGGGAGGACCGTGCTGGGGAGAGGCCTGTGTCTTGGCTCTGACCCTCCCCTCATGGTCCCCTGCCCCGCTCCGGGGCCTCACCACTGCTCGGGGTCTGCACCCCACTGTTGTGCATGCGGAGGCCGTGGCACACCTTCAGTTTGCTCCTGCAGGGACTGACTGGGCCCTGCCTCATTCACCTGGGCCCAGAGACCTGCAGCACGAGGCGGCGGGCGGGGGGAGGCGCGGGGCCCAGAATGTGTCCTCGAAAGCACTGACTAAAATGGCTTCTGCCCATAGCCCTTCCCCTGCTGGCCGAATTCAGGCTCATACTGGTTTATTGAATAGCTGTCAGTAGTTCATGGAGTTCAGCTGAGGCCCCAGAATAACAAGTAATACCTTCCCAAGGGTTTGCTTTCAACTCTCAGCTCCTGTTTAAGGGCAGGAAAACCTCACTTTAATGAGAATACAGATGGACACAGTGCACTTTTTTTCACGTGATGGATGGATTCTTCTGCTGTCTCACGGTGCTTTCCCCCAGACACAGTGGACACTTGGCTTCTCGGCTCAGAGAGGGCATTCCTGGGACACTTTGTCCTGGAGGAACGTGCAGTAGGCATCCTCCTTTTTACCTCCTCTCCACGTTTGTCCCCCCATCTGCTTCCTGTCCTCGAACAGTGGCAGTGGCGGTGCCGCCCCCGGGTGAGTGCGGGTTCCCGGCGAGGGGCCAGGGTCCCGGGAGTCAGCCGCCCAGCACCTGGAAGCCCTTTGGGCCCCGACAGGGCTGCAGTTGGTTTTTCATAAGCAGACTTTGTCTTTAACTAGAACGGGGGCGGCTTGGATCTCCCGGGCGGGAAGCGTGTGGTTTGTCTGCTCTCAGTGAGCACATGATTCTCTGGGAAACCGTGGAGCCTGGGCTATGATTCACTGGAGGAGGGGGAAACATGGAAAACAGTGTCTGTCTTTAAGCTCCGGGAACCAGGAAAATGAGCTGGAAAATTGAGTAATGTATAATTTTACTAAAATTGAACACCGGGTTCTTCAGACATTTTCTTTCTGTGTTTGTCAGTGTCTTGTCTGATCTGTGAGGCCCCACTGCGTCATGCTTGCAGTTGACCGTTTTTCAGGTTACCTTCCCCAAAGTCCTCTTCCCCTGCTCCTGGGGGCAGTGTGGGTGCAGAGCAGGTCTTCGGGGGCGTGGGTTGTGAGTATGGCCCTGGCCTCTCTTCACCTCTGCCCTGTTAGCTGGATGCCTTGAGACAATTCTAGAGCTATGGTAGCACACAGCTAGGGTCACGGAGCCTCGCTGAGGAAGTCCCGCCGAGCAGCCTGCCGGCCCGTCGAACCCGGGGTCGACTGGACCTTCCCCAAATGGACTGCTGCCTTGGGGCGTCCCTTTCCCCTGTGGTGTGGTTTACTGGTCCCCAGGCCGTGTCTGGCTGTCCCGAGGCTCTGCCGGGTTCATACACATCAACGCACTCTACTAATACTGAAGTGCCGCTTGGACATCAGATTCGGGGGATGGGTGCTGCCCTATGTGTGTGCTGGTGACTTTGGCATTGGATGGAGACAGGCGCTGCCTGAGCTTGCGGCTGCTCCGTCCTGCCAGCCCTGGGCGGCTCTTCATCCCTCGACTCTTTCCAGCATCCCGCCTCCATCCAGGGCCTGTCTGGCTCTCTGGTGCTATAGCTGCCCCTTGGGTCACGAGCCTGCAAGAAGGCAGGGCTGTGTCTCCCTTTCTGTAGCCTTCACAAAACTGGGGCTCAGTTAACTTTGCTTGAGAAACCGGAGTCTGATTTGGACAGAGGCGGATTCGGGCTGGGAAGCTCATCAGTCCTACGGTCCATTCAGCGGCCTCCGCAGAGCTCATTTTGGCGGGCGGCGGGCAGATTGTGTTGGGGGCAGTTTACGTACCTTGTCAAATGTATTTTATCCAACTTGAGAAGGAAACCTGATACTGAGGATGGGGACTGTGATGATGTCACCTTTTCCTAGTGTGATGAAACGTATATTTAGCAGGAAATGTTGATCCAGGCTCGGCACCCGTCCGAAGGGCACGAACAACCCTGCAGCTGGCTCCCCAGCCCTCACATCTTCCCGATTCTGCCCGTCCTCAGTTCCGTGGCCAGCCCCGGTCACCCGTGTGCTGCTTCTCTGTGTTCACTCGTGGTCCTGGGGGGCCTGCCCCACGAGGCGGCATGCTGGGCAAGGAGAGTGCATGGTGTGCAGGCTTGGTGTGCTCCCAGAAGCCCCTGGGGAAGTCGGGGGGCGGTGCAGAGATGAAGACATTGCTCATAGTGGTGTGATGGGTTCCTGATGAAAGGTGTGCACAGGGCGCTCAGGGATCCAGGGCACAGCAGCTAAAGCTGCAGACACGGTTAGCAGTGAGTGGGTTGTGTGTGTGGCGGGGGGGCCACAGACACACGCGGTTAGGCGCCGGGCACGGTTAGCAGTGAGTGGGTTGTGTGTGTGGGGGGGCACAGACACACGGTTAGAGGCCGAAAGTGGCACGTCTGCTTGGGGAATGGCAAGAAGACTGTTGTAACTGCAGAGCGCCATGCTTGGGGGCGTGAGGGTGGAAAGGTGGTCAGGACCAGAATGGGAAAGGCCTAGAAGGGGTGCTGAGCTACTGAGAATGGTAACTAAGGGCGTGATGTGGTTTGATCTGCTTTATGGAAAGGTCGTGGTGGAGGAATACAAGTAACGCAGGACATCTGAGTCAGGCTGGCCGATTGAGTGTCCGTCGCTGGCCTGTGGTGTTACACTGAAGTTCTCCAAGACATAGCCACCGGGGGGACGGGGCAAAGGGAACACGGGACCGTATGTATTCTTTCCTACAAGGGCACGTGAGCCTACGATGGAAGAAGGCGTGCCCGTTGCACACCTGCACCTGCCTGTGTGTATAAAATTCCAACTTACCTTTTGTCTTATACAGGCAGCGAGGCAGGCTGTGACTTTTGCTTTCTCTGGGTTTCTTAGTGCGTGAGCCTAGGCGTCTCTGCTATAAAACAGGTTGTCCACTGAGGCAAGAGAATGGTTGCTTGTGGACTCTGAGAATAACTTGCATTCCTTAAAGAAAAGTCACTGAAATTTTTATCTGCCACATTTCTAGTTAAAAGACTTCTCATTTGTTATGAGAAAAAGAAGGTGCCGGCAGCAAAGACCGTGGTGGATGGAAGGGGCCAAGACCCGAGGCAGAAGGAACCCTTGCAATAAACGGGGCAGGAGGGAGCTGAGCCGAACCGGCATTCCTGGTCTTTGATCGGCTGTGCCCAACCGGTTCTCTAGCAGATGCTGCAGAGCTGAGGTCACTCAGGTCGTGGGGAGGGGTGGTGTTGGCGGCCCCGTCCGTGTTCCCCACAGCACCTGCCAAGCGCTGCACATGTGGCGGCGGTCTCCGGGACTCTGCTGAAGCTGACTGCTGTGGCTGGTGTGTTCCGGATGGTAGAGCCGCGGGGATGCCACCCCTTACCAGCCGCGGCTCCGCTGCCCTGAGTCTCGGTTCTGTCCCCTGGAAAGGTAGCTCTGGCATCTCCTTTGTGCTTTCGGGAAGATCTGGAGAGCTCATGCTGCTGGAGGCCCAGAACAGGATCCACCCCATAGGAGGTGTCTGGTGACTTTGCGTCATCGTTCTCTTCATCCTTTTGAATGGCAGATCCACGTCCAGCCGAGCCGGCCCCGAGCACACAGGCTAGTTCTCCAGGCCCCGAGCCCGTGGAGTTTATTATAGAAGGGCTCTGATGTGGGGCGGGGGGGGGATGCCGGGTGGAGGGTGCCACCGAGGGGCTTTGGAGTCACGCCGACCTGGGTTAGCACTGGGGCTCCTCAGCTTCCTGGTGAGCTGTTTGACCTGAGCCTCGGGAAACGGGAACACTGCTAAGTCTTTGTCCCCCACGCGGTGGAGAACTCTGTGACATCATGAGCGTGCAGCGCCTGGCTCAGGGCCGGCATCCCATTCGCCATTTGGGGCATGCCGGGTATTCCCGTCTGAGCGCTCTTCCCCCCTCTTTCAGGAGCAAGACTGCCAACGGAGACTGCCGAAAAGACCCCCGGGAGCGGAGCCGCAGCCCCATCGAGCGCGCCGTGGCCCCCACCGTGAGCCTGCACGGCGGCCAGCTGTTCGCGTCCCTGCCCGGCCTCAGCCTGGAGCAGCCACTAGCACTGACCAAGAACAGCATGGACGCCAGCAGGCCGGCAGGCATCTCACCCACGCTGACCCCAGTGGAGCGGCAGCAGGTATGCCCCTGTCCGTAGGGTTCAGGGCCAGGAGGGAGGTGGTGGGAGAGGTGGGTTTAGCTTCAGTTCTGCGCTGGGAGAAAGGAGGAGCGGTGGCAGCACGGACCCTTTCACCGAATGCCACCGAGACCCGCCCGGGCCTGGCCTCCCACGCCTGACGGCCTTGGACCAGACGTTTAACCTCTCTGGGGCTTAGTGTCTTTGCACAAGGCAGGGTTGGTTTAGGCAAAGTCTGTTTTCAGCAGTCTTCCTCGGCGATCCTGTTTCTAGAAGGATCAAGGAAGATCCTGCATTTACCTGTTAGAAGGTCACACCGACGAAGTTAAATGTCAGGTTCCTTTGCTTTGGGCTGGAATCCTATAGAGTCAGTGGTCAGAGCGGTTATTAGCTCCTGCTGGTGAGGAATCTGTGATTAGCGGGTAGGGATGTTTTTTTATTAAAGGAAAATAAGGAAATTAAATTCTTAATAAACACAGTTTGCTTGATTAAAAAAAAAACAGTATTTCAAAAGTGGGGCTCCTGGGGAAATGCTTCAAAGGAAGCATTAGCATCGAGGTTTGGAATCCCTGCCCGAGCCCATGGTGTTTCTCTGTGAACCTCTGGGGCCTGTGACCCAATAGGTCCCCGGTCAGCGTTTGCTGAAGACTGACGGACAGTGAGTGAGGCAGGTGCCGTGTCCCGAGGAGATGCTGGGCACAGCTGGGGGCTCTGCTGCTGCGCATGGCACGGCTTCCCTGCAGCCCCCCACCGCCACGACAGCACCCCTGCCCGGCTCTGATCCAGTCTCTCGTACTGTTGGGGGCGGGCTCTGGGCATTGGGAGAGGGGGTGCTGGTGCCTGGGGTCCCAGTAAGGCTGACGAGCCATTGTGCTTCCTGTGTGGGAGCCAGGCATCTCCATTCCATTTGTTTCATTCATTCATTTAACGAAACTGGGTAGGTGCCTACTGTGTGCGGGGGGGAGGATGCTAGAAGCTGGTCAGGCAAGCTAGAGGCACTCAGGGTTTTTGTCCAGCGGAGACCAGTTATCCAGTAGCAGACAGCCACTTACTCTGATAGGAACTGGGGGCCAAGTTACCCCTCCATTCACGGAGTGCGCACTGTGCCCTGGGGCGCTGCAAAGCCCTGAAGACACAGAGACACGTGTAGGATGCAGTTCCAGCCTGGAAGGAGCTCACAGTCTGGTCACGGAGGTGGGTGCGTGCAGGAGAGCTGCACTCAGAGGCCAAAGGAGAGGGTGTTTAAGCATCAGAGATTGGTTTCTAGGATCAGGGAA
This sequence comes from Callorhinus ursinus, assembly GCF_003265705.2. Lineage (NCBI taxonomy): Eukaryota > Metazoa > Chordata > Mammalia > Carnivora > Otariidae > Callorhinus > Callorhinus ursinus. Next base: position 41,001,398 of record NW_027397077.1, on the reverse strand, counting down.
TTCAGCCAGTGCTGTGAGGAGTCCCTCGATGGGGCATGGGGTAGGGGGGGCCTCCACTGGGAAGTTCAGTCTCTGAGCCCATGGTGGCTTGGGGGAGGAAGCTCCCGGAAACCCCTGGAACTATCTGCCCAGAACAGCTGTCTCTGAAGCTGTAGTGTTGGCTTGGAGCAAGGGTTTCTGTGACTTTGAGGGTCTTCTGGTTGATCCTGGTCGTATTTGCTGTGTGAGAAGTGTGCCACTGGACAGAGTGACCTGGCTCTTTTCACCATGCTCTCCCCAACCCTTCTGCGAAGTGTGCCTGGCTGCCCAGTCCAGCAAGAGGGCCCCTGGCCCGTCAGATGTGCTGTGGGGCTGTTGAGCGGGTTTTCTAGGACTGAGGACCTTGAATTCCCACCTGAGTTCTTAGGGGATTCCTGGATGGAGAACAAAGCCAGTGGCCGTGGAATAAGTTCATAGCTTTCCCAGGGCAGGTACAGTGGCTTTGGCTTCCCTGACATGTGTCAGCGGCCCAGGCCTAAACTTCAAGGCCGGGGTTGGTGGAGAAGCATGTGTTTTATGGCCCTGGGGACCCTTCATCGAGCTCCTTCCTGTGCCAGCGTGGTATGGCCTGGGTGGTCACTGGAGCCTGAGCTTCCTCTCGGATGGTTACCAAGTGCTGTGCCAGGTACCGGGCTGGCCTTGCCGTCTGGGGTGGGTGTCACCGGCGCGCTGTCAGGGTGGCTCCCGTGGGGAGGGGTGCCTGCTGGGCTGCGGCTCTGAGCCAGGGAAGGCATGGGGATGGGGCTTCCTGGAGCAACGGCACAGCGCTGGGTGGAGGGCGGGCGGGGGAAGCCTCCCACTCAGATCTATGGGAACTGGGATGGGAAAGTTCCCAGAGAGGGCATGTCTGGGGAGGCTGCAGAAAGTGTCACCCACTTCATGTTTCTGTGATGGTGGCTCTGAGGGGATGGTGTGACCTAAAGAAAGCTATGGAAGAGCCGGCGGGAGTGGCTTTGAGGACAGCAGCCGATGAGGAGATGCAGGGTAGGGGTACATAGTAACAAGAATGGTTCTCTTCTGGGAGCTTTTTCCCCAAGGCGGCCTTGGCCGGGGGTCCGGGGTGGGGGGGTGCAGCCAGAGCAGGGGCGGGGCGAGGGCTGAGTGGGGTGTGAGTGACAGTCTCGGCCTGGCCCTGCCGCGGGTTGGCTGCGGAAGCTCCAGCAGGCTGCTCGTTTCTGGCCTTCGTTTTCGCCATCTGGAAGGCGAGGGTGTGGCGGGGGAGTTTGGGCCACGGAGATCCCCACACTCACCATCTGGAGGCGGGAGGCCGGTTCCAGGTGGGTGTGTGGCGCTGCAGCCCGGCCGAGGGGGCAGGTGGTGTGGCCCGTCCCGGGAGCGCTCTGCCAGGCCGCCCTGGGCTGGGCTGTAGGGAGGAGAGAGGCCGAGCCCGCTGTCCATGTGTCTGTCCCCAGCGTCTCCTTCGTCCCCGGCCAGGGGGTTCCTGGAGATGACCCGCTCCTACCAGGAGTGAGGTTAGAACGTCTTCACGGCATCCCCACGCTCGCCCCGGGTTCTGCCTTGCTGGTCCCTGCTCAGGGGCCACCTTCTGTCCCGTGTGGCTGACATTAGGCTGGACGTTGACTTGATTCTTCTAGCTTTATTCTGAGCTTCCCCAAATTCATTTTCTGATGCTTTACATTTCTTCACCTTCCATGACCCCTTCCCCAAGACAGGCCCCCACTTGGTGACATTTGCGTCAGTCAGGACTTTAGTTGCAAGGAACAAAAACCAGCCTGAGCTGACAGAAGCACAAAAGGAAGGGAGTTTTACTGGGAGGACCTGGGGCGTCTCCGGGAGCCCGGGGTCATGGGTACGGCAGGATCAGGAAGGAAGGGCCAGCCCTTGCCTGGGAGGGCTGGTGAGGAAGCCGGGCCCTCCCTCCCCTGGCTCTGTGCCGGTCCATGTCTCTGCGTCCCCTTCTCTCTCTGCTTCTCAGCCTCACAGCCAGCCTGGTGTGACCACCCCTGACTTCTGAGGTCAGCCTGAATCTCATAACTCAGTCTGGCTTAGTAGCTGGCCCCACGCCCGGGTCAGATTTCTAGCCTAGCCAGCGGGGCAGAGGTCACTTATGGACATGGCCGCCTTAGCCCCACCTCATGGATGGAGGGCACATTCTACGAGAGGGGAGCCAGGGAGAGCGCAGGGTCAGGGTTAAAAAGAACCTTCAGAAGGTGGGCTCCAGGCTGCAGGCTGCCCTCCGGGGATAGCAAGACCAGCCCTGAAGGGCAGGACCCCTGCCACCACAGGTTTGGCCCCAAACTCTCACCTTCGGGCGGTCCTCCAGCCCCCTCTTTAGCTGCTACTCTTCCCGTCTCACCCGCGGAGGAGTGGAGGTGAGAGGGTGAAGGTGCTGTCTGATGTGGAGAGCAGACCTGGCCTCGAAGCCACGTTCTCTCTGCACCACTTTTGTCCACACTGTGACGGCTCACACTCACTCCATCCCCGTTGCTGATGTGTTGAGCTAGTAATGAAACCCCCAATTTTTCCTTTACATGCTGCTGCTGAGCCGTGTCTTCCCCCATCTTCGATGTGAGTAATTCGGTGTTAGGCTCAAGCACGTCCTGGCCCATCCTTGTAGGTCCGGATCTTTATCACAGAACATGTTTTTCACTCCTGTTCATTTCCTATCATGGGAAGGTTTGCTGTGCAAGCCTCTTGTGTCTTTATCCTGGCTACTGATTGAACTCTTTAAAGGAGAGGCCAGAGGTAGAGAAACCCTGACTGCCCTCACATCGGCATTGTTCTTATGCTTGGGCCCTCTGAGGGGGCCCTTCAGCCAGCTCCCCTCTGGTTTTCCTGGAAATCCAGGCACATCCTCCTCTACCTTGTCTCTGGTGCTGTCGGGAGATGTCTTTCTGGCTAGAACCTGAGGAGGCTGTTTGATTTACAGGTGTTTTCTGTCCTGGATACTTGCCGAGGTCTGGGGCTCCAGAAACGCTTCTTGGTCCTTGCTCTGAAGTGTGCACAGCTAGGGGAGCCAGGTGCTGGGGTCTTCTGGGAGCACTTGGAAGGCATGATTGACTTGCTGAATGGGGAGGTGGTGATGGTTGAACAAGTAAGAGTTTTTACCAGGCAGACAGTGCGGTGGTCGTGGGGAAGGAGTGTGCGTCGGCAGAGCAAATTGGGCCAGGGGTGGGATGCACGTAAGTTCATACTTGGATGTACTTCCTGCGTCTCCATCTCCATCAGGATTTGTGTGGTCATAATAGAAACCAAGTTGAGCTGTCTTTAGCTTAAGCAAAAACTGGGAGTGTGTTGGGAGGGTACTGGAAGGGCTCAGAGAAGCCCTTGGGCTATAGGGCACACGCCGAGAAGGCCAGGGACCGGGCTGCCCTGGGGACTTGACCGCAGGAGCTGTGGAGGCTCCTCACACACCCGCGGAGGCCCACTCGCTGGGAGTTTGCTGTGCGTTAGCAAGGTCACTCTGGGCGGCAGATGGACCGGCCTTCACTTTGCCTCTTGTCAGGAAGGGCTGTGGGACAGGCTCGCAGCAGAGTAGTGGCAGTACTGCTGAGGGCCTTGCACAGAGGACTGGGACCCGATGGATGGCGGCCCCTGGCTCCCCGCAGGCGGGAAGAGTGCCCTCCATGGTGGTGGAGGGACACACAGACTCGTTCTGCCTCACAGCTGTGGCACGTGTATAAGGACTGGGGTGACCAGCTGGGGTGAGTGCCACCGCCCCGCGTCCGCCCGCCCGAGCCAGAGCTAACCGCAGCCTCTTCTCCCCAGAACCGGCCATCGGTGATCACGTGCGCCTCGGCCAGCACCCGCAACTGCAACCTCTCCCACTGCCCCATTGCGCACAGTGGCTGCGCAGCGGCCGGGCCGGCCAGCTACCGGAGGGCCCCGAGCTGTAAGTCACCAAGTCACCGTGCGCGTGGGGCGGGTGGGGCCGTGATTCACGTGGGGTGTTTGCATTCCTTCTACATCGTGCCCTGGACAGAACAGCTAGCCCCTGGAGCTTAGGTTTTATTGAGGTTGAAAGAGGTTTGTTTTGAGCATGAGACACATGCAGCGAGCATTGTGTCTGTCTTGAGCGGGACAGAGGGAAGAACCCTCCAGGGAGGAAACTGTGGTTGGGACAAGATCTACCAATCTTAAGGCCATGTTCTCTCTCTGAACTCATCCCTCGCCCAGGCGGGCACGCTGCCATGTTACAGGTTCAGAGAGGAGACCTGGCCAAGTGCCGAGCCAGGGTGGGTGGGGACGGGCCCTCTGTTCCCAGAGCTCTGATCGGCCGCTGTCCTGCTCCCCCACAGCCACTGCCACCTGCGACCCCGTGGTGGAGGAGCACTTCCGCAGGAGCCTGGGCAAGAACTACAAGGAGCCCGAGCCGGCACCCAACTCGGTGTCCATCACGGGCTCCGTGGACGACCACTTTGCCAAAGCCCTGGGTGACACGTGGCTTCAGATCAAGGCGGCCAAGGACGGCGCATCCAGCAGCCCTGAGTCGGCCTCGCGCAGGGGCCAGCCTGCCAGCCCTTCTGCGCACATGGTCAGCCACAGTCACTCCCCCTCCGTGGTCTCGTGAAGGGAGCGCCACCCTTGAACAAGATGTCAATCTGCATGGTTTGCCTGAGCTTTGAACAGTCAGTGCTTAAAAAATGGAAAAACACACAAAAAAATTGGGGTGGGGTAGGGGGAAAGGGGAGGGGAGGGGTGGTTTATTCGCAAAAACCATGTCGTTGGGATTTTTGTTCTGTTTTTGTACTTGCTTGGTATTCGTACCCGGGGGCCCTCAAACTCCATAGCAGGAGCTGCACGAGGAAGAGCTAACGTAGTGTCCTGCCTTCCTGCCTCAGTTACCAAAGAAACCTCTGATGCAGGTGTGCTGCCCCGTCGGGGGCCAGGACTCCACGGCGCACGCTTTCTCAGTCACAAGCCATGACGTTGGTGACCCAAATGCTTTGTGCTTTTTAATTTGCTTCTCGAGACCGGGGTGTGTGTGGCTTAGCTTCCGTTGCGTGTTTGGTCCGGCCTGCGTGTGCGTGTGTGCGTGTGCGTGTGTGCGTCTACTTGAAGAGAACAGAGAACTGTCGCGTCTGATTTGCACTATTGGAGGAGGGCTAAAGTTGCCTGCCGGACAACTTTGTGAGATGCTAGTACTCTGAGGGCAAACTGCTGAAAAACAAAGGGTTTAAGGATGACATTTCTGACCATTTGTGTGTTTTTTGTTTGTTTTTTTTTTAAATTTAGACAAAACAGCTTTGGAAGGGGAAGTCTCATACAGGTTATAGGTCTTTCTCTCTAGATTTCAGGTGCTTGCAACTGGACTGCAGACTCTACCAATCACGGGCATTCTCCCTTTCCTAAACACTGCAGTTTGTTAGACTAGAGCTGAGGTTGGAGGATTCTATAGTGCTTTCAACGTGATGCATGTTTTAATGGAGAAAAATAGCTGGTTTCTATTAATTGTATAGATCTAGTAAACAAGAACCTTAATACTTACTAGCTTCTTTTCAGAATTAGTTTATTTTTGTCAGTTACAGTCCTAGATATACTTACTGCTGGTACAGTTGTACTCTTTGAGATTTGTGTTTGATATTCACATGACTCCCGAGTAGTGTGGGGCTGGCAGGCCCTGGAGATGGGCAGGCCAGTCGTGGTCAGCCGCGGTGTAGGATGCTGGAGTTTTTTGCTGCCGGCTGACATTTAGTTTTTGCATCCCCTGTCTGCTTATTACTAGCTCCCAGGGGAGTTGGGGTTTGTGTCTTCCAACTTCCCTCCATGCAGAAACTGCTCCCTTTCCACCCTCTTGGCTGAACAGCAGATTACTGACAATCTGTGATACGGTATTTTCTGTGCTTCCTCATACGCTGGGGCCAAGGCAGTATACATTCCTCTGACTTTATACAGTTATCACTGCGTTTATTATCGTTTGCTAGAGTAATAGCTACTAACTAGAAATTAGGCGAAGAAGAAAGCATGACGGACACAGCTGTGGATGTTCAACAGCTGCTCCTCTTTTTGGTAAACGTACATTTCTATTCCCCCCCCCCCCCACCGCCTGCCACGTTCCAGCCGCCAGAAGGCCACCAGAGGGCTTACAGAGTCGCCTGGCCAGGTGACACAGGGAGCGCCTGCCTCCCCTGCGAGGCGCTGTGGACGCCCGGGAGCCCTCGAGGCTGGTTTTGAGTATAAGAAAAATACAGATTAGCTGGTTGTGAAAATCATCACTGGGCAGAAAGGTCAGCGGATCGGCTCTTGTGGTCCCAGGGTGGCTGTAGGTCTTTCCACAGGCGGAAGACAAGCCCTTCTCCTCTTGCCCCTGCACACATTTCACCCCCACGTAACTGGGCTTCCAGGCTTTCGCATTCGGGCCCCTATATTTTCTGTAGGAAAAATCGGTGAGAACACTTTTTTTATATAGGTAACTTTAAGACCATCATTACGCTGTGCGTAAAGAATGTACAGAGAAATTTGTAGGTATTTTTTGAAGAACAATTAATTTGTTAATGATATGTAGCTATTTAATTTCCCCTTTCCCATTGTAATCATTCATATTTTTTTTTTGGAAAAAAAAGTTGATCTTTTTTTTTTTTTTGTCGTAGATTTGTCTGTAAAAGTGCAGGAACACAGTTATTCTATGAGAACACTGCATCTGCCTTAATAGCCACTAGTTTGTTATTGCTCCAGGCTACTGAGCGCGGCGGCAGGAAGCGGCCGGCGGCGGCGGGCTCTGCGAAGGGCGGGCTCCCCGGGCCCGGCCCCGGCACTGGCCTATCTGGGATAGGCGGGCCCCTCGAGGGGCCCCGGGCGCGCGGGGAGGCAGAAAACCAAACATTTCACCGGGAAAGGACACACTCCCTGGCCTCAGGAGGAGCACAGTGAGCTCTTCACAGAGCCACGCCGTCGCGGTGCGTCCTGCCCGTTCTCTCCTTGTTTGTAAATCTGTAATATACCATTCTCTGTGGCCTGTTTTTCCTGGAAGAAGAAGAAAAAAAAAAAAAAAGGTTTGGCAGGCCATCTTTTTTTTGTACTTAAAAGTAGCCTTAAGAACAATAATAAAGTGCTCTTAAACCACAGGCTGTGCGTGTGACCCATGGGCCTGGGGCGGGGGGGCGCCCCGCGGCTGTAGCTCCGACTCCATGAGAAGCCCCATTTACCACCTGACCCGCGGAAACCGCACCCTTCTGAGTCCGCCTTCAGCCTCGCTGTTGACTTGGGTCCCGGGCCTGAGGCAGAAGAGACCACCCCAAGAACACAAGTGTGGAGAGGCTGCGTCCCCCTCCTGAGTGCCCACGCCCAGCGCTGGGCGTCCCGGACCATGTGCCACCACCACACACTGCAGTCAGGGCCTTCTGGGTACCGCTGAGGGCCCTCGGGAGGGAAGGCGCCTCCCTCACTTGGCCGCAGAGGAGTGGGCTCTGGGGGTTTGAGGCCTCCTCCGGGGCAGGAGGGGCTCCCACCCAGGCCGTTACCAGGATGTGGCCCTGAGACCTGTTCCTGGGCCCTTCCACCAGCTCAAGGCAGCAGCAGAAACTTCTTTCCTCCCCTGAGCAGGGAGACACAGATGCTTTGCCCAAAGCTGAGGACAGGCCAGGAGGTGGAGGAACTGTCTGGGTGGCAGACTCTGTCCGTAGTGGAGCTCTGGGTTCAGTAGGACGAGTGCGGGCCCTTCTGCACGTTGCTCCCTCTCCAGCAGGCCAGGCTGACGGAGCTCACAAGGACGTCAGCCTGCACTGGTGCCCGGAGGCCCCCCTCTCTGGGGTTTGCAGGGCAGCCCAGGGACTCTCTTGCTTGCCCCCCCCCCACAGTGGCTGCCGGAAGGAGCTGCTTTCTCATTTCCCCATTTCGTGTGTTGGGCTGACTGTTCCCTGTCCTCATTGCCGCCCCATGGGGGCCAAGGTGGGAAGGATCCCGGAGTTTTGACTATCAAACACAAGAAAAAAAAGAACTCGTGGCGGGAACCAAGTCCCGGATCAATGGCAATGCCAAAGCCAAGGTTATTATTTAGCTCAGAACTGGTAAGATCATGAATCATAAGAAATGGAGAACCCCAGAAGCTCCTGGGCAGTGGAGAGGGGGCCCTGGTCCTCAAGGTACACAGAGGAGGAGACCACAAAGGTTGGAGGAGCGCAGGGCCCAGAATCACCGATCTTGGGGGCGGCAGTCCGGCTCCAGTAACCGAGGGCTCCTCAGCAGGCGGCCAGGGAGAAGCCAGCCACGCAAGGGTGGGCCATATCAGACGGTCTCATCGTCGCTCATGTCCCAGATCTGTGTGGAGAAGGGGGAGACATTCAGTGTCCAGCCGCCCGGTGGCGCCCACTGGTGGGGCCTCACATCTGGGTGGTGTGATAGCAAGCAAAAGAAATGACGGCTCCCACTTGCAGATGACACACTGCGCGCCTCACAACGCCCTTGTCACTAAGGACAGAGACACCCTAGTTCTTGTATAATGAAAGCAAATCACAGAGAAGGGAAGTCATTTGCCCGGGCCTCACTGCTGAGTGGGCGAACAGCGGCCAGCCTGGGGGCGGGGGTGCTGGGATCTGAACGGGGAGTCTGAGCACCCCTCACCTCCCGACGCCCACCGCACAGCCGCCATCCCTGCCCCGACCAGCCCCGCCCGCTCCTGTTTCTGCCGCCCTGACCACTGCCCCAGGTCATCCTTTCTCTCTAATCGTCTCCTCCTCAGGGCCTCCCAGGGCAGGGACTCTGGCCTGTGCACACACTTCCCAGCCCTGGGGCGGCACGTCAGCGTGCTCCAGGTGCCGAACGGACTACAGATGGCACACCTGGACAAGCACGGATGAGCTGGCTGTCCCTCGGGAAACCAGCCCCAGGGGAGACAGCCAGATCTTGCCTCTGTCCCTCTGTGTCTTCAGGGAGCCCAAGACTTCTGGGGCCAACCTTCACGGGGGCGGCGTAAGGGGACAGCGGGGCTCTCACGGCGTCACCCATCAAGAGGAGTGAGGAGGCCGGAGGCCCCGCCCAGCTGCCGCCTCCACTGCAGCCCTCCGCCTGAATCCCTGGGAGGGAGTCGGACACCAGCACAGAGGCCCCTGGGGCTCCTCGCACCCTGGGCTCCCTGGGGGGCTGGTCCCTGAACTTACGCGTTCAGACTTTCAAAATTCCTAGAACTGGTTGCAAAAGGCCACCTCAGCCCTAGCAGAGCTGAGAGAAGGAACATCATGTTTACACGAGGCTGGCCCGGGGAGATGGGGAGGCCCGGCCAAGGTAAATATCAACACCAGCTTGGCTTTCAAAGTCAAGGATGTGGAAAATAAATAGAGAAGGAAATTTCCTTTATCCTGAGGTCCCAGCTGCCTGGGCCAGGGGCTGGTGGTGAGTGTGCCTCTCACACCCACCCCCCTTTTTTCATACACCCTACTGTCCCAAGATACGAGGGTGGGATGGCACCAGCAAAGATCAGCTGCCTGCAGGAGCAGGGAAGGGGTGGGTAGGAGCCTGGGCTGGGGTCTGGCGACCTGAGTGAGGCCAGGCAGGCCCTGCCTTTCTCGGGGCCCAGGGGCTCCAGAGCATGGCTTGAAATAGATTCCAGGGCCTGGACCCTCACATGGGGTTTGGTGGGGGGTAGGAGAGGGTGGCTGCATCCCAAGCCGAGGCGGCACTTAGGAGCCCCTGGATGTGATAATCTTCCGGTTCAGACCACCCGAGTGCAAAGTCAGCTACCGGAGGGTGGACTGGTGGGGCTCATCCATTCTCTCCCTTGGTCGTCCAACACCCGCGCACTGGTGGGGCCCTTCCTCGTGCTACGGCTGCAGCTGTGCAGAGCCCATGCGAATACCCCCTCCCCTACCCCACCACAGCCCGGGAGGTGCAGAGGGAGACAAATTCAGAGAGGGAAGATGGCTTGCCCGGGATCACACAGCCAGTCAGGTGCAGAGCTGGGAGCACAGGTGTGTGGGAAAAGGTTACATGAACAACAAGGGCTGCCTGGGGCAGGCTGCATGGAGGTGGCGCCAGGGCCGGGGGTGGGCTATAACCTGCTGGGGGTGGGAGAGATGCCAGCCAGGGCCCGGGCAGTCTGTGTCAACAAGCAATGCCTTCTGTGAACGGATAGGGTTTTTCAAAGGACACTGGGCGGGCCAGGCCCAGAGCAGGACCTTATGGAAAAGCAGGAGCTCTAGAGGCTCTGTCCATTTTATTGCAGCCCAGTGATGAGGTAGGGTCCTCAGCCCCCGGCCTTGCCTTTGCACACGGGGTGGGGGTCGCAGGGCGGGAGGGGTAATGGCTCTGCCTCGTGCTCCTGGCACTGCCCAGGTTGTGCAGGGGATCAAGCAAGGAACCCGAAAGGCTTACTATGACAGGACTCTACAGAAAGGGGGGGGAGTGGATAATGGATTTTATATAACTGCTCAGGGATTTTCCAGAAAGTTCTCTGGGCCTGAATTGGGTTTCTCCACTAGGACAGTCAGTCCTTTTCCCATCGGCTGGGCCCAGGAAGGCAGCAGTCTTATTTGTAAAGCTTCCAGAAGCTTGAGCCTCCACAACTCCCACATGATCTCACTTATAGGTGGAATCTAAAAATGCTGAACTCAGAGAACCAGAGAGCAGATGGGTGGTTGCCAGGAACTGAGGGGAAACGAGGAGATGCTGGCCAAAGGGTACAAACCTTCCGCTGTAAGAGGAGTATGTTCTGGAGATCCAATGTACACCATGGTGTTATAGTTAAAAATACTATATACTCGAAATCTGCCCAGAGAATAGATCTTAAGTGTTATCTCACACACACACACACACACACACACACACACACACACACACACTAACCATGTGAGGGGATGGATATGGTAATTAATTTCACGGTGGCCACCATTTCATAATGTATATTAAGTCACTACTTTGTAAAACCTAAATTTATACATTTTTTGTCAGTAAAGCTGGAGGAGAAAAAAAACAAACTTTCGTCTCATCTCACCCTGGAATAAGGCTTAGGGGGTGTGGAGGGGGGTTGTGTCCTCAGCCTCCCTCATAGTGCCTGGCGGACAAGAGGGCCCATGAATGTCCTCTTCATAATGAATGAAGGTTGTATTAAACTGGCAAAGATTTAAAAAATGTTGATACCCAGTGCTGGCAAGGGAGTGGCAAAATACTTCCAGCAGGAACATAAATTGGTACCATATTTTTCAAAAGAAGAGATTTGGCAATATATAACACAGCTTTAAAAATATTCATACCCTAAGGAAGAGAGAAATGGTCTCTTTTTGCGCACCTAGAAAACCCAAGAAAATAAATGTTGAGATGAATAAAGACAATATTCAATAAGGCAGCAAGGTATAAAATGACTGACAACCAATTCCACCTTCATATATGCAAACAGCAGCTAGTTTGAAAACAGAGAAGAACCCATTGTAAGAGCGATGAAAAAGAGAAATTCCTAGGGAATAAACCTACATGAAATGGATAACATCCAAGTGAAAAAAACCTGTCAGCTCAGCCCCGCACGGTCCTTGCCAGGGCCTTGTGAAAAGTACACTGGAACAAAGGGGGAAAGCGCACAGGGCGACAGGTCCGCCCAAGTTCATATAGAAATTTACCACAATCTCCATTTGAAAAAAATTAACAAGTATCTTTTCTGGAGCTAGACAAGCTGGTTCTAAGGTTTATGGGGAAAAAATAAACAAGCAAGAATATCTAGGAAAACCTTGGTGAAGAATAATAATGAGGAGGTTCCCTTGCTCTATGTTCAAGCAGGTCATAAAGCTGACAACTTAGAAGAGGGTTGCATCACCATGGGAACAGACAGATGGGCCCTGGGCACGAAATGAGTCCAGAAACAACAGAAGAGTTCTGTCCAAGTACATATGGAGATTTAGTATCTTAATGATAAAGGTCTGGGGAAGGTGATCTCAAATCATTAGAAAAAGATGGACTTTTTAATAGATGATACAGGGACAGCTGGACGGCCATTTGCAAAATGATAAAATTGATTCCATGCTTCACTGTACATCGGAATCCACTCCAAATGGAACCGATCTAAACGTATGACAGTGAAACCATACAAAACAAACATCAGTGAATTCCTTTATAACCTGGGAGTGAGGAGCCTATAGCCTTAAATCTATAAGCAATAAAACAGATACAGTGGATTATGTGAAAACACATGTGTGCAATTTTGCACAGAAAAAACTACACGCAAAGTTGGAAAGACAACAAAGTGGGAGAAAACACCACTTCAGCCCATAAAGGGCTAATCGTCCTAATATACAGTTAGTTCTTACAAATCAAGAAGAGAAAGACCAATAAAAGGATTCACAGACCAAAGACATGGACAGTGAGTTCATAGAAAAAGATAGGCAAACAGCCTTTAAACATAAGAAAAGGGGCTCAGCTGCTCAGAATAAGAGAAATGCTAAAATTTTTCAGGACACAAATACTCAGCAGAAAAAATACTGACTCTTCACAAAAATCAAAACTCCTGGTCTCTAAAAGATACCACTATGAAAATGAAAAGGCAGACCAGAGACTAGAATATTCACAGTGTATATAAAAAGGACTTGTAGCCAGAATATACAAAGAATTACTATAGTTCAATAATAAAGAGACAGGTAACTTTTTTTTTTAAATGGGCAAAAGATGTGAATAGACACTTCACAAAAAAGGAAATAAAATGGTAAGAACCTGAAAAGGTGCTCAGCATCCTTAGTCCTCAGGGAAATGCAAACCACAAAGAGACACCAAGCTGTACCTTCTAGAACTGCCAAAATAAAAAAGGTTAGTAGCACCAAAGGTCTTGTGAGAGTGTGGAGCAACAGGAACACACGTAGTGCTGTGCAGGGACAGAAACTGGCATCGCCACTTGGGAGTAAGGTCTGGTGACATCTAAAGTTAAACATACAATATGAAGCAGCCATTCTACTCCTCTTTACCCCAAAGGCATGAAAGCACGTGTCCACAAAAAGACTTGTGCAAGTATATTCATAACAGCTCTATTCATAATAGGCACAAACTGGAATCAATCCCAATGGCCATTGGCAGGCAAAGAGAAACAAAGAATGGTATTGCCACACAATGGGGACTACTCACCATCAGAGGAACGGACCACAAATACGTGCAGCAACACGTATGCGTCTCAGAGCCATTGTGCTGAGTCAAACAAGCCCGACACAGAAGACTACATACCCTATGGATCCATTTATGTAAAATGTAGACGTGGCAAAACTAATCTATGGTGACAGCAGATTGTCAGAACTCACCAACCTATGCACTTTAAATGGGTGCATCTTACTATACACAAATTACACCTTAATAAAGTTGATTTTTTTAAAGCTGCACAGAACAGGGATGCCTGGGTGGCTCAGTCAGTTTGAACACCCGACTCTTGATTTCGGCTCAGGTCGTGATCTCAGGGCCATGGGATCGAGCCCCGAGTTGGGTTCCATGCTTGGTAGGGAGTTTGCTTGACATTCTCTCCATCTCCCTTTGCTCCTCCCATTGCTCTCTCTCTCTCTCTCTCAAATAAATAAATCTTAATAAAAAGTTTAAAAGCTGCACAGAACATTTTCTCACCTATCAGGTGGGCACAGATCCCAAAGCTCGACAATACAGTCATTCATGGTATTTTTTGAACCTGTGGGAAAGCAGCCCTCCTGGTGGAAGCTGGTAGGATAAACAGCATGAAAGCCCTACAGAGGCAACCGGCACTCTCCGACAGAACTCCTTGTCTCGGATTTTGACCCAGCAGGCTGACTTTTAGGAGTCTGTCCTAAGGATATACCTCCACAAATACAAAAGGGCGTGATTCACTGCTGCATGGGTTGTTACAGGCAAAGATTGGACACAGCCCAAGTGACCCTCAGTGGGGGATCAGCACGCTAAGCCATTTGCTGCACAGCCACATGAGGGGCCGCCGTGGCCCTAAAACACAGCAAGGAAGCTCAGTGAACAGAAGGGCGCCATTTCCCGGATTTCCTTAGTGAGGGAAAGAAAAGCGCGAGTGTCTGTGGCATGCCACCTTTTGTATGGGATGGAAGAGAAAATAACATTACATTCTTTTAAAATTTTGCAAAAATAAACACACAGTTGATAAACTGGAAATTAATTTTAATGGTTCCCTACAGCAGGTGGGTGGGATGGGGGCGAGGCTGGTCTGAGCATCCCTTGTAACTTGAGCATCAGGTCCATGTTTATATAGTCAAAAAATTAAATCAAAAAGAAAAATAACTGTGAAAGCACAGCAACAAAACCAAAAAAAAGAAAATAGATATACTGGACCTCATCAAAAGTAAAAAATGTTGTGCTTCAAGGGACACTATTAGGAAAGTGGAAAGACAACCCACAGAACGGGAGAAAATCTGGGCAAATCATACATCTGATAAGGGACTTGTGTCTAGACCCTTTACAACTCAGTAGTGAAAAGACAACCTAATTTATGAACGGGTAAAGGAGCTGCGTAGATATTTCTCCGAGAAAGACGTAAACTGCTAAGAAGAACATGAAAAGATACTTGAACATCATTAGTCATTAGGAAAATGCAAATCAGAACCGTGGAGAGACACCACGTGGCACCCATTAGGATGGCTTTAATCAGAAAGGCAGAGACTAGGTACTAGTGAGGACGCGGAGCGGCTGGACCCCTCAGATGCTGCTGGGAACATACACAGGGGCGCGGCCGCTGTGGAAAACAGCCTGGCCGTTCCTCACAAAGTTAACCAGAGTGACCCTGTGGCCCAGCAGTCCCACTCCTGCGTGTGTACCTGAGAGAATGGAAACCCACATCCATACAAAAACGTTCACAGCATTAGTCATAAAAGTCAAAAAGTGGAAACAACACAGATGTCTCCCAACTGATGAGTGGAAATGGGGTCTATCCGGACAGTGGGTATCATTCACCAAACCCATGTGTGCGCTCAGTCTTCTCAAGAGCCCGAGGACCGCAGTGTGACCATTCACAGAGTAGGCAACTGCAGCCCAGAGGGAATCAGGTAACTTGTCAAGGAGACCCAGCTAGTAAGGGTCGGACTGACGCTTTTCCACTTGATCTCACCACTTCCTTATTGTTCAACACAATTCCTCCTGAAGAAACCCATGACGGACAAGTCTCCCAACCTGCTTCCCGGCGTGATGCGCGGTGAGTTGCCCGACCGCCGGATGGCGCGCACGGGACCCGTGGGCCCGTGCAGGCCGGCCTCTGACCTGTCCTGGCTGCCGGGGTCCCCCGCCCTCTGTCCTCTGACCCCGGCAGGGTCAGGAGGCGAGGCCACGCTCCTGCCCTGAGCCCACGCTCCTGGCCCTGGCAGCAGGGGGTGGGCCCGGCCGGAGGTGGCGCCGCGGCACCTCAAGCCAGGGTGGGCGTGGGGACGGTGGGGCTGGGGCCGCTGCTCTGAAGCAGGGGGACCTTCCCACAACAGAACTCATCATAAGACGCCAGGCAGAACAGGCAGCGGGACCGGGACCGCACACCCCCAGAGGGTCCTAAGGTTTCACTTTCTGCTGCCTCCAAATGAGACAGACACATTTGAGAGGAGCCGTTCATCATCCAATTCCAAAGTTGGGTCCCCTTTCTGGACCGCACTGCCTGGAGCCTGCCTCGAACTAAGGTTTTTCTTTTATAAACACTGTAATTACCCTGTGAATGGCACGATTATATTTGTGTACGTGTGTTAAAAGTGTTCATTTGTTAAATGTAAACATTTAAAATATACCACAGTTTCTGAAACCCAGTTTGGGCATTTCTTTATTTTTTAATATAAGAATGGAAATATCCAGATCTCTCTGGGCCTCTGAGCAGCCCTGTTCCCCACACCTCCTCTCTGGGATCCTTACAGGTATGTATCTTTCTGCGGGAAAGTCAGAGAACAGAGGGGTCTAGGGGGTGGCCTTGGCTGGGGACCAGATGAAGACATCAGCGTGGACTTCCCCAGCAGACTTCCCAGCCAGGGTTTGGTCCACTTGGGAAAGAATGAAGTCCCCATCATGTTTCCAAACAGATCCCACTATAGCCATCATTCATTCACTCATGTACAATCACTTATTCAAAAACACATTCACTGGGTAGGCGGCACGAGGCTGGTGTGGGGGGGCGGACAGGGGCTGTCTTCCATTTCTTGCCTGTCCAGGTGGTCAGTACCTTCCTTTAAACTATGGGAAACAGTGGAGGGCATTAACCCTCATTTTGTCTGAGGGGCAGGAATCTGGAAGTCTGTGAGCTTCTTCAGACTTCCGAGGGACCATGGGGACCAGTGGAGGAAGAGGCTCCGAATAGATTTGGGGGGCAGCCAGCCAGCGACACGCCCACCAGAGGGCCGAGCCAGTCAGGGCTGCCCAGAGCAGTGGCCCAATCACAGCCAAGGCCCAGAGAGAGGATAGGGATTGTAGGGCTCCCATGGCCAGCAGACTGTGGACCTGCCCTTGGTCCTTGACATCCTAGGTCATGTTCAAGGACAGGAACGGAGGGGAGAAGGTGGCCCAGCAGGGGGAGGAAAAGAGTGGGGGGAAGAGCAGATGGCCAGCTGCAAGCCTGAGTCTGGCCAAGTCCCCCGCCCCACCCTGGGCATCGTGCAGGTAGGTCTCTGCCACAGCCCCTGAGGGGAGACACCTTGGTATCATCAGGAGGGAGGAAGGACTTTTCCAGGGCCACTCGGCAGACTCCAGATGTCCACGAGAGAACAGATTTGTTGTCCTCAGGTGTCATTGGCCCCTGGTTGCTCTCCCTGGGTCTCCATAGTCCCTGGAGTGCTGTTCACACAGGGAGAGTGCAACCCACACTTGTTTCTGTGCCCCGAGGCCCCCATGCATGGCCCTGTTGACCTCTCCAAGCTCACCTCCCGCGACTCCTTGCTCACCTGCTTCCAGCCCCCTGAGCTTGAGAGCTCCTCCCTTCTGCAGGGCTCTCGCACACACCTCCACTGGGCATGGACGACCCTCCCCATGACCTCATTGCCTGCCTCGCTCCTGCCTGTGTGTGTCTGCTGTTTTCCCTGATCACCCATTTGAAACAGCCTCCCCTCATTCTTTGGTGTAAATAAGCCCTTTGGTTCCTTCAGCGCCCCTACCATATTTGTTGCCATTTTAGTCTGTGCATCTGCCTGACTCCCCCCAGGAAGGTGAGCCACCTGAGGGGAAGTCCAGGCTCAGTTCACTGCTGTGCCCCAGGCTCTGGCACAGAGTCCGGCCCAATACATAGCCTTTCAATGAACAGTGACTCAAAACCATCTGCTCTGTATATGATACCACAGTGGAGAAAAGAAAGGGCAATTTTTGGTGTGAACATAATACCCAAGAATCAAACAGTAAAGAAAAGGGTCCCTCAGTCCAGATGGTTGCTGGGGACTCAAGCAAGTCAAGCCCTTGCCCTCCAAACCCCAAAGGATGGTGGGACAAGGCTGTGGGTATCTCCTGGCAGCAGAGCTGACTTTTCAAAGGGAGGCCTGGGCTCCAGACCACTGAGACTCTTATTCTCCTTCCTGGGCCCCACCATCAGGTCCCAAGCCAGGCCACGGCAATGCACAGTGGTGGACAATTCTTGCTTCTGGAGTCTAAGGACCCCAGTGCAGGATGGGTGCTAGTCCAAAAGGATGCTCTGTACGTAGCAGTTGGGGGGCCTTTCAGGCTAACCTGTGACCATGCCCAACCCAGGTCCACTTGTGCAGCGTGTGTCTGGGGAGGGCCACAGGAGGTGCCACTGGGTTAAGGCCCAGGTTCTGACTCCCCAGTTCCCAGATTCCCACCTGGAGCTCACATCACAGCATGGGGATGTGGACCAACTCAGGAATAACCCTGCCCTCTCTCTCACAGTAAGTCCAGAATGTGAGAGGATGAACTGTGTGCCCCAGCATCCATGTCTCTACCATGGGATCCGAAAACTTTGAGATCCTTCTGCCTTTCTGCCAAGGCAGATGTAGCTGATGTGAACTGCCTAGGCCAGCTGGTATAAGCAGGTGATGGCCATAAGGGACAAACAAGGGAGAGGAGAAAGGGCAGAAAGTCTGTACGAGGAAGGTTGGAGCAGACAGCTAGGGCTGCCCTGGGGCTCGACCACCCGCCCTGTGGGGGACTTCCAAGCGCCCTTGCTGTCTGTCACCAGCACCCTTGCTGGGGCCCCTTGCTCCTGCTCTATCCATAGGCCTTTTTCGTCCTCCTTCAGTGGAGATGAAATGACCCCTTCCCCACCCCACGCACAGGGCTCTGCACTCCCTTTTCTTATATATGACTGCTCTGGTACCTTCCTTTTTAAAGATGCCCACTGGCTTTTCCACCCTTGGATCCCGAACACTCACTACCTCCTCCAACCTGGCCTCTCATGGGCACCTGATTTGGGAGAGGAATTATGACCCAGCCCCAAACTCAGTCTCCCAGACAACAGGCAGCTGAGGGCTGGGGGAGGGAAGTGGGATAGGGGTAGCTAGAACTTTTGGGGCAACTTCCAGTGCTACAGTCTTCTGGTGGAGAACTTCCCCATTTCCACCCCCCCATGTGCCAATTCAGGGACCCAGCATGCACCGCCCCATGACCCCACTGTGGCAGGGGTTCCAGCACAAGGTTAAGGTTTTACCAGAAAGAAATAGTTGTGGCCCAGGCAGCTGGTAAGATGCAAACAATGACTTATACAAAGTACACTGGGCAGCCAGTGGTGAAGGAGGACAAAGGAGAAAGGAAATGCTTCATGCTGGCAGCAGGATGGGGTGCCTCTCCCCGTGCGGTGGGGTGGGGTGGGGAGGACGCCTCTGTCTGGCTGAACAACTGATCAAAGGTACATCGAGGGAGGAGGCAGGGCCTGGGCCTGTGCACACATGTGGCTCACATGCCACCTTTGAGGGGCCTCTGCCCCCGATCCTCTCCCACAGCACCCCCAACTAAGATGCTCTGGGCTGCAACTGACAAAATGGGGTCTGAAAAAATGGCCTAGTGTTTCAGAACCTAGATCCAGCAAAAAAGACAGGCCAACACACCAGACCTGCACTTGGGGAAGCACTGGGGAGGTGCTCAGTTCCTAAATTCACTGGTCCAGGTACCAAGAACCCAGCTAACACCTGAAACACAGAGACAGGGATAGGATGCCCTGGAGAGTTGTCATCTTAAAGTAAGCAAGGAAGGTAAGCAGTGGAGAACAGGCTGCTAAGAGCGGCTACTAGGCTTGGGGGAGGAAGAACAGAAAACAAGGTCAAGGCTGCAGCTCCCTTCCATCTGGGGAGGTGCAGACCTCAGGTGACAACACCCAGGGAGGCTCCATGACAGTCCACCTGAGGAAGGGCTGCTCGTTTCCATCTTCCCACCAGGGGCTAAGCAGGCTAAGTAGGCCTCCAAGGCCAGAAGAGAGGGACAGAAGGCAGGCAGGGGAGAAGGTATGCTTCATGGGGGACACTAGTCTCAAGCCATCCCCTGGGGCAGGAGAAACTGGGACCCCTGTCCTCGCCCCTACACCAGGGGAGACTGGGTCAGAGAGCTTGGCCTGTGTACAGGATGAGTAGTAGGCAGGCATTTAACATGTTTTCAAGCAAGTTCTAATAATATGAGAAAATCGTCAGAAACATATACATTAAAAGAGAAAACAAAACCGTGTGCCCCAATCATATACACCCATGGTTTAAAAAAAAAGCTAGAAGGAAAAAGCAAAACCAAACAATAACTTCCAAGTAATGGAGTCACGGGTGCCAATTTTCTTCTTTACTTGTTTTTACAAAGCTCACATGGCACTTTCCCGCCAGAAGATGTGGCAAGTGGAGTGGGCCGCTGTGCCCCGAGGGCCCCTGGGGGCGAGCGTGCTGGCTGCCGAAGTGCCCAGAAGCACTGTAAAAAACCTCGGGTAAAAAACCTCGGGCCAGGGAGGAGAGGCCGTCATCTTAACCATGGACTCCTTGGTGAGGTTTCCATGGGAGCCCCAGGAATTCCCAGCCCCCAGCACTGGCTGCCGAGTGTCTCCCCTTATGATTAGTCTGGAAAATGGACCTCGGAGCTCTGCTATATTTAGCGACCTCCCTCTGGATGTGTCCCTAAAGGAGCACCGGTATCTGAGAGCTCGAATGAGTGTTTATTGCCTAAGGACAAGGATGCGACTGAGGCTTGAGAGGGGTCAGCCGAGTCCGAGGACTGGTGGGGAGCAGCCTGGTCTTTTGGGCTCTCCACTCCTCATTACCAAGTGACATTCAAAGGCAAAGCCTCCAAAATAGCAGCTGCAGCCCCAGAGAATGACTAACAACAGGGTGTGTGTTACGTGCTTCAGCTTCTCTACTTAGTTTGGGGAGTAGTGTGGATTTATTTTGGGGACAGAGGGAAGGAAGGGGACGTGTGGGAGAAGGGCGGCCGGGCCCCAGGCTTGTTTGCTTTCTTCCCAGCTTCAAAACACATTTTTCAAATTAGGTGGTAAGAATACAGGGCAATTTCTGTGGCACCAACATACTTTCTTTCAAGATATGATTTATATGTTTGGCCCACATTTTAAATGAAATGGTTATTGAGATAAATGGCCATGCTGGAGGCTGCAAAATGGTTTCCATTATGTAGTTCTTCTTTTCCTTCCTTAGAAAACTTTCTGAAAAGTGCCACTGTAAAAAGGCGGACACTTTAGCATCTTTGTTCTCTACCTCAAAGGACTTTTGGGGTCAACACCGGAGAGAGGATGGAGGGAAGGGAGAAACGAGTGAGAGCTCAGAGCTCTAGAGCGAGGTGAATACAGGATATAAACATACACAGACTTTACCTGGTAAGAGATAATTTTGAAACTTTAAATAATGCTAAGGCAGGTGACCTGGAATATCACAAGAGGGCCCTGATTCAGTCCCTGCAGACATTCGAGAAAATGTTTGGTATCCCTGCACAGAGTCCTGAGGGTGCTGCCTCTGGGCGCCCCCAGCAGAGGCCATAGGATGAGACAGACACAGGCCCCTGACCTTGTATAAAGTTGCAGGAATCAGACAGTGTGGTGCTGAAGTAAGGACAGAAAAGAGTAGAGGAGCGGAAAGAGACCCATGCATATACCGGGTCCAGTGACTTTCAACAAAGGTGCCAGAGTAATTCAATGAGGAAAGGAGAGTCTTTTTAACAAATGGTGCTGGAACAATGAGGTACCCATGCAGAGAAAAACGAATCTCAACCCTTACTTCAAACCATATACAGAAATTAACTTGAAATGAATGAAACATGGACATATATGTAAAAGTATACAACTTCTAAAAAAGAAAATAAAAATTAATGAGACATTGGGGCAGGCAGAGAATGCTTAAGATACTAAAGTATGAAACATAAAATAAAAAATTAATAAACTTGACTTCGTCAAAAATCAGAACTTTTTCTTTCTTAAAGACATAAGAAAATGAAAAGGCAAGCCAAAGATATGGAGAAACTACATGTAGTACATATACTTGACAAAGAACCTATGTCCAGAAAATATAAAGAACTCTTACAACCCAATAATAAGATAAGTAACCCAATGGAAACTGTGGCAAAAGATTTGAAAGAAATGTCACAAAAAGAAGACACACAGACGGCAAATAAGTACATGAAAAGATGTTCAGCATCCATTGTCAGAGGACTGCAAGAAAAAACCACAAGCTATCACCATCTACCCTGCAAACTAGCTAAAATGAAAGACTGCCAACTCTAAGTGCTGACCAGGAGGCGAGCAACCAGAACTCTCAAACACTGCTGGTGGGAACAGCAAATAGTATGGCTACTTTAAGAACCAGTTTGATAGTTTAAGAGATTAAATGTATACTTAACATTAAAACCCAGCAATTCCAGTCCTAGGTAATCACTTAGGAGAAATGAAAAGATAGGTCCACACAAAGATTTGTACATAAACACACATCGGAGCTTCATTTATAACAGTCCCAAACTGGAAACAGTCCAAACACTCATCAATAAATGAGTGAAGTATGGTATATTCATAAAATAGGATACTATTCAGCAGTAAAAAGGGACAAACAACTGAGACATACCACAACATGGATGGATCTCAATAATATCACACTGAGCAAAAGAAGGCAGAAAAAGAGGATTCAAAAAAATAATCCTAAAATTTGTATGGAACCACAAAAGATCCCAAACAGCCAAAGTAATCATGAGGAAGAACGGAGCTGGAGACATCATACTTCCTGATCTCAAACTGTATTACAAAGCTATAATAATTACAATAGTATGATACTGGCATAAAAATAGATACCTAGATCAACAAAACAGAATTGAAAACCCAGAAATAAACCTCCACTTTGATGGTTAACTAATTTTTGACAAGGTGCCAAAATGGGGAAAAGGTAGTATCTTCAACAAACAGCACTGAGAAAATTAGATAATCACAAGCAAAACAATGAAGCCAGACCCCTACCTTACGCCGTTTACAAACATTAACTTGAAGTGGATTAAAGACTTAAACACAAGACCTCCTACTGTACAAGTCCTACAAGAAAACATAGGAAAGAAGCTCCTTGATGTTGGTCTTGGCAATGATTTTTTTAGATGTGACACCAAAAGCACAAAAGCAATAAAAACAAAACTCAACAAGTGAGACTATGTCATACTAAAAAGCTTCTCTGCACAGCAAACCAACCAAGAAAACAGAACAAAAACAACAGCAATAACAACAAAAACCCATAAAATGAGAGGGTAACCTATGGAATGGGAGAAAATATTTGCAAACCATATATCAGATAAGAGGTTAATATCCAAAATATGTAAAGAACTCCTACAACTCAGTAACAATAAACTAAACAATCAGATGACAAATTGGACAGAGGAACTGAATAGACATTTTTTCCCAAAGACACCCAAATGGCCAACAGGTACATGAAAAGATGCTGGACATCACTAACCATAAGGTAAATGCAAACTGAAACTACAATGAGATTACCACCTCATACCTGTTAGGATAACGATGGTCAAGAAGATAAGAGCTAAGTGTCCGCAAGGGCATGGAGAAAGGGAATCCTTACACACTGCTGGTGGGAATGCAAGCTGGTGCACCCACCATGGAGAACAGTATGAAGACTCCTTTAAAAATTAAAAATAGAAGTACCATGTGATGCAGCCATCCCACTGCTGGGTATATATCCAAAGGAAATGAAAACATGATATTGAAGAGACTGATGGACCCACCCCCATGCTCCCTGCAACATCATTCCTAACAGCTAAGCTACAGAAACAATCTAAGTGTCCGTCAACAACTGAATGGATAAAGAAGATGTGGTGTAGAAACAAATGAATTATTACTCAGCCATGAGAAAAAAGGAAATCCTGCCGTTTGTGACAACATGGATGAGTGCATTATTCTAAGTGAGATAAGTCGCAGAAAGACAAATACTGTATGTACCTCTGATATGTGGAATATAAAAATAGCCCAACTCAGAAACAGAGAGTAGAATGGTGGTTACCAGGGGCTGGGGGGTGAGGAAACTGAGGAGATGTGGTTTAAGGGTACAAACCTGCAACCAGTAGATGAGTGAGTCCTGGAGATTTAATGCAGAGCACAGTGATTATAGTCAACAATACTATGTTATATACTTCAAGGCTGCTAAGAGACTAGATCTTAACTTTTCCCACAATGAGAAAGAAATGGCTGCAACTTGGTGGAGGGGTTAGCCAGCACTAAGGTGGTTCTTATTGTCATATATCCAAGTATCAAATCAACATTGTACACCTTAGACTTATACAGTGTTGTATGTTAATTATGTCTTGACAAAAATAAATTTAAAAAATAAAAAATAAACTAAAACAAAAAATATGGTTCCATTTGTATGGAACCCTAGAAAATACAAGCGGGACCTATAATGACAGAAAACAGACCCTTGTTTGTGGGCTGGGTGTGATTTGACTGTGAAGGGCCCCCGGGAAATCTTTACCTTTTGGGGTGATAGAAATTGTCCCTATTTTGTGGTATGGTTATACAGATGTGTGTAAGGCTGTCAAAACTCATAGAAATGTACACTTTTACATACATTTTATTGTAGTGAATTACAATAAGTAACTGTAAGAAATTTGATCTTTTAAAAATTCAGCAAAAAAAGAAACACAGCTAAAAGTGGGAGTTCACAGAATATAAATACATATTTATAATAGTTTCCAAAAATATAAAAGAGGAATACTGTCCATTCCAAAATGGCAGAGGGTTGGCAATCCTAAAGGGGGACCCCACTTCTACCCTTTTAGTACCGACACCATTTCCCA
This sequence comes from Callorhinus ursinus, assembly GCF_003265705.2. Classification (NCBI taxonomy): domain Eukaryota; kingdom Metazoa; phylum Chordata; class Mammalia; order Carnivora; family Otariidae; genus Callorhinus; species Callorhinus ursinus. Next base: position 40,977,296 of record NW_027397077.1, on the reverse strand, counting down.
GACATTTTATCTAGAAGTTGTGTTTCCCAATCACTTAAGGTGGAACAGAATCATTACAGTCCAGTGTTTCCTTGTTTCTTCAGCTAAATGGCACACCTTCTCTCACTCTGCATCCTGCTTGGGACTCCTCTTTAGTCACTAAGCAACACTAAATCACTTAGCCCAGGAGCTAAGAGCTCAGCCTCTGAAGTCAGACTTCCCGGATGGTGTCCCTACTCTGCCACTTGCTAGCTGTGTCACCTTGGGCAACTTCCTTAATCTCTCTGTGCCTGTTTTTCTCATCCTAAAAACAAAGCCCAACATGTTGTGATGAGCACTGGGTGTCATACGCAACTAATGAATCATTGAACACTACGTCAAAAACTAATAATGACTATATGTTGGCTAATTGAACATAATAATAATAATAAAACAACAACAACAAAGCCCAAACTGTATCTCCCTTATAGGATTGTTGTGATAATTAAATGAAATATAAAGTGCTCAGAATACTGCCTGACAAGGTAAACACACGAGTACGTGCTGTTATTTAAAATTATTGAGACACAATTTTACAACCTGAAGAAAAAAAAAATCCCTATTCATATCATTAACATTTTCTGATAAGCTCTTGGAAGTTGTGGCTAATCAATCTCATATAATAATACCCTAAAAAAACCTCTTCGTGCTGAAAATACCATGAAGCTATTTCCTCTTTTTTGTTGTCCCTTCAGGAGGACTCACTCACTCACTCAGGCACAAGAATTATTAAGTGCTGATTCTGTGTCATTTTCAAATAGGACTCAGAGAGGGCAGATGACTTGCCTAGGGTCACACAGCCAGGAAACAGCAGAGCTACGGTTCAAACCCAGGTCTCTGCTTCCATGCCTTGTGTTCTCTTCACTGCAGCTTCTGGCAAACAGGCCTATTTTGAGGCTCCTCACCAAGTGGGTGTCTTACCAAGAGAACCATCCCCCGAAGGGCTGGCAGCTGTAGGATAGCATCTGTGCTGGCCCCTTCGGAAAGGCCTTCCTGAAGCGGTTGCGGGTCACTGTGGAGTGGGCAGCATCACCCAGCCCATCCCGTAGGCTTTCCATTATCACTAATCCTAACACAACTCCCGTGCTTTGTCAGACCCTGGGTCTCTAGAATTGCCAAGACCTTACCTCAGGCTCCCATGACACTCAGGGATGTCAGTCAGCCTGGGCTGCATGTTTCTCCTAGCTAGGAGGACCACAGAGGCTGTTTGAAGTCACACACAAGTACCTGCTGGCCCTCCCAGGCCCAGCACCATTCCTGGGCCCCTGTGATGCTCAGGGTCACGGCTTGGCTCAGTGGCATGGCGTATGAAGGAAACAGCACCGGACCTGGGGAAAGGATCCACTACTTCCTAGCTCTGCAATCTTAGGCAAAGTGACTTAATCTCTGAGACTCAACCTCACAAAGGTCACCAAGGGTAAATAAAATAATGACTGGAAAGCACTAACCCGGAACCTGGCACTGAGCAGGTCCTTAGGAAAAGTTCAAGGAATCTGGTCCAGGTGCGCTGAGGCTGTGGGAGCAAAGAGTAAAGTGGGGAGTAAAAACACCTCTTGGCTACTGATTCAGAGCTTCATAATGGACATGTGCTTTTTTTTGAGAATCCCCCTTTTGCTACGTCCAGATCCTTGAAGGAAAATGGGGCCTGAGTGGTCAGGAGGAAAAACAGAGCTCTTTATATGGAGGAGTACCCATCCATTCAACCATGCATCCATTCAACACACGTTTATGGGACACCCGCTGTGTGGTAGGGACTATGCTAGGTGCTGGGTGTTTAGTAGCAGATGAGGACAGAGAAGGAAGGCCCTTACTCTTGGGGGTCCCTGCCTGTGTGAAGCCCACATTCTAGTGCAGGCAAACAAGAGATGGACACATAACCAGATCTAAGAAAATAGCTCCAAGACATGTAAGTACCATGAAGGAAAATAAACACGGAGTGAGAGGTGGAAAAACAGAGGAGCACTTACTTTAGACAGGGATTTTGAGTCAAGCCTCTTGGAGGTGACATTTAAGCTGAGATCTGAAGATGGGAGGGAGCCAGCCCATCAAAGGGCAGAGGGAGGGTGGCTGTAGGTGAAGAAAAGGGCAGGTGCAAGACCAGCAGGCGGGTGAGGGCGGGGCATGCTCCAGAGGCTGACAGAGGAACATGGGGTCCTGGTGGGAAAAGCCCCAGGCAGAGGCATGGGAAGTCTGCCTTCACAGGGTCCACGGTGAAGAGTCTGGGTTTATTCTAAACCACTGAACTTAAGCAAGAAGTGACATGATCATGGACAGTGCCAGGAGAAATGGAGAGCAGTGTGCATATTTGCAGTATCTTGGAGGGATAGTCAGCATATTCATAAACACCTAAGATCAGAATCCTAAAATGTCAGAGCTGGAGATGGTTCAGGTTCAGCTCCCACTGTTACAGAAGGGGAAACTGAGACCCAGAGAAAGGGACATGGCCTAAGCAAGGTCATAGGCGGACCTGGGTCTAGAACCCTAAACTACCAGGGTGGTCCCTGGCTCTCCTGGGTCAGAGCCATGGGCTTGGGCTAGGTCCACGCCTGTGGAAACAGAGGTGAGAAGGTCCCCTCTCCATGGACTCCCCTTTTCGGAGTGCACTCACACAGAGGTTTACTCTGAAAACAAGGGCAGCGACCTCCACGGAACACAAACATCCTCCCTAGGTGTGCGTGAAACTCTGCACTTTTCTTGGGAAACGGAAGTTTTGGCTTTCTTCCTCTGCAGTCCCAGGGAAGGTCCTGGGAAGGCACTGACCTATTCTGAAATCCAGGCTCCACGGGCAGGATGGAACAAAAGGAGTCTATGATGCTGGTCACCGCTGATGGAACAGGGTGGGCACACTTCCTCGAGCCCACATGCATAGGGGGCTGAATGGGCCAGCTGAGGACCTATGAGGAGATGGCTATACTCACTAAGAGCAGTCCTTAAAGACAGTTCTTTTGCTTCCTAATTTGTCCCTAATGAGGTATTTCAAACCCACTGGAAGGCTCTCAGTTCTGCTCCAGTCCTGCTCCCATGGGCCCTGGGGCAGTGGCAGTCCTTCCAAACTACCCCTACTGGCTTGGCTGGCCCTGACCTACTCAGCAGAGAGGGGAAATCTCTCATCCCCACCGGCCCATCTTGAGGCCCTGTCCCTCCTGAACCAGAATGCAGGTCCAGCCCATGGCCAGGCTTGGTGGCCAGGCCTGACAGTGGTTTGGCAGGGGACCCTGCTCATCCCATATGGAACCGCTTTTTCCCCTCTGAAGATGATAAGCTTTGGGGCTCATTTTTTTGTGGGCTCAGCAGAAATTCTTAAAAAAGGACTGCTGTGTTTCACCATGAGAGTGAGGATACAAGGCTAATAAGAGCCCTGGTCCAGGGAAGTTCCAAAGTATTCTGGAAGGCATGACAGAGCATACAGCTCTCCGAGAAGGCAAAGCCCAGCCTCATCCCGGGCTCCCCCAACCTCTGTGCAGAAGAGCCTGGATCTGGATATTCGAAAACTGATAGGGCCAAGCCCTCCGCAGAGGGAGCCCGGACCTCAAATGCCATATCCACCTGAAGAGCTGGGTCCTCCCACAGGGTTCATGGTGGTCATCTCAGTCTGGCCCGAGGGACCCCAACCAAGGCCACTGTCCCATCATCACCTCCCCAAACCTGCGAAAGGAGGCTTGCTCTGAACCTCCTCTTGTTATGCACCTGCTCTGGAAGGGGCCAATGCAGGAAACTTTCAGGCTGACAGAAGTTGGGGCCCCATGCTAGGGCCTTGGGAACAGTGCTAGGTATCACTAGGGACATAAAAATGATTAAGATGAGATGTCCACCCCCTGACCTGGCAGCCTGCAATCTGCCAGGAAAATTATGCACACCTTGGATAACACTAGACAGGGTTTCTGATAGATGGGCCCAGGGGAGTGTTCTGAGCCAGAGGAAGCAGAGGACTAGAAGCTAAGCTAAGGCTCTGCATGGAATGGTCTGGGTCTAGAACCCAAAGGATGGAACATTCCAAAAGGAATGCCAGCATTCCTGAGAGGGAGGACTCCAAGCAAGGCAGCCAAGGAAGAAATCATTTGTCACTTTACAGAAGGCTTCTTGGAGGAGGTGATCAACAAGTGAATAAGGATGTGAACTGGTAGCATAGCTGGACAGTACAGGGAAACAGAGGCACTGGGTGAGGAGGTTTGGGAAGAGGACTGAAGGCCAGCTGGAGTAGAGACCCCTGTTAGGAAGTAAGTAAAGGAAAGTCAGGCAAGGCTCTGGGGCAGGTATCCAAACCTGGGAGAAGCATGTGGGCTGCTGGTTGGCTAAGGCCTGCTGAGGCTAGGGCAAGGTTGCTTGAGCTGAGCCGCTGTGGGGTGGGAGGGACACTACAGAGGTCCCGAGGCAGCCAGGTATGTGATGGCAGGCAGTGACTGGGGCTCTGTCCCCCAGGTGCTGAGCAACACAGGAGATGGAGCCAGGTGACAGCACCTTCCCACTGTGGGTTAAAGAACATCTGCTTCTGAGAGGTGATGACCCACTGGACATGGCTGGGTCATCCCAGGCTTGACCACCAGGCCTGCTAACAAAGAGTGTGCAGCAGCTCCCTTAGGGACAGCAAACAGGAAAGCACAGTGTCCAGCCCCTGACGGGCAGCACGTAGCCACCCAGCATGAAGGACCGTCATTCAGGAAGGGCTCTGCTGCCTTCCCAACTGCCTTGGCTTTGGGCAGAGGCCTTCTTCTCTGTGACAGTGTCTAACCCCTGGGGCAACACAGGGCCCCTGTTCCAGGACAAAAAGCATGCTGAAGTGACACCAACCATGCCTTTCTTTACCTTGGCAATCTCATGCCCACACCTAAATATAGATGCTTGTCCAGAACATCTGCCTGCTACCACAGAACTGGTGAAGTCCAACTTACGGAAGAAGGGCACAGTGTTAAGACTTGAGAAGCTTCTCACTGTGTTGTTAGAATCCCCAGTTCCTTTTTTGTTCAGCCTGAACATCCTCAGCTACAGGGGAAGAGGACACATGGCCCAGGAGAGGGGGACAGCCATGTCAGCTGGTTAGACACTCGGGGGGAGGAGAAGACACGGAGCCCCAGGGCCCAAGCCTGAGGCTTTCCACTCGGGTCAGTACTTTTCCAGCCCAGACTACTCAGAAATACTGGAATTCTTGAGTTTTCCTTCATGGCTACACATTTCTGATGGTGGGAAACCTGGACCTTAAGATACAATGCAAGTTTTTTAAGTTGCCATAACTTGAAAGAACTTAAAATTTTAAGAGCAGAAAAGAAGGGTAGTTCAATTTCTTCATAAATACATTTTTAGGGGTGCCTGTGTGGCTCAGTCGGTTAAGTGTCTGCTTTTGGCTCAGGTCATGATCCCAGGGTTCTGGAATCAAGAAGCCCCACGTTATGCTCCCTGCTCAGCGGGGAGTCTGCTTCTCCCTCTTCTCTGCCCTTCCCCCCTGCTTCTGCTTGCTCTCTCAAATAAATAAAAATCTTTAAAAAAATACATTTTAAAAAATCCACTTTATAAACAATTCAGTGTTTCCTGCTTCTAGTTTCTTTTGTTTTTTCTCTTTTTCTTAGTTTGTTGATAAATACCAGGCAAGAAGTCCAGAAGGCTGCATTTTGGTTAACAAAGAATGAACAACTGTGGCTTCAAAAACTAAAATCTTTAAAGAATCAGCTCCATGTCTTCTTTCTCATCTCTTCTCAGGAAGTAGTTTTTAATGACAGTTTTCAGTCTTTTCAGAAAAGAGTTTCTGCTTCAATGTATTTATGTAATAGGTGACTATTTTCACAGAACGGGGCTTTTCTCAAGTGGTCCCAAACTACCCTGAGAAGGAGGTAAATGAAAGTTCACACTGGGAGCAGCATCAAACTCAAGCAGAAGAATAACACAAAGCAAGCTCATGTATGGGCCTAGCTCTTTAAAATCACACTTAAAAATCACTTTATCTTTCTTAATAAATTATTGCAAGCTGAACTTGGAAAAAAGTCACTCCAGAGGAGGTTTACAGTATAAATAACCACTAAGAGATCATTTTCTTTGTTTTCGTTGGCACGGGTCTTGCTGAGTTTAAATGCACATGCACCATGATGATGAAAGGAGCCCGGAGAGTAGGGCTGGGGGACAACAGCCCAGTATGGCTGCCAGAGAGAGAGATCACTCCAGGCAGATCATGTCCCCAGGTGGCACCGGGGTGGGGGGCTTGAGGTCAGGGACTCCGGGTGCAGAGCACTAAGCCCACACCCTCCCCTCTCTGCTCTGCACAAAGGCACCCCTCTAGGCTGTTCCTGTCTCAGGGCCCTTCCTCCAGCCCTCCCCTCTCAGGCTGGGGCCTGCTCCTCTTCTCCACCCTTCTGGGAAACCCTCCAGCTTAGCACTCGGTTACCCAGCTTGTAGGAGCCAATTCCAACACCAGGGGCTAGGGGATGGTGTACAGACAAATGAATAAAACTCAGGGCCTCTGTCAGAGTCCTTTTACTCTATTAACAACAAAGCTCATTTTTCCTGCCTGCTGGGCACTGTGGTAAACACCAGTCTTATGTTACCTAGATCCATCCTCAGCCCACAGAGAGATGGTGCTATTGCTAACTTTGGGAGAGAAGCCTGTGTTCTCAACTACCCATTTCATCTCCCTCTCTGTACCTCTGACTCATCCTTCCAGACCCAGCCCTCTGTCCTTCGCCTCTCCTGGGTGCCCAGCACAGGGCACTTCTGGTTTACTCATTGCCGATGATGTGCTCCAGACCAATGGCTGCACTTCTACTGCGTGCCTGCAGCATCTCACACAGTGCTAATAACAGCTCAATAAATTATAAACCAGACACACATCAGCAAGTCGTCTTCAACGAATGCTTTTGGAATGAAGGAATAAAGGAACGAGCTATGCTGTGTCAATTCTCTTCTTACCATTTTGTTTCTCAAGCACCCTGAGGGCAGGACCACCCCCCCCCCACACACACCACCACCGGTGTCTGCAGGCCTGCACACTGCCTAGCACAGGAGGCTTAGTGATGGACTCATCTGTCTGCAGGCTCAACATGCAATCTTTCCATTTCTAAGTCTTAACAAGTTGTCGCTTTCTACACGATGATTCTGGGGAAAATCAAATCATTGAATTTGATGATTAAATTAAACCAATTGACTGAATTTGATGTCAGCAAAGTGTCTGGAACAGTGCTTGGCACACAACAGGCACTCAATAAATGTTAGGTGCTGTTCTTACTATTCTTATTAGGCCTAGTTTTAGCTATTCAAGAGGCTTCAAAATGCTGTGCTGTCACGGTGAAGTTTAGTGAAAGCTGACACACAGACCTGTAGACCATTCTGACTGTTCCTTGGGCTTAAGGAGGATTACAAAAGGGTGACACTCTCCGTGCCATCCAGCAAAGGCCTGGTGCAAGGAGTTGGGGAGTCCCTGTAAGGAAGATGTTTGCCTCGCCATGCAGGTTGCACACACAGGCTGAGAGGTAAGTAAGTGCCAAGCATGAAGTGAGAGTGAGGTCCCCTCCTGTCCCCAGGTCCTCCCACCTCTCAGGCAGGACAGTAGGCCTAGTTCCCCACCCTAACCCTCTTCCTCCCCGCTTCTCCCAGGACCCTAGCGTTGGCTGGGGACCACCCACAGCCCCCTGCTCCCTCAGTGCCAGACCCAGATCAGAACAATTGGGTTTTAGTATTGACTGTAACCTATTATCTGAGAGCACTGGGCTGAGGGAGGTGAGGCTGGCTCTACTGAACTCCACACTCCAAAGGGGAGGGGTCTCTCACCCAGGCCACCACAGGGAGGAAGGCAGTCCTCATTTTAAAGAATAAAACAAATGAGTTACTATTCATCACTCAAGAGCACTGGAGAGAAAAAGATCATGGCTAAATGGGGGTCACCGATGGACGGGGGAGTCGGGAAGGCAGAGGAGGGGACACATTTCACGATGAGGCCCAGATTGGGTACTAGTTGGAAAGAATTTGATTTTTCTTGCATTTCTGTTTTCAACTAAAGCAAATCATTACTTCCCAATTCAGCATCCAAATTTCTCAGAAAACCAACCAAAGCAGTCCTGGAAGTAACTTCTGGGAAGACATAACCCAGATCACTGTGGCTCTTTAAATTCAAAAGGCTGCACTTCCTTCAGAGTTTATCTTAGTGTGTTCAACACATCGGCTGGCAATGCATTCAACAGAAGGAAGTCCGCACACACACCCAGGACGGTTGCTGCAGAGAACATGTTGCCGCTTGTGAGGCCTTGCTCGCCTTGTGAGCGGCTCTGACAACTGGATGAAGTGTTCAGAGCAGACAGTTTGTTTAGTCATGTCTGCTGAGGTGGGGAGGATGTTACAGTACATCTGCGCCGGCTCTCTCCGCATGCGTTGTGCAGCCCTCAGGCCTGCCTTTAATCCCCCCACCCCCCACCACCTCCAGCCAGAGCAAGAGGCAGGGCCACAAATGCCAAGAGCATACCTGCTCCACTGCTTTCAAATTAAAAAGAAATGAGTAGGAGAGAAGGCTGCAGGCTCCTTCTCTCTCTCAGTCATGTTGAGGGTAAGAACAGAGCAAAGAGTAGGGGAGAGAGCTGGTGTCCAAATCTGACAATGTCACAGAGCCCCACCTCTGCCCCAGTGTCCTCAGGGGGAAATAAAAACTCCCTACCCAGGCTGGCTCTTGAGTGTCCCAGAACATGACCCTCGGGCTCTTAATTCCTAGTCCTTCCTCCATCCTGTTCACATGCCCTCTTGTCTAGCTATGCTGGATGGTTCCCACTGTCACCCAGATGTACCATTCCCTGCTTTCAAGGCAATATTTTTCTCACCAAAATGTCCCCCAGGCCCACCTTTGCAATTCTTATCTGTTCTGCAGAAAGCCTTCTCCCACCTCTCTTGCCCCCATATCTGATGGCTTATGTAGTTATAAGAGTTCAACAACATTCTATTTATGACTTCTCTTGTGTCCTTGAATTGTGACCTCATTCTTGTAATGTTGCTTTTAACTTTTATTAAAAAGAAACAAGAGATCTGAAATAGAGTCACTTGTGCTAAGCCCCACATCAGCAAACCAAGACTTAATATCCAACCTAAGTCCAGTTACAACCTCCCCCTAAATGTGACCTTTAACCAGTCAACCTGGAAATTCCTTGTTAGCATGAAGAGGGAATTTGCTAATAGGCCCCTTTTGTTCCCCTGAAGAGGGCATCCTTGCCTAAAACAATGTATTCTTTGTGAATAAGAATTTTTTTGTCCTTTTTTCTGCTTCCTCTCTGCTTTTAAAAAAACCTTTCCTTTTCTGCAATTCAATACAGCTCCTTTCTATTGCTAGATGGGAGGCTGCCCAATTCATAAATCACTCAGTGAAGCCAATTAGATCTTTAAAATACACTCAATTGAATTTCGGTTATTTAACATTTTCTACGTGCACTTTGTATTGTCCCTCCTATTGGAATTGATGTTACACTGTGATGTCAGAGACAAGCCTTCTCTACTGTAGTCTTGAGGTCTCTGACGGTGAATGGCACAAAGGGGGTACATGGCCATCTGACTCACTAGGTATTAGTGATAATAAACGACTGACTCTAAGCTCCCTGAAGGCAGGAGAGATGACTTATGCTTCTGTAAGGTATATGCCATTGAAACTTGGATATACCTGGACACATTGGCAGGGGCTGACACTTGCTGATTTAACAATAGCAGCTCAATAGACATTGGTTGAATAAAGTCAACATTCTTGTGGGTTGAAAACAGGGTTCAATATAGAAAACACTGTCTTGTGAAATTAGAATGGTAAACAGAAACTTACTTCATTAAAGTATTTCTTTACTTTGCTGCATATATTCCCCTGGTCCCCCAAATGAGAAGGTGATAGCAAGCCCACAACCGAAGTAGAAATGAATGCATGGGTGACCTTCAAACAACAGGCAAAGTGGGGAAGATTTAATGATTCAAGCCAATAGGCACGGAAATAGGATATATACCAAATCAGTTCCCTGTTGCATTTCTGCATAGATAAGGGTGAGAAATCCTAAAGCAGGAAGGCAAGGTACTGTTTCCAGTGCAGTTAAAGTCCTTTCTAGGACATAAGTTTCTCAAACTTTGGTATGTTTGCTTCCTAAATAAACTCTGTGGGGTCCTACACTCTAACAATTGTGCCTACAAACACAAATGCCTGTGTTCCTTCCCACCCAATCTTGATACACACTGGTAAGTGTTGTGAGGCATCTGCATAACATGAAAAATAATCCAATGTCACGATATCCCAGGAGTTCCCAGGAATGCAAATTCTTAACTATGAGAGAGAGTTATTCAGGGACAGGGAGAGGAGAATGACAGTATCTCAGGAATGCAAAGATAGCTCAACATAAAAAAAAAAAAAATCTAGTATCTTAGTATACCACACTACTCATTTTTTAAAAGGATAAAAAATTTAAACATCTTAATAGATCAGGAAAAGTTAACATTCACTCACAATTTTAGCAAAACAGCAAATCTGTAATAAAAGGAAGCTTCCTTAATCTAACAAAACGTACAGGCAGATATCATGAAAATGGTAAAACTTGAGAAGCATTCTCAGGAAAGTCAGGAACAATTCAAGGACTCTGCTGTTAGTGCTTTGATTCAACATTATTTTGGCAGCCTTAGCCAAAGAAATAAAACAAGAAAAAGCAAGGAGGTATACAAATTGAAGAAGAGCCCAAACTACTGTTAGTTGAAAAAAGATATGACAGTCTATGTGGAGAATCTGAAAGGATTTTCAGGGGTGCCTGGCTGCCTCAGTTGGTAGAGAGTGCAACTCCTGATCTCGGGGTTGTGAGTTTTGAGTCCCACGATGGGTACAGAGATTACTTAAAAAATAAACCCTTTAAAAATAAATAATAAATAATAAAAGGATTTTCAGACAAACTGTGAAAAGTAAAGAGATATGTCAACAATGTTGTTGGACATATAAGCAACATACAACAATCAACGGTTTTGCTATATGCCAATAATAACCAGTTTGAAAAATATAATAGAAGAAATCACAGACATTATTAAAAATCTCATTTTTATGAGTTGGCAATTTAAAAACAAAGTCAGTGGGGCGCTTGGGTGGCTCAGGTGGTTAAGTGTCTACCTTTGGCTCAGGTCATGGTCCCAGGGTCCTGGGATCGAGCCCCGCATGTGGCTCCCTGCACCACGGGAGGCCTGCTTCTCCCTCTCCCACTCCCTCCTCTTGTGTTCCCTCTCTCGCTGTGTCTCTGTCAAATAAATTTAAAAAAATCTTTAATAAAATAAAATAAAATATAATAAAAAAATCAAAATTCTACCACGAGTGAAGGTTATGGTCCAAGGTTACAGAATCTCACTCTCTGCCTGTGAATTTGGAAAAAAGAACAGCAATAATCACATCTGTATTGGCACAGCATTTTACGGTTTACTGAGTACGATATTTACTGTGTATAGTAAGAAATAAATTGATAAAAGAAAGAAGAGTTGAGTGGCTGCCAACAAGTATGCATTTCTTTTTAGGGTGATGAAAACGTTCTAGAACTGATTGTGGTGATGGCTGCACAACTCTGAAAATACTAAAAAACGTACATTTCTAGTGGGTAAATTGTATGACATGTGAATTATATCTCAGTAAAGCTGTTATTAAAAAATAATAAATAAACAAAAAGACAAAGCAAAACAAGAATTTCTCCAGGCAAACACATCTTAGAGCTGACAGTAAAGTGTCACCTGCTTGGTAAATTTTTCCTAAAAGGTATAAAGTCTTTTTTTATTTTCTGCTTTAACCTCACAAGAATCTTTGGAAATATTGTTAGCTTCCTTTGGGCTTTATTTTATAGTTGGAGAAATTGAAATGCAGAGCCTAGCTCAGCCTGGGAAAGCTTCATGGAGAAAGGGAAACTTGAGTGGAATCTTGCTTGCCCTAGAAAGTTTTGGGGAACCTAAAGAAGAGAATAGGTCTGGAGGATAAAAGCTGACAGCTTTATTAAAGAAGAAAAAATGTGAATGAGATGGTTAGGCTGGAAACTCCCTGAAGGCAAGAATTCTCTTTCATCTGTGCCCTTAGTACCTAGTCAGAGTCTTGGCCAAAGGAAGGATTCAGTAAGTATTTCTTTAATACATAAATAAACAAATGGATAAACACCACCAACAAAAAAGAAATACATATTTTGGTCTTTGTCTGTGGCTCCTGGCTACAGCTCCTAAAATGTTTGGAATTTCCTGGGTGACAGGAGCATCTTCTGTTCTAACAAGGTGAGTCTTGGTAGACTCCTGGATGACTTCAGGATGGGGGCTGGTCCCCAGAAAGACCAAGCCATGTTAGAAACTTGGAACTTTCAACCCTACCTGCCATCCTTGGGGGAGGGGAGAGGAGCTGGAGATTTAGTTAATAATCAATAATCAGTCATGCCTATATGATGAATCCTTCATAAAAACCCCGTAAAGTATGCGGTTTGGAGAGCTTCTGGGTTGAACACATGCAGGTGCTGGGAAGGTGGATTGCTTCCAGAGGACATGGAAGCTCCATACCTCTTCCCCGCATACCTGGCCCTATGGTCTCTTCTATCTGCCTGTTCCTGAGTTCTACCTTTTTTTTTTTTAAGATTTTATTTATTTATTTGAGAGAGAGAGAATGAGAGATAGAAAGCATGAGAGGGAAGAGGGTCAGAGGGAGAAGCAGACTCCCTGCTGAGCAGGGAGCCCAATGAGGGACACGATCCTGGGACTCCAGGATCATGACCTGAGCTGAAGGCAGTTGCTCAACCAACTGAGCCACCCAGGCGCCTTTTTTTTTTTTTTTTAAGATTTTATTTATTTATTTTAGAAAGAGAGAAAACACAGTGGGGGGAGGGGCAGAAGGAGAGGGAGAGGCTGAGAATCTCAAGCAGTGTAGAGCTCAGTGGGGGTCTCAATCCTATGACCCTGAGATCTCAAACTGAGCTGAAACCAAGTCAGACGTTCAACCAACTGAGCCACCCAGGCGCCCCTTGAGTTCTATCTTTTTATAATAAACCAGTAACTGGTAAGTAAACTGTTTTCATGAGTTCTGTGAGCTGCTTTTGCAAATCACTGCATCCTGGAAGGGGGTCATGGGAATCCCCCTTTACAAATCCCCTTAATTTGTAAGCCAGGTCAGACAGAGATTGTGGGTAACTTAGGGACCTACTACTTGCAAATGGCATCTTAAGTTTGTGGGGAGTGGAGGGGCAGTCCTGTGGGACTGAGCCCTCAACCTGTGGGATCTGACACTACCTCCAGGTAGACAGTGTCAGAATCGGACTGACTTGCAGGACACAGGCGGTGTCTGCAGAGAACTGGAGAACAGCTCGGTGTGGACGTCTACGAATTTAGAGGACAGAGACATTCTGTGAGTCGGGACAGTTTGTCCTTTCATCGAGTCTCGTCAACTAGCACAGTAACACTGTAGATCCTCAAAATCATCCTTTGAGAGGTGAGTTGCTGTTTTATACGTGAGGAAATAAAGGCTACGAAGTTTCTCAGTCCTTGGTCCTCTGCTTCAAAAAAAGTCCATAACTAGATATTCGTACTGGATGCATAAAAGATGCTCAATCAACAAACAAGTGAGTACCTACCAAATACTAGGGCAAGGCAGTTAAAAATCCCACCGAGGATTTACTGCAAATCTCTTATGTGTGAAGTCAATCACTCAGAGCCAAGAGGAGGGGCACCTTTTTCTATTCCTCGTGAAATAGCTAATGTGCGATTTGAACAGAGGAATAAATGTCCCTAAGTTCCATCCTAAATCCTGAAGCAGCTGGGGACAACACAAAATATGTGGGTTTGTTGCTGTTCCGTTTTAAGCATTTGCCCACTGATAAAGAGCTGTGTTCTTAATGATGTATAGAGTAGGGACCCTCACCTGGAAGATGACAGGATAATGGGGGGGGTCTGCTATGGACTCAGAATGCATGGTATTTATTAGTAGCATTAAGAACAGACTGTACAGTATTAGAATTCTGCTTTTCTGAGAAACATAAAGCAGCTGCTACCACATTATATGGCACTTTTCCGTTTCTCCAACCCTAACCCCATTTTCCAGCTCTCCGATGCAGATTTCCCCGGTGGTGCTAGGGGTGCCACTGCTGCTGTCAGTGGCCAGAAGGAAGTGCCTGCTTCATCTTCTGCTAACACGGGGCGGTGGGGGGTGGGGGGAGGCAGCGAAGTGGGTCAGTCTGCTAACGCGGGGGAGCCTGCCGGGCAGACCATCAGAGGTAGGGCACACAGATTAGGGCACACAGAATAGGGGAGAGGTGTGGGGCTCCTTTTGAAGGAGACACATGTGAGAAAAACAGAGAATGCTTCAAACTCCTTTTGAACCAAGACTTCCACAAACTATTTTGCCTGTTTTGGCCTGGGGCTGCATACTTGAAATGATAAACGAAATTCTTTCAACTCATTGTTAAATCATAGAATTCCCACAGCTAGTGTCAACATGCCGAGCTTATGGCTACAGAAAACAAAGGGGTGGGGGCCTGAGCCGGGGGCCACAAGGTGTTCCAGTTAGAACCAGACAAGTGGAAATACAAGATTTTGTGTCCCACCAAGGCTCCCTTCTCCAGCCCTTGCCATGGGTTTGGTTGAATTTCCCCCTTCTTGTCCAGTTTTTCCATGTTAGCTGGATTTAGGAACTGTTGTCTTGGCTGTAATCAGAGATCAAGTGTGGTATAATTATTCTAACATCACAAAGTGCAGTTTCATTTCCAGAGCTGACATTTTAAAACCTTTGCCAATATTACCAGAGCACTTCCTTTAGAGTATGTGAAAGGAAATCGGTACCAGGGCGACGCAGTAAATCAGGTTTCACCGAAGCCCCTGCCCTCCCAAAGGCAAATCAACATTTAGGGCTCCCAGAGGAAAGGCAGGGCAGATTTCCCCATTACTCTAAATCAAACACTGCGGAGTACTTTACCTCTGCCCAAAGGTACATGGGGAAGGAGTCTTGCATATGGTACAAATTAGAAAGCATCCTCCCCCTTCCTCTCTCTAGGCCTAGAGACAGATTAGATGGATATGCCTTGCATGTGATGGGTCACCAGGACAGAGGGTAAAATCATGGCTGGGTAAGAATTTTAGGAAGATCATTTTAACAGAATTGGACATCCCCTTCCTCCCCCCATCCCTTCACCAAAGAATGAGGAGGGAAAGGTACTAATTTTAGTTTATAGGCCAAACATTTACAAACCATCATCATGATGTCTGGTCGATCCTTACAACTTGGGGGAAGGACCTGGGTTGGGTGTTACAAGCACTGGAGGAAGCACTTCCTATATGACACAAAATGACATCACCAACATTTTCTTGGTACTTTACAAAGTGTGATCACACAATGTCATTAGCCCCTCTGAAAAGCCCTA
The DNA here is from genome assembly GCF_003265705.2 of Callorhinus ursinus. Lineage (NCBI taxonomy): Eukaryota > Metazoa > Chordata > Mammalia > Carnivora > Otariidae > Callorhinus > Callorhinus ursinus. The sequence continues at coordinate 40,961,949 of NW_027397077.1, read as the reverse complement.
TGAGGTGTCAGTGTGTCCATTTTACAGGTGGGGAAACAAGGTGCAGACAGGAAAAGCAAGTGGCTTGAGGCCATATGGCTGGTAGCTGGCTGGCTGGGACTTGACCTCTGCTCTTTTTGATTCTAGATCCAGAGTTATTAATTTGTGAAAAGGTGCTTTCAAACACCAAATCAAAACAATGTGGGTGACCACCGCCTGCCTGCATCTCCTGGCAGCCCTGCCACTGGCTGACGTGGCTGTGTTCAAACGCGGGCACGTCAGACTCAGAGTAGAAGACACACAGCAAGCATTCAATAGGCTGGTCTGAAGGTTGAGGTTTGTTTGAATTCATCATTCACAGTCACATGGAATTGCCCAGTAAACACTTTTAAAATTGGGTGGGCCATTTTGATAGCATTTAGTCTAAATTCCATGAACATCCTGTCTGTTGCCTTGGGGCATGACTGGCTTCTGTGCCAAGCCCCTCCCAGCCCTGTGCAGACACTCACAGGAGAGGTGTGTCAAGGCCTTGCCCATGCCCTGCTGATTCACTTGGCCAACCTGCAGAGCTGTGAACTCTGAGGCTCATCTCTCCTCTTTGATTAGCAAGTTCTGAGCTTATTCAGGAATTCCCCAGTGTCTCCTAGCACAGGATCATGTTTCAAATTACTGCAAACTCACCTGTAGTTAGGAGAAAGTAGCCAATACACAAAAGGACGGTAGGCTCCAAAATTCCTCAACTCCTGATTTAGGATGTCAGGTTTCCCTGACACTCCACCAAAGAGATTTGCCAGTCTCTGCTGTAGTTTAACCTTTCCATAGGAAAGTTCCCAAACAGAAGAGAAGCGGAAAAAGGAGGTGAATGGCCTCAGGAGGCATAAAAATCTCCTCCTCCCAAGAATAACTGCTGGGTTAAGGGCTTGTGCTGTGGGGATGGACTGCTCTGAAGCAGAACCCTGGCTTGGCCACTTATTAGCTAATGACCTGAGGGCAAGTCACATAAGCTCTCTGCCCCTCAGTGTCCCTTTCTAAACAAAGACAATAATAAAGGTCCCTATCTCATGCAGTTGTAGTGAAGACCAAGGACATAAAGGGACAGTAGGCACTCAAAGGTTTATCTGCTCTGTTACTGTTGTCAGCAGTTGCAATCTACAGTCACTAAATGCACGGAAAATTCCCCACAAAGCTTCCTGGGGCAGCCATGCAAAGTTGATCCTCTGGCAGGCCCTGGCAGCATGTTAGAAAGAGACCGTTTGGGTGCAGAGTCTTGTGTTAGAAGGTCTTCACCGTCCCTTATGCCACTTGCCCTGCCCACTATCCTACTACTCTGCACGCCTTTCCTCTCAACCTAGAAGAATGTGGCCTATTCTTCTCCCTGACAGCATATCCATATTTTCTGAGGTTGAGTCGCCACCTCTGTGACGCTGTTCTCAGCCACCCTTTCCCAAGCTGGTGTCAGCCACTCTGATTTCTGTTAGAACTCTGTCAACATGTGGTATGCACAGCGGCATTCTCGTCCATCCAGCTGTTTCATGTGTTTCCGGCCTCCCCACTTCCTTACTAATGGCAACTCACTTCTGAGTCATGCTTTACAGATCCCTAACGTGCTCACCTATTATCTCACAATCGGTGACGTGTTGGGGCTCTCCCTCCAACACCTCTGTTAAGACACTTTTACCATCATCCCCATGTTACAGACCGGGCCACTGGGAACCTGGCAGTCTACAGCTGTCCACTCTGCTATTCTTCCTCTCAAATCCCCACGCATGGCCTGGAACAACAGCGCCCTTGAGTTATGCTAACATGGCAGCCTTCATGCTCGAAATGCTCATGTGTTTGCAGAGTGTTGGGCCCCTGGAGGGGACTCACAACAAACTGTGCCTCGTTCTCAGGGGTGAGAGAGATGTGAGGCATTGGAAGGTGAGGGATCCTACCAAATAACTGACTTTTTAAAGAGGGAAAAGCCACATCCCAAACACACTGCTGGTTACTGACAAGCTGAAGCCCGGACCCACGACGGTTTCCAGAACCAAGCTTGTCAGGTCATTGAAATTTCTGCTGTGAGGCAACAGGGAAGCCTCAGAGGTGCAGGGTCTGTGCTGAGGTCCTGCTTTCACTATATGCTCGTTATTTGTTTGGGGGCCATTTCTTCCACTGGGCTGTGAGCTCTTCCAGGGCAGGGACCCAACTTCCTCACGCCTAGTTCCCCAGCCCACGAGGCATGGCGCCTGGCACAGCAGCCACTGGTAGTGGCCATAAGGGCTACTGTTTAGCAGGTACGTACGGTTGCGCTATTAGCCAAAACCCTTACAGGGATTCTCTCTCTTTAATCCTTAAAATATCCTAAAATGTTGAGAGTCTGACTCTTGGTTTTGGCTCAGGTCATGATCTTAAGGTCACGAGAACCAGCCCCACCTGCTGGAGATTCTCTCCCTCACTCTCCCTCTCCTTCTGCCCCCCGCCCCCCCCCCCAAGCACATGCACACACTCTCTCTCTAAAAATAAATAAATCTTTTAAAAATAAATGTCCCAGGGCACCTGGGTGGCTCAGTAGGCTAAGTGTCTGCCTTCAACTCAGGTCATGATACCAGGGTCCTGGGATGGAGCTCCGCATCAGGCTCCCTGCTCAGCGGGGAGCCTGCTTCTCCCTGTCCTCCCCACTTGTGCTGTTACTATCCCTGTCTCTCTCTAAGTAAATAAATAAAATCTTTTAAAAAATGTCCTGATGAGGGGGGTGGATGTATCATCTTCACTTGTTTACTGAATGAATAAACAAAAGGAAGGCAGTGGATTTCAGACATGCCAGTTCTCTCCTAGCACACTGGCAGAGAAGGAATTTTATCCAGGGGTGTCCCCGTCATGGTAAAGGAGAATGCTTAGAAGAAAAGTATGGTTGAGAGCGGGGTTCTGGTTGAAGTGGGTTCAAATCTCAGCTCTACCCCTTCTTAGCTGTCTGACTCTGGGTAAGTTTACTGAATTTTGCTGAACCTCAGTTTCTTGGTCTCACGAGATTTTTACGAAAATTAAATGAACGTGTGTGCCAAGTCTTAAGCACAGAGCTGCCATTTGGGTAGCTGTCAGCCTCCCTCCTCCTACTACTCAGTCCAAGACCAGCACAGCCTCAACCTGTGTGAATGTGGTCCCCAAACTATATCCATCTTAAAATGCCAATATGAAGTATCATTATCTGAAAGTGGCAAGAGAAACAAAAAATGGTTAAGGTTTATGAAAACTCTAGCCAACTGACTTCACTGAGAGTAAATAATACTGTGAGCATGAACGTAGGACAGCTTGTATGCATTGTATCCCTCTGCACTAAGAAGGAGGGTTGACTGCAATCATCAGAACAAAATCTGAGTGAGATTCACTATCCAGATCTATTCCACCAAGGAAGCAAGGGGTCTGAAATAATTACCCTCATCTATTTATTTCTTCATCATTAAAATGGGGATTGTTTGTAAAACATGTCTGATTACATTCTGCTTTAAAACCCTCCAAATCTATCCACTGCCAAGGGTTCATCTGTAGTTCCTCAGCCTGGCAGGGAAAGCCCTGTATGATATGGCTTCGGCCTATATGAGAAGGTTTATCTCCCACATCTTGCTCATGTGAATGATTTGCTCTGGCCAAACTGATCACCTCACTGACCCAAACCTGCTTTCTATGTCCTCCCACCGCCTCTCTTGTGGGATTGCTCTGATACTCTGACTACTCGGGTCTTAGACACCGGGAGACCAGAGTCATGGTGTTGAGTGTCTTTGCCTGTGTACATGTCTTATCCCAACCAGATTAGAAATTTCTGGAGATCAGAGGCCAAATCTTAGATTTGTTTTCTCCATGGGAATATTTACTTGCTTTGCTTTGATGGGAACGAGACTTAGACTATTCTGGTACATTTAGAAGAACTCTGAATGCAAGTGTTTTTCAACCTTTGGTGCACATCAGAATTGACTGTGGAGCTTTTCTTTTTCTAAAATTCGTATGCCAGGTACCCAGACTTGGGGATTCTCTTATGTTACATCTGAGGTAATGTCCATGCATCTTTATTTTTTAAACTTCTCCCAGGTGATTCTGATGTATATCAGAGGTTAGCAATTACTGCCACGAACCCCTAAAAGGACACACAGACTTCCTTATGCCCCCATTCTCTCTTAAGGTACAGGAGAAATTCTGCTGACTTTGACATAGGAGCCATCTGTGCCACTATACTCTGGACCTCTTCATCTGTAAAATGTATCACCTGCTTCACAGGTTTGTTGTGAAGATCAAATGAGACAGTGCAAGTTAAAGCACTTTGTAAACTGTAAAATACAAAATGGTACTTCTGCTCCTGCTACTGATTATAATTAGGCCAGATGGGCCATGTGAGATGGGCTTGATGGAGGCAGAGCCTGGTAAGCGGGGTGCTTATTCAGCCTGAAGCAAAGGTAGTGGGGGCCTGAGGTTCCTGAAGAGTATAAGGCACTTCTCTTCGGGACTTACCTTGCCTCCATGCATTCCCTCAATTTATATCTGAGGTTCTCGGCAGGAGCTGGGCCCCTATTGTTCTCAGGCAAAAGCATAGTTCCCTTTGCCCTGGCCATTCCCCATGACACTGCTACTGTGGTAATAATTAGGAATGACTTCTTTATGCTTGAGCTGCCTACATGGCAGCCGCAAGAGGCAAGGACCTCTCTCACCAGCAACAGTGTGGGGGCAGTAGGGGGACCAAGAAAAAAATACCTGGCAACCAAATCTCCACTCAGCGTTGAGTGGAAGCAGAGAGGGTATTCCTGAATCCTACCTCACTCCAACACTTTCCTGCAGATGTGCTGGCCCACACTCACAGCCTTGGAAAACACTTGCAGGTAACCTGGCAAGCCTTCAACTTCACAAGTGAGACAGTCGGATGGTTATTATAAGATCTAGGCCTAAAACATGGACAAAGATGTGAACCAAGATACTGTGGCTGTTTCTGGCCATAGGCATGTGGAATATGTCGTTTAGATAACCAAAGAGTGCTTTTATCCACATAGTTTATTATTGGTTGATGAAGACCATGGGAGACAATGTTTGAAACTGGAACACCCCACACCTATGATAACTGCAATGAGAACAGCAGACAGAGTGGGGGGAGCCCACTGCCTTAACTTGAATCCTGGGTCTGCCATTCACTAACTGTAAGCTCAGGCAAGTCACTCTACCGCTTTCTGCCTCAGTTTCCTCATCTGTAAAGTGAGGAAGAAAACTAAACCTACCCACATCATAGAGCTATGAGGATTAAAAAAGTATGTAAAGTTAGTTATGACAAATGAAACTGTGGATTATGATTGCACCTGGGTTCCTTATAGGACACAAGATGGTTGTAAGGTTTTCATAGCATTAGTATCAGCAAATTCATTGCTGGAAACATGGAACTTTCCCCCCCCCCCCCTTTTTTCTTCCCCCCCCCCCCCCCCCCCCGGTCAGAGCTTCAGAGGTTACAGTATTTTCAAACAATAACAGCACGCTGGTCGGAGGATTTACACTCTGGGAAATCTGACAAGTTGGAGTTTCAATATTAAAATTTTGGATTAAAAAATGTTTGAGGCTCAATAAGGGATAGCCCTACACTCTGTGTTTATTCACATAGAGTTTTTTTTTTTTAATCTTGATGAAAAATTTTATTAGGTTAGAATTTCAGAGCTGGAAGGGAACTTTGAGATCAACAGGTCTGTTTCCTTCATTTACCAGATGAGAAAACTGGGCTCAAGAAAGATTAAGGTTGTTTCTACTGTTTACCTCATCATTTAAATTCAATACTTTAAGAAATAACTGTTAAAATTCAATAAAAGCTATTCTCTTTTAATTAACTCCATTGGCTTTGAGGCTCATATCAAGTTTTTTCTCCAGGCTTCAGCAAGCCCAATTGTCAGTTTGGGTATGGGCCACTTTGGGAATTCAAAGGCTGTCAAATGTTTATTCTAGAATCTAACAATTCCCAGATGTCCATCTATATGCCAGGGTCTGGCTGAAGTCTGATGTATCAAAGAAAAGAGCAGCAACACAACAGTGATTTGTGAGGAGACTGTGCCTTCCCTGGGCTTCCCTCACACAGTCTGCAAGGTGGCAAGCACAGCACATTCTAATCCACCTTTCTAGGCTTATTCCACAACCCTTCTCTCCCTGATCCTCATCCTCCTCCTTGTGGACCCCCCCACCCCCACCACCTGCCACAGCTCCCACCCCTGCTGGCTGTCTAAGCCAGAACTGGAGCCCAGGGAGGCACCAGAGTCCTTCCTCTCTCTCACTCACCACCCAACCAATCACTAGCGCCTGCAGATTCCACCTCCTCAAATTCATCCACTTCTTTCTGGCCTGCTCTCAGCCAAGCCACGGTCCTGCCTGAGCCAGCCTACCGTCTGCAATCTGTCCTCTGCCCGGTGGCCATCCTTCTGAAGCAGGGATCTATCTGATCACGTCATCCTGCTCAGAGCCCCGTGGTTCTCCCCGCAGCTCTCAACATGACATCTCCATGTACTTGTGTGCCTGACCAAGCCTTGCATGACCTGGCCCATCTGTGCCTCAGCCTCCCTGCCCGTCCCTCCCAGCTCTGCTGAGCCGCTCTCAGGTCACAGATGGTTTCTCTTCCTCTCTCTCATCTCTGGGCCTTTCCACGTGTAGCTTCTGTGGAATATTCTTGCTTTCTTTCTATTTGCAGCTCTTTCTAGTCACACCTTGGATGTAGCTCTTCCCCTAGAAAGCCTCTAGTGAAGCTGCCTACGGCCAGCCAGTTCCTTTCTATGGCTTCCTTTGGGTGTGTCCTCCACCTCCCTCTGATCTGGGCATCTGTGGCCCCCAGCTAGGCCAGACATCCTTAAGAGCAGGGACAGAGTTTTTTCCCCACTGCCCTGAAACTCCGGTGTGCTCTGCCTTCTTGTTCTCTCACCCCTCCCCCACCGGCCCTGGGCAACCACCGGTAACTACTGCCTCCGTAGTTACTCCCTTCGCAGACTGTCATCTAGCTGGAATCCCAGTACGTAGCCTCCGCACACTGGCTTCTTGCACTTAGTAATATGCACTTAGGTTTCCTCCATGTCTTTTCATGGCTTGATAGTTCATTTCTTTATAGCACTGAATAATATTCCATTGTCTGGACATATCATAGTTTATTCACCTACTGAAGGACATCTGGGTGCTTCCAAGTTTTGGCAATTACGAATAAAGTTGCTATAAATATGTGTACAGATTTTTGTGTGGACCTAAGTTTCCAACTCATGTGGGTAAATACCAAGGAGCATGACTGCCTGAGGGATGGTAAGAACATGTCTGGCTTTGTAAGAAACTGCTGCACTGTCTTCCAAAGTGGCTGTAGAATTTTGCATTCCCACCAGCAATGAATGAGGGTTCCTGTTGCTCCATATCCTTTCCAGCATTTGTTGTCATCAGTGTTTTGGATTTGGGCCATCTCAACAGGTCTGTAGTGGAATCTCATTGTTGCTTTAATTTGCAAATCTCCCAATGACAGATGATATGGAGCATCTTTTCATATGCTGTTTTGCCATCTGTGTATGTTCTCTGGTGAGGTGGGGTGCAGATGGGGACTCAGCTCGGGGTCTTCAGCACTCTGCTGGCACAGAGTTGGTACTCAACAAACACCAGCTTAGGAATTATATTTAATTATGTTTAATGTATTAAATGTTTAATAAAACAAAACAAAAACACCCCAAACCAAACGAAACCAAAGGGAATGAGAGCTGTTCCCAAACACACCTCCCTGCTCCCATGCCTTTCTTCTGACAGTTCCCCACTCTGAGATCTCACTGCATATGCCACGTACTGTCAGGACGGTTTGGGTTTCCCACAGACAACAATGCTCTGTGCTGGCTTTAAGCCCCCACAGTGTTCTTCTGTTCAATCTCTGTTGTCACATGCACGGCTTAACCATGGAAGACAGTTTACCATCTTTCATTAAGCTGTAAGCTGTTTGAGAGGAAGGATTAACCTTACACACTTAAAACATTTAAAAAATTTACATTTGGGGTGAACAATTCTGTGAGTTTTACACACACCTATGTCTGTGTAACCACCAACATAATCTCACTCACTTTTGATTCCCTCATTGCCCGTGGGACAGCATCTTGCTCTTGTAACCATACATTTAAGACATGTTGAACAGAATCATACCATTTCTCAAGACATAAGCACTCTGAAAAGTGGCAAGTTTTACCATGTGCCTTTTCTTGAATTAAGATGAAAACCCAATTTATATCAAATCCCCCCAGGAACGAAGCATTTTGAAACCTTGACCAGATACTCCTGGCTGTTTCTTATATTTCAAACATTCTTCACTCTTCTCACCATTCTATCCATACATGCCAGCATCCAGATCAAACTCTTTCATGGAGGCCTTCCCTTTTCTGAATTCTCTTGATGGATGCACTTCTTCTGGAATGCCAAATACATGCACACTGATTAGTCACGATGCCTGTCCTGTCTCTGATACAGGACGGTGGCTCCACACAGGGACCAAGCCTTTTATGCCTCATTCTTCTGTGGCTAGCCATGTGCTATGCCAGGGACTTGATGAACTCACACCTGGCCAATGCAGGTCTAAACGCCCTACTCAATCCACTGTCAACCACAGAAACAGAAATGCAATGAGTGCTGTCTGAGCCTTAGTCATCTTGAGAGCTAGTGGCTTACACAAGAGTCATCACTGAGTTGGCTACAGTATAGTCAGTGCACTGGGGCGATACAGTGTGGGTGACAAGAGTAGGTGGCATTTCCTGGAACAGGCAGACACATTTCATGTCTCCCTCTTCCAGTGGGAAAACCACCGAGTTCCTTCTGCTCTGGAAATAAGGCCTGAGCACAGGAAATGGCTTGTTGATCTGAAAATGGAAGGTAAAATGGGTAGCCCGAACAAAACACTATAAATGCCCATCTTTGAAGTTAATTACGTTTCTCTTACCAATTCTGAAATGGGAAGGGAAATATTCTGTTTAATAGATGAGAGCATGGGCCTTAAAGGTAGCCTGGCCAGACTCAAATTTTGACTACCACTTTCTCTAGATATGTGATTCTAACAAATATCTTCATCTTTTTAAGCCTTACTTTCCTTTCTGTAAAATGGGCATACTAATACTTTTAAAGAGTAGTTGTCAGGATTAAATGAGGTAGTTCCCATGAAGCACTAAACAAAGTACCTGGGACACAGCAGATGCCTATAAAATGGTACCTATTATTCTTATTTTTGCTGTTGTTATGCTCTCTACCTTTCATCAAGCATTTCAAGTATAATACCTTATTTTATTTGATCTTCATTGTTATTATGAGATGGGACATTAATCCCAGGCAAAGGCAAAACCAAAGCTCAGAGCATCAGTGAACATCGCTGGTGACCTGGTTTTGTGGTCCCTTTGGCCAGACTGCAGCACCAGGCTCTGGGGCCCTTGACCCTGCGGTGGAACTCAGAGATTGAAACAATCTCTTTTACTTCCAGGACTTGGCCCAAGAAGTGAGAAAGAGCTCCAGCCCTCAGAGCTGGCTGGGGGGTGGAAGGGTGGAGGCAGGGCTCCAACAGGCAAGCCAGTTGTAAAGTTAAGGAGACACTCAAGGCCACTGGATGGGTGAAGCCACAGATGCTGGTAAATTATCCAGGGGGGCTAAGGCTACACATGGCATGCTGCCGACCAATTTAACTTACACTTGAAGCTATCAATTCTACCCCCAAGCCTGGAAGTTTGACTGCCAAGAACAGCACGGTCAAAAACACAGGATGAAAAAAGAGCAGGATTAATTTTTGCTTCATGTTGAGAATGTGCTGTTTTCGGCATGAAAACCTGGGGAAAGGATGCAAAGAAAGGACAGTGCCCCAAGGCAAGCCTCTCCTGCCTGACTGTACCGCACACATAGTGTGTGTATGTGTGTGTGTGTGTGTGTGTGTGCGTGGGCGTGTGTGGTAGGGGTGGGGAGGTGAGGGTGTGGGGGTGTGTGTGTGGGGGGTGGTGCCCCACTAGGAGGAAAGAGAGCTCTGGAGACCTGTGGCCAAGACATCCCTGGGGAAGGCCTGAGCGGGCACTCTAGTGTCTGTATCAGTTGGGGCAGGGGTGTCAGTCACACATGGGGTTGAGGTTACCTCAAACGAGGCAGTTTGGTTCATCAGCAGTAACTCAGGATTTGGGTTTTGTTTTGTTTTGTTTTCCAACTTGGGGCAGGGGCAAGTCTACAAAGACAAACAAAAGGTAATATTGTAAAATATACATTCAGGTATGAATGTAGGGAATTGTTCTGCCTGAGAGCTGGTGGGTATCTATTTCAGACAAGGTGGCTAGTCCCAGAGATCCTGTGGCCTGATGGGCGGGGTGGGTGCCATTCTCAGGCCGGATGAAAGAAAGACGATACTGAAAGGGGGTGAAGATATAGGATTTCAGGCAACTCTGTGTCAGGCACATATCTTCTTCTGATTTCTGCAGACACCAGCTGGCTGGGGGAGGTGGAAAGACAGGCCCACAGAAGAGAGCATCTCCCCAGTGGAAGAGGAAAACAGGGGAAGCCGGGGGGAGAAAGTCATTCTGGGTTCAAAGAAATCAACTTAGAAAGCTTCCCTTATAAAAATAGCCATTGGCAAATCCTAGCCTATTTATATCACCCAACCAAGATCACTATCAGATCCTGGGCTGAATCACAAGATCCTGTAAATAATCCTCACAAGTATGGGGCACTGGCTGCCTTATTTATGGGAGGATATTTGAAACACCGCTGGAGTAACTGAGTCAGGGAAAATTTGAGTGCTGGCACCAAATGGTACACTTGCAAGTGGATCTCACTTTACAGAAATAGATAGGTTCCTGAAAAGTTGGCTCTAAAATTAATTCAATTAATGGAGTCATATTTTCCTAGTGAATCACATTTTTAAACTAGAGATGGGGGGAAGGGAGACCAAAAAAATAAGACGATGGTAACCCTAAGACTAAATAAAAACCACTCTTCATTCAGCAAACTTTAAAATCACACTTATTTAAAAGGCCATTATAAATGCTCATAAAATAGAAGCGATTTGTCAGCAAATATATGTCTAGTGCGTGTGATGTACAGGGAATTGCACCAGGCTTTGTGGGGGCTAGGAAGACTTCCAGTGTCTGCCCCTTGGGAGCTCACACTCTGGGACTTTAAAGAAAATAACACTGAGCATTCATGTTTCATCAGAAAACATTCCCTGGGATGGAGATGAGAGGTGTGCGTGAGGGACTGCCTGGCCCTTTAAGTGCTATCTGGGCTTGGACCAGCTCTGTCTCCCTCCTGCCAGAAGCCAACAGAGTTCGCCTGTAAGTATGCCTTTTCAACTCTTCTTTTATAAGCTAAAAGCTGTCGGCCATGTGGTGCTGTGTCGAAATTGTTATTTATTTAACTTAAAAAAAATGAAAAATGAAAAACCCCCATGATCTGGGTACCTAATAAAATGAGAAGAGTTAAGGTACTTAAAGCTCTCTGAAAATTTAAAGGCTGTATGTACAACTGAAGGAGTTGTTATTTTAAACTTTAAAGGGCATTTGCTCAAGGGATTTGTTTGTTTGGAAAAAGCTTGCCTCCTACTTTTTATGCTTTCTTGCACATAGACTACTACTGGTCACTGGTGACAGGACTAGATATCTAATTTGTTATTGGTTCTCTCAGTACAGATCATGGCATACTGAGTCTGCTTTGAGCAAGGTACAAACACACTCTGACATGGATAAGACTGTTGTCTCTGAGCTAATAACAATGTTGCCAGTGATTACAGGCATATGCACAGAATTGGGAAATACTAGCTCAAAATTGCTATATCCCTTAGACACTATACACCTCAGGAACTGGTAACACTGGGGGAGCCTGTCCATAGCTAGTAAGAGTGAAACTCTCCCTGGCATTTCTGACTCAGATCTGAAAGTGCACAAAATGTCAGAGAATAAACAGACATTTTTGAATAACAGAAACACATTTTTTTGTTTCAATTCCATAGTGATGAATGAAGCTGTGGCAGCAGAGACTGCGATTTATCCTAATATCACTTCTTCCCTTCTTCCTTTTACTGGCAGAATTCCTTCCAGCTTTTTTTTTTTTTAAAGATTTTATTTATTTACTTGAGAGAGAGAATGAGATAGAGAGAGAGAGCATGAGAGGGGGGAGGGTCAGAGGGAGAAGCGGACTCCCCGCCGAGCAGGGAGCCCGATGCGGGACTCGATCCCCGGACTCCAGGATCATGACCTGAGCCGAAGGCAGTCATTTAACCAACTGAGCCACCCAGGCGCCCCTCCTTCCAGCTTTTTAATAGCAACATAAGGGGCTGCCTTGAAGACTACATTTCCCAGCCTGCCTTATACTACAGGTGGTCATGTGACTGCCTGCTGAACAATGGGATGGGATCAACTTCCAAGTAATGCCTTTTAAAAGAGAAATCACTTACCCTCCCCTTTCCACATTCTAGAGGGTGGACTTGGCATTGCCAAATCAGCTTTGACATCCCCCAGCAGGGCTTCTTAACCCTGGAGTCCAAAGACCCTGCAAGAGGTCCATAAATAGAAATACTGGTCCTGTAAACTTGGATGGGAAGAAAACTATGTAACTTTCTTTTCACTAACCTCTATCTGAAATTTAGCATTTCCTTCAGTTATCATGTAGGGAACAAACCATAAGTGGTATTTGCCATATCTATGACTGTTACCAACTGAAATTATAGATATTTTCATATCACATTATATTTGTTATGGATTATCTTGAAAAATCACATACACTTATCAATACTTTGAAATGACAATAGCTGTTAGAATTGCCACTAGATCATTACTTGTATCAATAAAGCACATATTATTATAGCATGAGTTCATTTTATTTTTTTATACTTTGACAATTATATTTAAACATAATTAATTTCCATTGTAATTCTATGTGTTTTATCTTAGACATTTAAAAATATTACTCTGTGAAGTAGTCTGTAGGCTTTGTCATAGTGCCAAAGGGATTGATGGCACCAAAAAAACATTATAAAGTCTTACCTAGGGGGTGGCGGACTAGTAATATTTATGAAACTCAGGTCTGTGGATGACCCTGTAGAGCAGAGCGACCCTTGAAGTTCTGGACCACTCCTCTAGATCAGGGCTGCCCACAAAACTTTCTGGGATGATGAAAATGTTCTATATATGTTGTTCAATACAATAGCCTCTAGTCAAGTGGCTTTTAAGTGCTTGAGATGTGGCCAGTACAAATGAGGAACTGAATTTTAAATTTTATTTAACTATACTTGATTTAAATGTAAATAGCCACAAGTACCTAGTGGTTACCATATTGAATAGCACAGCTCTAGATTTTTAAATGAAAGAGAAACAGATTTCTGTCTTGTTTGAACTGCCATATTTTTGGGTCTCCCTGTTATAGCACTTCATCCTATATCTTAACTAATACACAACACTTCCTAGAGTCAATAATAATAATAATATACCAGGGATAGAAGGTATATTTGTACAAAGTCAACACATAAAGAAGAAAAAAAAAAACTCACTAATTAAAACCAAGAATTGTAATAGGAATTTTCTAGTTACAAGGCATTCCCATATACATTATTTTGCCTGATATCTATTATCACCCTGTGATTATTATTGCCCCTATCTTATTCTCAAAGAGGTTAGGTGACTTTGCTGAAGTCACACAGAGAGTATAGCCAGAAGTCAATTCCAGATCTTACCACCACCCCACCATGTGCTTTCTTTCCAGCATTTTGAATGCTCTGGACGGTAGTCCCACCCCCTGATTTCTGGAGAGGAGAGAGGAGGCAATGGAGGTTGAATCAGTCACCAACAGCCAAAGATGTAATCAATTATGCCTATGTAATGAAGGCTCCATTAAAAACTCAAAAGGATGAGGTTCAGAGACCCTCCAGGTTGGTGAACTAGAACACTCCCATGTACCACTGTGCTGAGCCCCGAACTCCACAAGGACAGAGCTCCTTTGTTCGGGTCCTCACCTTATTATCTCTTCATCTGGCTACTGATTCGTATCTTTTAATATCCTTTGTAATAATTCAGTAATCTAGTAAGATGATTTCCAGAGTTCTGTGAGCCACTAATAACTTAACTGAACCCAAGGAGGGGGTTATGGGAACCTCTGACTTATAGCCCGTTGGGTAATAACATGGACTTGTAACTGGCATCGGAAGTGGAGGGCAGTCTTGTAGGACTGATGCAAGCTGATATTATCTCTGGGTAGTGTCAGAATTGAGTTGAACTGTAGGACACCCAGCCGGTGTTAGAGAATTGCGGGGTGTGGGGGACCCCTCCCCCATTAGGAATTGGGTACTAAATCTTTAATGTCTACATTGTTACTTCCTGATTTCATGATTTTTTCTCCCTCAGGTTGAAGTACTGTGTATCTATTTCCCATTTTGGTAAATGAGGGTTTAGCTGTCTTCCACTGAGAGCCCCCTCACCCCCACAATCATAAACTCTTACCTTCCCCTCCTTTCAACTTGTCAACATAATTATAATTCCATTTAGATCAGTATCTAATTGCTGTATCAAGGTGCCTGTGTAATATGCTAGGATTACTTTTCATTTCTTCTACAAGGTTGTTTTCCTGGGAGTTAACAATCGTCTTTTTTGTTTTACTTTGTTCTTAAATATTTATCCATAATTGAATCCCAAACTTTCTGCCAATTGTCTAAATCTCCTAAATAAATGTTCAGACACATTAGGTATTTAAGCAATTTCATTTCCTTAACAAAATCTGTGCTGGAGACTTCTGCCCTGACCCAATCTGTTGTAGTTGCCCTTATTGCTTCAGGTCATCCCGAGGATTCCTCTGTCTCCCTCCTGTGTGCCATCCATCCACCTTTTCCCATTTACCATGTCTTCTTTCTTGGTTTATTTTTGTTTTTCTAGAGTTCATCCTTCAGTGGTTTCCTCAAAAAGGGTGAATAAAAGGTAGATTTTTGGAGAGCCTGCATATCTGAAAATATCTTTATTCTAGCTTCATACTCAATTAACAGTTTGTCTGGATACAGAATTGTAGATTAGAAATAATTTTCCTTCCTGGTTTGAAAGCATTGTTTCATTGGCTTCTGGTTTCTAGCATAGTTACTGAGAAGTCGAAAACCATTCTGATTTTGATTCTTTGTGTATGACCCTATTTTTTCTTCTCTTTAAGTGGTAGTTATTTTTTGACCCCACTGTTCTGAAATTTCATCATGATGGGCCTTGGTGTTGGTCTATTGTCATTCACTGTTCTGGCCAGTTAGTAGACCCTTCCAATCTACAGTCTTGAGTCTTTCAATTTTGGGAAAGTTTCCTTAATTCTTTCTTTATTTTTTCCACTGTGTTTTCTCTTTCTTTCTGCAACTTCTATCATCTGGATGTTGGCATTCCTACCCCGATTCATAATTTGCTTATCCATTATACCCTATTTTTCATTTTTTTGTCCTTTTGTTTTAATTTCTGGAAGATATTCTGAATTTCATAGTCTACTCCTTCTGCTGAATTTCAAACTTACTACATTTTTAATTTCTGAGAGTTTTTTTTTTTAAAGATTTTTTATTTTTTATTTGACAGAGAGAGAGAGAGCACAAGCAGGGGGAGTGGCATGCAGAGGGAGAAGCAGACTCCTTGCTGAGCAGGGAGCCCGATGTGGGGCTCAATCCCAGGACCCTGGGATCATGACCCGAGCCAAAGGCAGACTTAACTGTCTGAGCCACACAGGCGCCCCTGAGAGTTCTTTTTCATTATCTGAATATCCCTTTTCATGGCCCTTTGTTCTTGTTTTATGAATATAATCTTTTGTCTCAATGAGAATATAAATAATAGAGCAATTTTTTGGAGTATCTAAAATTTTCATCTCTTGACATAGTCTGTTTCCTTCAAATTTAGTTTAGTCTCTGTCTTTAAGTTAGATGCCTGGAAATTCTTGGTTTCTGCTCCTATTTAAGGAGTTACTCAGAAGTTGTTTGAGGTCTACTGTGGACTTCACTGTAGGGTCATCTGGCTGAGCCATCATATCACCGAGCTCCTGACATTTTCTCTTTGGGGCTGGGCAGATTCCCTGGAGATGGAGCATCCTCTTTCCTGTCTGGAAGGTATTTAAGCTTGATGATCTGTGTTGTGGGAGCCCATGTGGGGAGGTCTGATCTCTCTGTATTTGATATGTAAACATTCGTTCAATCCTATGTTTTCAGTGCTATACATCCTACTTTCAACTCTGATATGTCCTTGTCCAGAAACTCTGTTTTACTCTCACCAGTAAGTAAACTTCAGTTTCCTACCTGGAGCTGGGTAGGCAGTTGTCCTATTGTGCAAAGCTAGCATGAGAGGCTAAGGATTTAATTGCTTCTTAAGACATTCAACCAACCCTTCTGTTTTAAGTCTCATATTTACTTCCCACCTTCAGATGCATCTACTGTCCCCAATTCTCAAGTCTTCAGGTAGCTCTGTGGAAACTCTTAGCTTTCTCTACTGGCTGGTTTAGAATTTGACTTTCTTTCTGTCCGTCTCTCTTAGTTTGGACTGCTATATCAAAAACACAACAGGCTGGGTAATTTAAAGAACAAACATTTATTTCTCACAGTTCTGGAGGCTGGGAAGTTCAAGATCAAAGTGCAAGCAGACAATGGTGTCTGGTGAGAAGCTGCTTCCTAGTTCACAGATGACTATCTTCTCACTGTGTCCTCCCATGTGGAAGACCAAGGAGTTCTTTGGGGTCCCTTTCATAAGGCCACTAATCCCATTCATGAGCAGTCCACCGCCATGACCTAGTCACCTCCCAAAGGCCCCACACCTCCAAATACCATCACAATGGGGATTAGTTTATGAATTTTAGTGGGACACAAACATTCAGGCTATAGCACCATCTTTCTAGATTCCAATTTTTTTGTTGTCATTGTTTGCTCTCCTGTTCTTATTATCTTTGAGAGTTAAAAAATATCCCTTTACTCTCAGGGTGTCATAGGAAGGATAACAAATAAACATGCTTGATCTTTTCTTTTCTTTCTTTCTTTCTTTTTCTTTTGAGTAACACATTCACATGGTTCAAGCTTCTGGAGGAAAAAAGATTATATAATGTAGTCTCTCTCCCATCCTTAATGCCCAGCCATCCAAAAGCCCTCCTAGGAAGAAACCAATGTCGCCAATTTCTAGCATCCCTCAACCTACCTTAATCACTCTAGATTTTACTCTATATTATCAGCCTATTTGTATCCTTTTAGACTTTGCTTTATTGCTATAGCTCCTATCATATTGTATGAAGAACTTCTTCAGGAAACAGATAAAAAACTGAAGGAGCCTAGCTTTTGGGGGGAGGATTAAAACAATGAAAAGATTTATCTTTTTTATCCCTTCTATTTTATGTACATTTTCTCACCTTGTATGGCCCTGTTCACTGCCTCAGACACCAAGGAGTAACCACAAAAGCTTCTCCCCAGCTACTAATAAATCAGCTGTATAAGAAGGGATCTGAGAAATTGTTTTCGTGTGAATGACTAATACAACCTCCTCTGCCATTCTTCCCCTGAAGTTGCTGAATTTTCACAGGAGATAAAACTTAAGGCCAAAGGAATTAAACTCTAGTGGCTGCCATTTTGGGGGTCACCCAGGACAACAGGTCACTTTTGCCAAGATGTGCTGTTACTGGGACTATGCTTACCAGGAAAATAGGGTCAAGCCAGAGCAGACTCTCAACACTAGACGATTTTCAAACTACGCAAATGCCAAAGAAGCTATCTCTTAATATAGTGAGCACCAAAGCTGAATAGGCCAACTGAAACATTCATACATTAATAAAGATGCGGCTTATAGTCATTTTCCATCTAAATAATAATGTTGGGAAACAGTACTGATTAACAAAATTACCACGAAATAAACTTAAAAATTATCCATAAATTGTGCTTTTTAAAATGAGTGTCTTCCAAAATGTAACTGAAACCAAGATAGCAAAATGTTAGCTTCCAGTTCTATGATAAAGTAGATGGTATCAGACTCACTTTCTTGCCATAAACAATAAAAACTTGACAAAATATATAAAATAACAGTTACCCGGCTCAGAGAGCAACCAACACAGAAACTCAAGCAGGGAGCAATTGTTTTGATAGAGGATGAGGCAGAAATAAAAGTTCGATGCTGCTAAGGTGGCTGAGATTTGGGGAGCAGGGTGGTAGAGATGGTTGAATGTGAGGGAGGGAACCCAGAAATCTACATGGAAATTGCCCTTGGATCCTTGGCTAACTCTTGGGCTACTGCGTGGTGGCTGAGACTCCTAAAAGTCTGGGAGAAAGTATGTGCTATGAGGCTGAGACTGAGTGGAAATGCCAGGTATTAAACGATATTGGAAAGATGTGGGATTTGGGGCGACGGGAGAGTGGAAGACATAGGTGAACACACCAAACATCGACTTATAACTCAGAAAAGCCACCCATAAGATTATCAATCATACTTAGCAGTAAGGGGACCCTAAAACAGATCTTCTCTAAATAAGGCCTTCTAGTAACTTAGTGGACTGAACAAATTTAAAGACTCTATAGAATACTATAAGATAGTCTAGAGTAAATCTAGCATTTACAGTGTCTGGCATATAATAAATATTTACTAAATATTGCCCCCCACCCCCTGAAAACTGTAAAAGGCACCAATTATCAAGAGATAAAACAGTGATTAAAAGCAGAGTTGATCCAGATATTTGACTTAGCAAAGACTCCAAAATAACTGATTAATATAGTCAAAAGAAAAGAGATAGAAAAACCAGATGAAAAAATAGAATATTTGAACTTAGAAGCCACAAAAATAAAAAATCCAAAAAACTTCCCAGAACTTCCAAAAACAGTATCAGAGATTAAGAACTCACTGGATGGGTTCAACAGTGGAGTAGATATGCAGCAGACAGGATTAATGAGCCAGTAGATAGGTCAATATTATATATCCAAAATAAAGCACAAAGAGAAAAAAAAAAACAGAAAAAGCAAAACAGAAAGTAATATAGAGCCATAGTCAGATGATCTAACATGCATGAAATCAGACACACATTAGGTAGAAAAAGAAAGAATGGAAAAGAAGACAAATTTGGAAAAAATGGCAAATAATATTCAAAATCTGAGGAAACATATCTACCCCACAGATTCAAGAAGCTCAGTGATCCTCAGGCAAGACAATAAACAGAACCAAACCTAGGTAATCACAAATTGATAAAAAGCAAAGATAAAGAGAAAATCTTAAAAGTAGCCATGGTGAGGTAGGGGGCGGGGAAAGGACACATTATCCTCCAGGAAACAACAATAAGAATGAATGTTGATGGAGGTTAAAAACATGCTCCTAAACAACGAATGGCTCAACCAAGAAATCAAAGAGGACATCAAAATTACATAAGGAGACAAATGAAAATGAAAACACAATGGTCCAAAATCTTTGGGATGCAGCAAAAGTGGTTCTAAGAGGGATGCTTATAACAACGCAGGCCTACCTCAAGAAGCAAGAAAAATCTCAAACATTAACGACCTAACCCTACCCCTAAAAGAGCTAGAAAAAGAACAAACAAAACCCAAAACCAGTAGAAGGAAGGAAATAATAAAGATTAAAGTAGAAATAAGTGAAATAGAATTAAAAAAACCCCCAACAGAACAGATCAATGAAACCAGTAGCTGGTTCTTTGAAAAGATCAACAAAATTGATAAACCTTTAGCCAGACTTATTTAAAAAAAGAGAGAGGACTCAAACAAAATCAGAAATGAAAGAGGAGAAATAACAACCAATATCACAGAAATACAAAGGGTTATAAAAGAATATTATGAAAACCTATATGACAACAAATTGGACAAACTAGAAGAAATGGATAAATTCCTAGAAACATATAACCTCCTAATCAGGAAGAAACATATAACTCTCCCGAATCAAGAAGAAATAGAAAATTTGAACAGATCGATTACCAGGAATAAAATTGAATCAGTAACAACAAAAAAAAATTCCCAACAAAGTCCAGCACCAGAGAGCTTCATAGGTGAATTCTATCAAATCTTTTTTTTTTTTCTTTTTTACTGGCTTAGAGTTTATTTTCTACCTCGTATAAGGCACATGGTTACAGGGCATCAGGAAAGTTTGCATATGGCATGGATAGTAAGAGTGGGGCTTTCTCAACTTCCTTTTGGTGTTTTGCTGTTTTGATATAAAAGAACCCAAGTGCTTCTGTTTGCTGCAGCCTGCCTAGTCTACATGGAGGGGCGGGGCGGGGGAGGAATGGCTCTCATGAGCCTAGTGCCTCCTGAAGCATAGGAGGTTGTGGTGGCCACTCAGGATCAGGGCCTGGTGTTGGCTTTGCTAGACTGGCCACCAGGCTGCTTCCTCATGGCTTCCAGAGCCAAGTCACAGGTGACAGTGTCACTGGAGGCCTGGGGAGATTCTGAGCATTCTGGGGACTCCAACACTGTAGGCATGAACGGGAGAGTGGACTGCCCCAAAAAGAAGCTTGCCCACCAGTGACCCAGGTGGGCTTTCAGGAGACTGGGGTGGTGGGGGATGGCTTCCCCAAGATACTCTGCACTTCTGCAAGAGCTGTTACTGGAAGTGGAACCCAGGCAGTGCCGGTAATAGTTGTGAGTGGCCACAAGTGAGCCACTGGAGGGTATGGCTGCCAAGCTGTTGCTTGTGGGTTGGTGGTGACCCCTGGAGGGCCTCGGCCTGTGATCACAGGTGGCAGGGATGGGGACACTAGGCCATGGAGCATTTGCAGAGGAGAATGACGAAGGCCACTCGGTAACCAAGGCACAGGCAGGGTCTCTAACAACATTTAAAGAAGAATTAATACCTATTTTTCTCAAACTATTCCCAAAAAACAGAAGAGGAAGAGAAGTTTCCAAATTCATTCTCTGAGGCCAACATTATCCTAATACAAAAACCAGATGAAGATACTACAAACAAAAAGAACTACAGGCCAATATCTCTGACGAACATAAATGCAGACAAGTATTAGCAAAACGAACCCAACAATACACTAATAAAAATCATTCACCATGATCAGTGGGATTTATTCCATGGATGCAAGAGTGGTTCAATATTCACAAATCAATCAATGTGATAAATCACATAAATGAGAAAGGATAAAAACCATATGATCATTTCAATAGGTGCAAAAAAAAAAAAAGCATCTGACAAAGTGCAACACCCATTCATGATAAAAACCCTCAACAAAGTAGGTTTAGAAGGAACGAACCTCACATAATACAGGCCATCTAGGAAAAACTCGAAGCTAATCATCCTTAATGGGAAAAAACTGAGAACATTCCCCCAAAGGTTAGGAACAACACAAGGATGTCCACTCTCATCCTTTTTACTTAACATAGTCCTGGAAGTCCTAACCACGGCAATCAGACAAGAGAAATAAATAAAAGGCATCCAAATTGGTAAGGAAAAGGTAAAACTTCCACTATTTGCAGATAACATGATAATATATATAGAAATCCCTCAAGACTCCACCAAAAAAACTACTATAACTGATAAATGAATTCAGTAAGGTCACAGAATACAAAATTAATATACAGAAATCAATTGCATTTCTGTACACTAACAATGAAGTAGCAGAAGGAGAAATTAAGAACATTTAAAACTACACCAAAAATAATAAAATACGTGGGAATAAACTTAACCAAGGAGGTGAAAGACCTGTACCCTGAAAACTATAAAATGCTGATGAAAGAAATTCCAGATGACACAAGCAAGTGGAAAGATACTCCACACACACGGACTGGAAGAACAAATACTGTTAAAATGTTCATACTACCCAAAGCAATCTACAGATTTAATGCAATCCCTATCAAAATATCAACAGCATTTTTCACAGAACTGGAGCAAATAATCCTAAAAGTTGTATGGAATCACGAAAGACCCCAAATAGCCAAACCAATCTTGAAAAAGGAAAAAAAGAACAAAACTGGAGGTACTAGAATCCCAGATTTCAAGAAATACTACAAAGCTGTGGTAATCAAAAGTATGTTACTGGCACAAAAACTGACACACAGATCAATGAAAAAGAATGGAGAGCCCAGAAATACACCCACATTTATATGGTCAATTAATCTTCGACAAAGGAGGCAAGAATATACAATGGGAAAAAGACAGCCTCTTCAACAAATGGTGTTGGGCAAACTAGACAGCTACATGCAAACGAATGAAACTGGACCACTTTCTTACACTATACACAAAAATTAACTCAAAAATGGATTAAGGACCTAAATGTGAGACCTGAAACCATAAAAATCCTAGAAGAGAGCACAGGCAATAAGCTCTCCAACATGGGACATAGCAACATTTTTCTAGATATGTCTCCTGAGGCAAGGGAAATAAAAGCAATAAGAAACTATCAGGAATACATCAAAATGAAAAGCTTCTGCACATTGAAGGAAACAATCAACAAAACTAAAAGGCAACCTACCAAAAGGGAGAAGATATTTGCAAATGACACATTCCATAAAGGGTTAGTATCCAAAATATATAAAGAATTTATATAACCCAACACCAAAAAAAACCAAATAATCCAATTAAAAAGGGGCAGAAGACATCAATGGACATTTCTCCAAAGAAGATATCCAGATGGCCAACAGACACATGAAAAGACGTTCAACATCACTCATCATTAGGGAAATGCAAATCAAAACCACAATAAGATATCACCTCATACCTGTCAGAATGGCTAAAATCAAAAACACAAGAAACAACAAATGTTGGCAAGGATGTGGAGTAAAAGGAACCCTCTTGCACTGCTGGTGGGAATGTAAATTGGTAAAGCCACTGTGGAAAACAGTTAGGAAGTTCCTCAAAAAATTAAAAATAGAATTACCATATCATCCAGTAATTCCACTAATAGGTATTACCTAAAGAGTATAAAAACACTAATTTGAAGGGACAAATGTACCCCTATGTTTATAGCAGCATTATTTACAATAGCCAAACTATGGAAGCAGCCTAAGTGTTCACTGATAGATGCACGGATAAAGAAGACGTGGTATACACACACACATGCACGCACGTGTGCACGCACGCGCACACACACAGGAATATTACTCAGCCTTAAAAAAGAATGAAATCTTGCCATTTGAGACAATGTGATGGACCTAGACAGTATAAGGCTAAGTGAAGTAAGTCAGAGAAAGACAAATACCATATGATTTTACTCATATGTGAAATTTAAGAAACCAAAGAAAAAAAGAGACAAAAAATAGACTCTACAGAAAACTGATGGTCACCAGAGGGGCAGTGGGTGGGGGGATGGATGAAACAGGTGAAGGGGATTAAGAGAACACTTATTATCATGATGAGCACTGAGTCATGTATAGTTGTATAGAACTGTCGAATCCCTCTATTGTATGCCTGAAACTAATATAACACTGTATGTTAACTATACTGGAATTAAAAAAAAAAGAATGTTGACTTAAGAAAAATTACACACACACAGAAAAATTCACGAAGTAAAAGATTTTAAAAGGTCTGAAGAAAAAACAAGTCAACTAAAAATTCTATACCCAAGGAGGATGCCCTTTAGAAAGAAGTGTGCAGTAAGGATGCTCTCAGAAAAATAAAACAAATGAGTGTTCATTTCTTGTAGAGAATTGCCCTATGAGTAATACCAAAGGGTATGATGAATCTAAGACAGGATGTTCTTCAGGCTCAAGGGCAAATGCTCTGATATGGATGTATACAATTTTAAGAAGGAATCAGTTGCTCCAAAATGTAAACATATGGATAAATACAGAGACTACTGACCATTAAAAACAATAGTGATAATAATGCCTTGTGGGGTTTATCACTTAGTAGAAATAAAATATATGGCAAGTGTAACAAAAATGTTGGCAAGGGGAATACAGAATACACTTTAAGTTTCCTGCTTGCTCGGGCAATGCTGAGGTAAACTGTAATAGATTAATTTGGAAATTTCTATAGTAACCACTAAAAAGCTCAAGCCCCACATTGGGGTAGAACTGACTTAAAAAAAAAAAAAAAAATAAGGGCGCCTGGGTGGCTCAGATGGTTAAGCGTCTGCCTTTGGCTCAGGTCATGATCCCGGGGTCCTGGGATTGAGCCCCACGTCGGGCTCCTGGCTCAGCGGGGAGCCTGCTTCTTCCTCTCCCCCTGCTCATGCTCGCTCTCTCTCTCTTCCTGTATCTGTGTCTCAAATGAATAAATAAAATATTTAAAAAAAGAAATTAAAAAAAATTAAAAAATGAAAGATGTTTAAAAAAATAAAGTTAAAGAAAAGGGAATGAAGGAGGAAAAAACAGAGCAGATAAATACAAAACAAATGACAAGAGAATTAAACTTAACTAAATCAGTAATTATATGTAAGTGGCATAAACAATCTAATTAAAAGACAGAAACTATCAGATTGGAATTTAAAAAACAGAGATATAACTAAAAAAAACCCAAAACCCCAGATGCAACTAAAAAACCTCAGCAATTCGCTTTTCAACAGGTTGAAAATAAATGATTTATACCATGCAAATAACAAAAAGAAAGTTTTTGTTATGTCAATATGAGATAAATAAATATTAAAGTAACACGTATCATGAGAAATAGAGACATTTCACAATGATAAAAGGGTCAATGCAACAGAAAGATAAATGTCCTAAACATTTATGCATCAAATAACTTAGCTTTAAAAGAAATAAAACAAAGCTGAGGATAAAAAGAAGGAACAGACAAATCTATAGTTATCACTAGAGATTTTAACACACTTCTCTCACTAACACTATATCAGTAAGGATATAGAAGATTTGAACATGACTAATCAACTCAATTTAACAGACATACATAGAACAGTATATGCAACAACTGCAGAATAGAGATTCTTTTCAAGTACACATGGCACATTTACCAAAATAGATTATATTCTTAGTCATCAAGTAGATCTCAACAAATTTCAAAGGATTAAAATTATGTTTTCTGACCACTATGGAAATGAGCTAAAGTGCAGAAACAGAAAGATGAGAGAAATCTCCAAATGACTGGAAATCAAGCAACACAAGTCTAAGTAACCCATAGGTCCAAGAAGTCACAAGAGAAACTAGAATTAATCTCTAAAAGCTAACAGGGCCTGTCCAGGGCCAGGACAGTCAGGATTGAAAAAGAGACTGGAGGATGTTAGCTGTGGAAGGGATCCTGGGGCAGTAAACAAATCCTGTTTTACCCTGGAAGGGACTGCAGTCTTAGAAAGGTCAAGCAGCCTGCACAAGGTCTCACAGATAGTCAACAGGCAGGGCAGGGACACTAAATGCTGGCTCCCTGGTTCCAAATGCAGAAGACTTGCCCCCTTTCTTGACTTGAGCATGTGTAGAAATCAACACATGAGAGTTAAGGCATGTGGGATGACTCTAATTTTAATGGATACTCATTGCTTTCATATGCCTCAAACTCTTGTCCTTATTTAGATGTTTATGCAATTACTTCCACATTATACTCCATATGGGTGTCTCTTGTTTTCATAGCCCTAAGTATTGATACTTCTGCTATTTACCTCTGGTCCGACCTCAGTTTGACAAAATGAGTATAAATAGATATAGAGGAGTATTTATAAATAGATAAAGAGTAAGTAACAAAAGCTGCCCTCTGTCCACCAATCTGCATTTTGGTCATTCCTGACCGAGTAGCTGCCTTCAAATTTATCCTTTCCTTCCTTTTTTCTATCGCTACTGCCTCCTCCTGTCTCCTGCTCAGGCCGCCAGCTGTCCCTTTCCAATTCATGTCTTTCCCGGCTGCCAAAGGCATTTTTCTAACAGTCCCTACTGTGTCTCTTCTCTGCTTAACATGATTCTATGTGTTCCCCAATTCATCAGGATGAAGTCCATTCCAAAATGCTCCCCAGCCCAGCCTCAACCCACCTACCTTCCCACCTTTCAAGCTTCACCTCTCTGCACCATCCCCACATGTACCCTACCCATCTGTTACCTGCAAAAGGCAACATTTGTGCCTTTGAACCTGCTGTTCTCATTGTTCATCTTCTCTGTTAGCGCTTTTAGATAAAGCTGAAATGGACTCTCTTCCATGAAATCTTCCCTGTCCCCAAACTGGAATCATTTCCCTCTTTGACACTCTCTACCCTTCCCCTGTACATATCGATTGACCTTTATCATATTTCTGGTGTTGTAATTATAAATGCATAAGCCTGAAGTCTCTAGCACCAGAACACAATCTTACTGAAGGCAGGGCTATAACCCCTATACCTAGCTTGATACTGGAATAAGTGATTGCTTCCGTATCTGGGGTTACAGAGGATGACCCTTTTCTAACACAGAAGAAATACAAACATCAGCTGACCTGCCATAAAGACAGGTGCCTAGAAGGGATGAGATGGGTAGAAGTCAAATGGTATCACCAGCAGGCCAGGACTGCACCACAGTGGTGTCTGATGTTCACAGTGGGTACTCTGCGGAAAGGTCATTTCCTCTCACAGAGTCTGCCCACTTTCTAGAGGGCCATGACCAGAGTCTAGTGAGATGTGTCCAAGGGCACGTAGCCTGCTGAAGTACAGCAGGGTAGTAAATCAGTGGATGGCCTCAGTCATTAGGAGCTTCCCTAAGAGGAGCTTTTCTTCCCCGCAAAGACATTTCAACTTCAGTAGGTCTGAGGTAAAGACCTGAGTTTATTTTAAAGGGAAAATAAAGGGGCGCCTGGGTGGCTCAGTTGGTTAAACCGCTGCCTTCAGCTCAGGTCATGATTCCAGAGTCCTGGGATCGAGCCCCACATCGGGCTCCCTGCTCATGCAGGAAGCCTGCTTCTCCCCTCTGCCTGCCGTTCCCCCTGCATGTGCTCTCTCTCTCTCTCTCTCTCGCTATCTCTCTCTGTGTCAAATAAATAAATAAAATCTTTAAAAAAATAAATAAATAAAGGGAAAATAAAAATTCCCAGGTGACTTAATGCACCACTCTCCAAATTAAAAACCCTGAGGTAAACCAAAGTTCTGTTTCTCAGATAAACACCCACTTCTATGAATCATGAATTTCTGAAACAGAACCATTTGTTCGGTCTGTGGATCAGTGAGGGATACGGCAATAGTGAGGATAGGCGGGTACTGTGTGCACAAGGAATAAGTGCAAGGATGTTTGTTGGGGCATTATTTGTATCAAAAGCTTGGAAACAAATGTTTTGCAACAGAAGAATGGATAGGTTTTTAAATATGTCATCAATAAAACACTCTAGGGGCGCCTGGTGGGCTCAGTCGTTAAGCGTCTGCCTTCGGCTCAGGTCATGATCCCAGGGTCCTGGGATTGAGCCCCACATCGGGCTCCCTGCTCCGTGGGAAGCCTGCTTCTCCCTCTCCCTCTGCCCCTGCTTGTGTTCCCTCTCTCGCTGTGTCTCTGTCAAATAAATAAATAAAATCTTTCAAAACAAACAAACAAAAAACCCCACTCTGCTCTGGTGAACATGGCTGAACTGGGGCTGCACCTAGCAGCCTGGATGAATCTCAAAAATATACTTTTGAGTGGAAAAAAATAGTTGTGTAAGGATATGTACAGCGTGACCCTGTCAAAATAAAGTTTAATAGAAAATAAGGCGATACCTTATCTAGGGAGACCTCACACACGCAGTCAGGGTATAAAGGCACACAGGGCAATGATAAGGAGCATATTCAGGGTGGGGCTTATCCCTGGGGGATAAGGGGAGAGGGAAGGCCTGTGATCAGGGAAGGGGGGGTGGGGCTTCAACCAAGTACCCCAGTCACTTTTTTTCTTTTAATTTTTAAAAATTTTTTATGTTTTTAAAAAGATTTTATGTATTCACTTTAGAGACAGATGGAGAGAGTGTGAGAGAATGAGAGAGAGCATGAGCAGGGAGAGGAACAGAGGGACAGAGACAAGCAGACTCTGTGCTAAGCACAGAGCTCCACATGGGGCTTGATCCCAGGACCCTGCAATCATGACCTGAGCCGAAAGCAAGAGTTGGACATTTAGCTGACTGAGCTACCCAGGTTCCCCATCCCGGTCACTCTTTGGCAGAGTGTGGTATGTATGCTTTCATTACATTCACTAAGTCTTTTTGCATGCCTGAAGTATTTCATAATAAAGTTAATAGTGAAAAAAGTTCTCAAGTATTATATGTAAAATCTCCAGTGTTAGGTATTTTAATGCTCTGAGAGCAAAGGATAAAATCCACCACGAGTTTATCAGTCTCTTTTAAGTAAGAGGTGAACTGGGTTCCCTGCCGGGCCTTGCATGGGCAAAATACTGTTTTTAGTGAACCTTACCTCCCTACTCCTCCGCATCTCCCTCCCTGACTCCTCAGCTTTAAGCTGCACTACACCCTTTTCTTCTGAGAGCAAGCAAGCCGATCAGCTGCAACACTGCCTGCCCAGTGTAATGAGTATGACGCCTGCCACAGAGTCCTGAGTCCCCGTGGACCTCTCAGGTGGCTGCGGTGGTCATGGAAAGAATCCTGCACAGATAGCTCAGGGGATGTATGGTAACTACCTGTGCCACTCGTCCAAGTCCGTGGACCTCTCCTGGCCTAGGTGGCTTCATTTGTAAAGTGGATGGTTTGGATCTCTCAGGTACATCCCTTCCAGCTCTGAAATCTTTGGCACCATAAGCTGCATCCAAAAGACTCTCAGATCTGGTTCTCACCAAGGAGGAAACCTCACGATCAGTTGCCTCTTGCCCTGAACTCTGACACTGGGGAGTCTCACTGGTGTCAGGGTGAGCAAGTTATTTATTAAGAGTGTTCCACAGAAATGCACTCCCACTTGCCTGAGTCACAGTGAAAACAGGAAGCCCACACCTTTTTCTTCTGAGGACCATCCCATGTGCCTACAACCTTCCACCAGCTGTAAAAACGTCTTCATGAAACCTCCACAGAGCCAAAGCCAAAGGGCGCTGTGTGCGGGAGGGGGTGGGATGTCGGGGCAGGAGGCATGCAGGCTGCTTGCCCACAGGAAACCCGCAGCAAAGTCTAGACAGTCCAAGGAGGAATCCATCCAAGAAGTCTGCCCTGAGATAAGGCACTTCCTAAGTAGTCTCTGCCCCTCAGGCATAAATTACTTCATTTATCCAATGATGGTACAATAGTAAAACTGAGCATAGGACATGGAGCTTAAAATAAAATTTTAAAAAATTATAATAGCCTCACCCCCCGTTAAAATAGAAAATGGAAGCACATATACAAGGTTCACAAGCTGAGTCTCCTTCCAGTCCTATCCCCAGCCAACCAGTTCTCTTCCCCAGTAGCAACCACTGTTCTCAATTTCTGGTACACCCCTTAGAGTTCAGGCATATACAAGCATATAAACAAATAAACACATACACACACATATATATACACACGCGATTCTTTAAAAAACATACTACACGTGTTCTATATTCTGGTTTTGGTAATTTTTTCTTTTGAAAAGTTTAAAATGTAGAGAAAACTTGATTCGATACCCCCATCTTATTCCCATAAATAGTTGTTATTTTCCCACATTTTTTTCTTAATCTATGTTTATTTTTTTCCCTGAACCCTAAAGTGTATACTGCAGATATCATGACACTTATCTTCTGAATACATTAGCATGTGTCCTGTAAGGATAAGGGTACCCTCCTACACACCCATAACATCATCATCACACCTATGAAAATTAATATTAATTCAAACTATCATTTAAATATGGAGTCCATATTCAAATCTCCCCAACTGTCTCAAAGGTGAACTTGCTTTTCACATTTACTACTCTATCCAGGAGAGTTTTCTGTACTATTCAAATAGAAACTCTTCAATCTTTGTGACAAATAATAGTGGCTAACATCTATTAAGTGCTTACTGTGTGTAAGGCACTCTTCTAAGATTTTTCTTCTGCCATCCCTGGGTTTTCTTTCTGTTTTTTATAATGTCATAAGTTTGATGCATAATTTCTTTTATTTTCATTCATTTCTGTTATTCTTTTAAGAACTTAGGTTGGTGAATTTTCCTAAGTACTGTATTAGCTGTGTCAAAAAAAAATTATGTGTAGAATTTTCACATTATTTTCTAGATAGTCTACAATTTTCATTTTGATATCCTTGCTGACCCAAGTGGGAGTTTTAAAAATTCCCAGTGCTGTTTTGTGTTTTAATTTTTTAAATTTGTATTTCTTAGTTGTATTATAGAGTGATCATGTTTTCTTGTGCTATTTCTACTTTTCTGATATGTACCGTGGTTTTCTCAGTGTCCTACTATGTGGTTAATTTTTGTGGCAATTGAAAAGAAAAAGGTTTATCAACAAACCTACCTTATTAGCTAAGGGAGCAGCAGTTTTATGTCTCTACATCCATACCAAATTCAGCATGTTAGAATTCAAATATTTTTATATTTTTGGCCTGGGAATTTGAGACATTTCATACTTACCACTCTGTCATGTAATTGTGCTTAATGTTGGTCTTACATGGCATATCGCTTCTACTGAATTAAAGAACCTTAGCAATGGAAAAGTATTTAAAGGGCATTTAAGCCAACCTCCATTTAGTACAGGAATTTCCCTTACAGCACCCCCAAGAGATGTTCAAATGGATTTAACTTGAGTTATTGCCATGCCGGGAAACTCAGTACACTGCTTAAGTTGTGGTGCTTATGGCCTCTATCAGATGGTCAAGGATTAAAGTCCTCAGCAAGTATTAATTGGTACCCACTCTGAGGACTACATTGCTCAGTGCACTTTTGGGAACACAGAAGAGAAGGTTGATATTACACTAGAGCTGTGGTTCCCAAAGTGTGTGCCTCAGGGCACTGCAGTGAATTTGCATCATAGGATGGGATATTTTAAATTTTTCAGGAAAACAAGATACACAATATCTGTCAGGCACTGCAGAAACTACCAAATCAAGGTAGTTTATAGCTTCAACATATTAGTTTGTGCTATATTCCTTTTGATGATCTCATATTTTTGCAAAACTGGGGTTTTGGCAGTTGTATCATAAAAAGTATCATGTGAAAATCAACACAGAACAGGAAAGGAATGTGGCAGTGTCCCATCTGATTCCAAGCTTTGGGAAGCTGTGCAGTACCCAACAGGAACATAAATCCTATTAGTAAATAACTATGGTTATTTCAGAATTAAACAATGATATTTTCTTTCAATTTATGTGAAGTATTTTTTCAAAGAGTTACTCATTGTTAGGTCAGGACTATTTATTGAGTCCTTACTGCTTCATAAATGAAACTTCTGTGTATTTCTTTTGGCCTCGTGGGCTCTGAGAGCACCATCTGCAAACTTCTCTGGGAGCTCAAGGCTGAGTTTCAGAGACCAGCACTCATGACAGCAATGCAATCAGGATGTCAAACGTTATGGTTAGACACTCTCATCGAATCAGCATACGTTTCAGGAGATCAGAGTGGAGGGAGTATTAGTCAGACTAGAGCACAAAGCACATAGGACAGAGTCAAACAAGTGGCACTGGCCAGGGTCCCTGTGGGTATGCCTGAACCACAGACAGGAGAAGGAGAATCTTCACAAGAGCAAAGAGGATTGAGAATGAATATGGCCTGTTCTGGAGGCAGTGAAGACACTGGTCTGGTGGGGGCGGCGGGGGGGGGGGGGGACTTGGAGAAGCAGCTAAGGAGTTTAGAGTTTTGATTGGGTGTTTGGTCCCAGCAGTGATAACGTTAAAAACCAGTGTTTTAGAAGATTAATCCAAGTGGGGTAGTAGATGGGACTGGAGGGTGAGAAGATAGGAAATTACATCACCTGAAATAGCAATGCGCCTATATAGAACAAGCCTGATAGAATACACAGTAGGTGTCAGTCCCCTCCCTCAGCAGCCACACCACATGGAGTCCACACAGCAAAGTTCTCAAAGCTATAATCCTAAGAACAGGAATCACAGTCCTTGAGTGCACGCTTGGAAAATTGCTGTTTTAGGATTCTTTCTAACTGGGACACACTGGAATTGAGTTTACAGAAAATCTGCTTGGAGATAATAGCCTTGTTTCTACGAAAGTATACAAAAGAGGGGCTAAACATAGAATAGGAGAAAAGAATACTGGATCAAGAGCCAGGATACTTGGAATTCAGTCTCATTTTTGACCAGAAACTCACCAGAGAGTAGTCCTAGGCCTCCTCTTCTTCACTCTTAAAATGAGGGCTCTATGATGTGAGACATGAAGAAATTCTAAATTGCCAAAGAGGGCTCATTTCTATCTGAGGAATCAGGTCCAATCTTTTTATATACTGATAAGTAGAGCCAAAATTGCAGTTTTAATATTTCATTCCAATTTGCATGAAGCCTTATATCAACAAAGGGCTCTATACTATTAAAATATCATAATCTGGGCTTCTGTAAACTATTATTACTATAATAGCAGTGAATGTATACAAGAGACGGGAATATTGGCAGAGACTTCTAGGGAACAAAAATCAGCGTCATGTACCAAAGCTGCCCCATGATGACAACTCACAGACAACATTTAAAATAAAAATTAAGCAAATGATCTGCTTTGTGTCTCGAGGGAATAAACAAGCTCTGTACAACCTGCATGAAGACAGAGTAGGAGCATCCAAGTATGACAGGGAGAAGACGATGGAAAATCGGAGCAGAATGACTGCTTAGAACTTGACGCAGTTACAAACACAAGAAATACCCAATAAAGGCCACATCAGAAGGGACATTAGGAAAGTCCTATGGATTTGTGTTTATTTTATTTTAATTCAAGCAATGACAGCTTTATTTTTCCTTTCCAACTTCAGAAGGAATGATAATGCATCCCACGCAATCAGCCCATAAAGCACTCCTGATTCTTTACTCAAATTGGGTAGAAGATCAAATGAGACAGTATCGGAGACCCCCTAGGGTGATGGGATTATTAAATGTCAGGACTTGGGGATGAGTCACAGAAGATGTCTCTGGCTTTTAAATGGCCCCCCGGATACTGCAGTCTCTTTGATAGCCCAAAAACATCTTTTTAGAGGCACTGGTCTAGTGGGGGCACAAAGCCTCAGTAGCCCCCAAAGAAGACCAGGATAAACATGGCCATAGTAGGCTTCTAAATGCAGCTCTGGGTTGCAGCTTTTGCTAGAATAGGGAGGCTGAGGTTGTTTTACAGTGGAGGAGGTGGGGGAGTGGTAAGGGAGGGGGAAGAAAAAACATTCTCTCATCCTTGGGAAACTTGCAGAATTACTTCTCTCGATGAGTTTGTTCAAGCAAAATCTCCACCTCCCACCCTTGCTTACAGGTCATCGAACCCATTCACAGATTAGGAAGTGACCCACAAGTACCGGAGTGAGGAGAGGGGCGTGGTGGTGGAAACGCTTGGAGAGAATGCCATATCCTGTTTAACTTGGCCTTGCCAACGTTTCTTTAGTTAAAGAGCAAAAACGTCCTACTTCCAATGGCCTTTCCCTTCATAAAACGGGCTGTTCTCCGTTTACGAAACCACTCTCCCTGCTTCGTTTCACCTCTCCTGCATTAATCTCATCTACACCACTGTGTAGAAAATGCCTGGAAATAAAAATGTGATACACTTGCAAAAGGTAACACAATACACTGTAAGTCCTTACAGTGCAAATGAACTGAGTCAATGTCCCCTGAATATGCTCTTCATTTCGCTGTTGGCCACTGAGACAAGAGGAAATAAAGGGTGAATGTGGGAAATAAAACTAGATAAAGTATGCTGGTGGCCAGAACTACAGAAGGGCTCTCTAAAGCCACATTTATGAAAAAAGGCAAAACACAAACTTGGTGAGAATGACGGCCACTGGGAATACCACCTTGAAGTTTTGGAAAGTTTAGAGAGTTAGCATTAGTACAAATGCAAAACCTTTGATGAGGCTGCAGGTGGAGCCTCGTTGCCCATGTCCTAGCAAGGTGCCTTTTCCTCATGGCCTTTAGGAAACTGCCTATGATTTTCTGTAGCAGAAATAACTTGAGTGGTTTGGTCTGGGCACCCCCACTGCCTGTCAACCAATAGAACAGGGAGCTGCCAATAGCACCAAGGTTGTGGGGTTGGGGTCTCTGTAACCCTGTGTCCTTGTAGGAGACCATGTGAGAGCAAGGGTGCCCAAATCACCATCTGCTATGGTTTCCCACTCTGTTGCCCCATCCTATCTACCCAAACTTCTCTCTCATCATCTTCCAATCCCACCCCATGCCTGCCTACCTTCACCTTGGGCTCCTCAATTCTGTCACACTTCAAGATCCATGACAGTCCTTGCCTCCTTCCCCAGATGTTCTAGCCCACAGCCATTTTACTAGAACTCACCTGAGCCTGTGCTGTGTGCCTGTGAGCAACCATAGAGTATCAGGGTTGGATGAGGCCTTACAGGGCATCTGTTCCAAAGCTCTACAAGGTGCATGAATACCTTCCACAACCCCTCTGACAAGTGGCCACTGGGGCCCTACGACTGGTATGCAGTCCATCCTCCATAAATGTGAGTCCTCCACACCCAAACACAGGCATGAGGCCGCCTATTCCTTCCACTCAGCAGCTTCAAGTGTGAGTAATGGAATCAGAGACCCTTCTTCATAACCTCTCCCTAATACTAACCCAGCCTTCCTAGGCACCAAGCCTTATGTGCCTCACACATAGGACAGCTTTCAGGTATCTGAGGATGGGACATGGGCATCCCTTCTCTTCTTCCAAATAGCTACTCATTCTTTTATTTAAGAATGTTTCAGGGAACGTGATTTCTGATCCTGGTTCTCAAAGTCTCTCAGCATCTTTAGGTGTGGTCATCTGACGTGAGGTCAGTATTGTATCCAGGCGTGGGTCCTGGCCATTCAATTTTGAGAAATGAAGAGTTCATAGTGCAGAAGCTATTTTCATGCCCCTTCATACCACTGCTTCACCCACACTGTGCTGGCAAGCACCCATGATCTCTCCTCACAGGTGTTATTTATTCTACACTCACAGAAACTTTTTTTTTTAATAATCTAAGGACTTACACTTGTGCCTGCCAAATTTCAACTTTCTAGGTTCAGCCTTGTTCTGTCATTATCTCTTTAGATCCTAATTTTAGTGCTCTTCCAGGTTTAGCATCACCCATGAATTAGCGAGGTGTGCCACTTTTGTCCTAATCTAAATCATGGATAAAAACGCTGAAAAAGACAGTTTTGAGGACTTACTGTTTTGACATATCGTCTTCCCTTTGCGCTGCAAACTGCTTTATGCAATACTGCGCACAAAATAAATGCTTACATATATTGTTGAATTATTCCAAATTCTCCCCCATATATGTTATAATTATATTTTCATGGTAATGATGGAATCTATCTTAATTCTTGCTGGGTTCATCTTCTCTCTCTAAGTCTCCCTCTTGCTTTTGCCCTCAGAACTCTGGGAACACAATGTAGCTTACAAAGACCAATAAATACACATTATGCCAATAACATGTTCCTTAAATCCTTTTGTGGAGTCTATCCTGATTGGCTGTAAAGTCGGAGTGTAGAAAACCCATTGCATTAAAGCAGATAACATCTGTGAATCCTCTGATTTCCTGTTTGGCTCCAAAGTCAATATAATAATAGCTTCTTGTAGATATTTTTACTGTAGGATAAACAGACTAAGCTCCACTTTTAAATACAAGGATTTGAGTATGGCAGTGCATGCCAAAATGGGGGCTTCTGTGTACCTCCTGTAAAATCATCTTCTTGTAATATTTTTCAGTAGAAACAGTTCAAGATGGTCAACATTAACAAGGGGAGTGCAACGGTGATACTTCTCTTCAAATGCATTCCTCATCCCCAAGAAAACTGAAAACATAATCAGGGGAAAGATAATCCTACTTTGACAGAAAAAGGAAAGCAAGAATCTGAGCGCGTTGGAAGCTCAGTGGATATCTGATGATTCTAAGAACCACACTCTTGTTCAGCTTAGAAAACACTATACCTTGAGGTTTGGGAACCAGGAAAACAGAACTAAGGTCCCAGGGCATCTGTTTCTGTTCCTTTTCAGACTCTGGGATTGAGCATGACTGACCAGAAAGGATGGGGTTCTCACCTCCCTGACCATGACCTGGTTGGGGGGGTGGGGCTGGTGGGGGCAGAGGGCATATTAGGATGTGTTTAGGTGGGGAGGGCAGGAAAAGCATTTCTAAAATAACCACTACTTTGTTTCTTTTTGGTCACAACAGGCAATAATAAATTTTGAATTCTTAAATGATATTAAGTAGAAAACTGGGATTTAGGGGTGAGCATAGATGCAAGAAAGTCAAGAATCCAGTCCAATCTAAGGTGATAAGAGGTTGAAGCAGTAGTTACCTTTGGGGGTACTGAATGGAAATGGGTCTGAGGCTCTGGAGAACTAGAAATGTTCTGAATCTCAGTCTGGGTAATATTTACACAGGTGTGCAGATCATAAAAATTCACTGAGATGTATACTTAAGATTTGTACATAATTAAGATTTAATTGTATATAAATTATACAATTCTCAATAAAAAGGTTAAAAAATAATAAAAAGGTTAAGAACCACTGCTTAGTAGCCTGGCACTAGCCCGGCTATCCCCTTTAACTTACGGTGCTGGTATGGAAGAGGTGCCCAGCTCTTTATCACTCAGATGTTTACAAGATACAAAAGGATGTCATTAACTTGGGGAAGCTGATAAATTATACCACCCATTGAAGTACTCTAATCTTTCAACAAACTGAATTCTAGGTCTTGGTGAGGCTGATGCAAAGCTGGGCTGCCCCCTGGAGCCAGGAGGAACAGCATGGACCCACAAGGAAGGAAGGGTGACAGTCCCCAGACAAAGCTTTTCAGACCTGCAGGAAGAGGGCCTGCAGGGGCCAACCTACGGGCTGAGAAGACACAGGTCTGGGTTAACAAGGACTTTTCTTTGCTTCTGGCTCCTGACTGAGGGACAAGAGGTCAAAGGAAACCAAGGGAAAGACATTCTAACCCTAGGGAAAGGTAGTGGGTCTGAGAAGCAAGACAGTGAGGCCCTGGGGTCTTGAAAGAGCAAGAGGCCCAAACACCACGAGACCCTGAGCACTGTTGTGCTTCCACAGTTGCTGCTGGCACTGGGCCAGGGGCGGGCCATCTCCCCTCTCCCACAACATCAATATATTTGCATCACGAACTTCCCAGTTCAAAGGTAGGCAGAGCAGGAGAGCAGAGTCTAGAGAGTGACAGGAGAGGAGACCAGAGTATCAGGAGAGGAAGAAAAGATTTTCAGGAGGTGTCTCACACGCTCCCACACGTGTGGGATGAAGGGCGCTCTGGAGGCTGTCTCAGACACCCACTGCATTACAGTCCTTTGACTGTCACGAAAGCCGCAGGGGTGAGGGGGATGGCACTGATTTACCACCTACTATGCCCCCAGCCCTGCGCTAAGTTTTCTCACAAACGTCTGTCTGTTTGGTCCTGATAGCCTGCACGACAGGCATCGTCACTCCCATTTTATAGGTAAGGACACAGCAGCCAGCCCACAAAGACGAGATGACTTGCCCACAGTCATACCACTGGCCAAAGGCAGAGGCAAGAACCAGACAGAGCTTGAAGGCCAGAGCTTTCTCCATGTTAGCTGGCCTCAAGGTGGGATCTGAGTCTCTGTTCTCCAAGCTCACCAATGTTCTGGCCATTCTGGGGCACTGTGCTACGGATGTTAAGTGTAAGGCCTCACTCAGGGGTTCATTTATCAATGCACTTGTTGAGACTCTGATTTCACCTTGATTGCAGAGGATAATCATGCGTTAACTTAAATAAGACCTTATGTAGTATTCTGACAATAGGATAAATCAGTGACACAATGACTTGCTATGTAATATACAAGAAATGTGGAACTCTATAAAGTTTTTGTGGTGAGTCCCACACACTTTTTATTTTGCTATAGGATATATGTGGAACTTATAACTTACAACAAATAGCTAATCTTTTTTTTTAAAGATTTTATTTATTTATTTGAGAGAGAGAGAGAATGAGAGATAGAGAGCATGAGAGGGAAGAGGGTCAGAGGGAGAAGCAGACTCCCTGCTGAGCAGGGAGCCCGATGTGGGGCTCGATCCTGGGACTCCAGGATCATGACCTGAGCCGAAAGCAGTTGCTTAACCAACTGAGCCACCCAGGTGCCCAACAAATAGCTAATCTTGACTGAAAAAAAAGTTTAAGATCCTTAATCTGTTTTGTGGTAAAATATATAACCTACCATTTAAAAAATATAAAATCTACCATTTTAGCCATTTAAAAATGTATAGTTCAATGGCATTGAGTACGCTCACACCATTGTATGACCATGACCATCATCCATCTCCAGAATTTTTTCATCTTCCCAAACTCTGTCCCCACTAAACATGAACTCCTGTATCTGTTCTTAAGAGTAGCAGCTTACACAGTACTTTGCCCAGAGCACATGCTTAGGAAATGCTTGTTGAAGAAAAGTGAGATTTATAGTCATACGAGAGGACCAACTATTATATTATATAAATAAAAGAGATTAAAGTGAGTATATTTTTCCATCGCTAAAGACTAACAGTATCCATAGCCAAGAAGAATTAAGAGTAATTTATGACTTGTTTACACTTCTGGCATCAACTCTAATCATCTGTTGTGACTGAGACCTCTTGCTCCCTTTAGATGCATTAGCAGGTGGTAGTGAAGTCTAGTGAAGGGGGTGGGAAAAAAGAGAAGACTGGCCAGCTAGCACTCAAGGATAGTTGTTGAGCTGTCACTCTGTGGAGAGGGACTTGGTGCTCTCCTAGACAAGCCTCCTTTGACAGATTTGTGTGACTTGGCAGTGACCCCCTGATGGAAATTCACTGAAGACCATGGATCTCAAGTCCTGGTGAGCAAAGCTTTCAGAGAGCTTCTGTGTATAGAAGCAGCCTAGAGAGAAGGCAAAGTCTTCCTCAGTAGCCTTTGGGTGAAATTGGGGAAGCAGAGAAGCATGGATCACAAGGCTTTTTACTGATTTCAGGGCACCGCAAAAGCATGCAAAGCCTCAACAAGCAGCCCCTTTACTTCGGAATGATCTAATGTGGTAAAGACACACTGTCCTAAGTGGAGAGGGTTGGAGGTAGGCTGTTTGTTGGAGACAAGTTAGCTGTATTTTCAAAAACTGACTGAGGGACCAGGCATGTACATAGCAATGGCCACTGGGCCACTGGCTGGCCTCCCCTGTCTTTCCTTGGCTTAAAAAAAAAAAACAAAAAAACAAAAAAAAAACACGAAGAAATAAATTTTGCTAGAGAAAAAATTGTTCACTAGGATGGTACTGATATCTGTGGTTTTTGATTCTTCTGACAATTGTTGTTCAATAACTTTTCCTTTCCTTCCTGGAAAACATGCCTTACCCATCACTTCATACTCAAAACCCTAGGCTAAGAAGGTGATTCTGAGCTGGCAGATTTGGACTAGCTGAGAGATGCTCTGTTCCAAGAGAGGGGACCGATAATTATCTGGGCTTTGGAAGTAACTTTATGATGTTTGGATTTTGTGCTGGCACCAGCCTTTGGGTTTTAAGCACTTTGCTGTCATATGGCACACAGCCTTTCCAAGAAAAACTCTATAAAATGAAAATACTTTATTGCCACGGCCTTTGACTTTTTGAGAGTCACACAAATACTGTAATCTCTCGCAACATTTAATTTAATTTAAACTCAGTTCACCTAAAGAAAAAATTAGTTCTGAATCTCCCCATTTCACTTCTTAAAAAGCACTAGCCTTCTCTATGGTGTCACTGTTTTGTTTGCTATGTGCCAAACTGTTATTTCACATATGTGAAAAGAAAATTGGCATCAAGTCCATATGAACTCAACTACTGGCAAAGGCAGTGCTGGAGCTTGCCATTGAGAAGATTAGATTCCCAAGAAACTCCTCTAGCACTGTCCAATATCCACAAACTAAAAAAGTGTGCGTGTGTAAATATACACGCACTTATTTGATTTGAAGAAGCTGATGCCCCGCACCCGGCCCAGAGTTCAGGTAGGGTAGTATTCCATTAGTAGTTTAAGTTGCCATGAGCTTAAATATCTCAGTTGTACAAATAAATACATAACAAAAAAAATAAATGTGCACTGATTAATAAGATAAATACAAAATTGAGAATTTATTTTTATTCAAGTTTGAGCTTGCACATTTTGATTATCTTCCTCATATGCTTAATAAATAGGATGATTCATACTTTCCTTATTGATTAGATCATGTTCAGTTGGTATGGGGGGAGGTTAGGGAAAACTTTTAAATTTTCACCTAATGTTCTCTTTTACTTTTTAAAGGCCTTTTGCTATTTAAGTCTGCCATTTTTCAGACTGCCTAGCCTTTGCCCGCACAGATTCAAATGTGGAACTAAACCAAGAGAAAAATGGAAAATTTTATTATCCAGAACTGTGGTAAGCGGTTTGATACTCTGAGGTAGTGGCTGAAAACTGTGCTCTCTGGAACCCCAGATCCTTAGTCCCTTGTAATAACGTAGCTATGGTGGCCCTGTCGCCACAGCAGGCGTCTTCTTGCCTGTTCGATCTCTTTAGGACCCTGCCCCGAGAGCACACTATTAAGGGCTTAAGAATGACTGTGGGTAAGATTAGGCAATCGTTTGAAACTGAGATGGACTCTTTTATAACTCAGTCTTACTCTTCTATAACTTAGAATATTTCTAAAAGAAAGATAGAGATCCACTTTGGGAAAACATGCAGAGAATATTCTTTAGGTTTGGATACTTCAGATTTTCATATTCATTCCCTAAAATAACCATTGTGTTTTTCTTAGTCACTGGGGAACCCCACCTATGGGTACATATCAAGGTCTCTGATATGAATGTCAATCACAGACTGCATCTTCCCTACTCTACCCCCAGGGATGACATGTGATCCAGGCTTGGCCAATCAGACGGTGTCATTTCCTTGGCAAGAGAATTAGTCCGGGGGTGGAGTATGACTCAAGTCGGGCCAATCAGAGTCCTTCCTTAAGGCCAGTTTATGAAAGAAGACACATGTTACCATTGGAGTTGCTCAGCAAGGAAGATCAGAATCTGGGGCTACTAATGGCCACATTTCCTGCCACAGGGAGAAGCCTAGAAACCTGTCCTCAGAAAAAGGCCAAGCAGTCAGGCTCAGCTGAGAGGTGAACAGAAAGTGAGTCTCAAGAGGGACTGAATCCCAGTTTCTAACCCTGGGCCCTGGTTCCTGCAGCTCTTCCTTTAATCCTATTAGTGGTTCCAATAACACAACATAAGCCAAGAAAGGTACTCTTTGCTAAGGCTGGTTAGGATTAGATGTTTGTCACATGGAGAGAGTTCTGAATCACACAGTGGACGATCTTGGGAATCATAGTATTACTAACTTTAGTGATTAATGACTTTCTATTAATAAGTGAATGCCACCTATCTTTTATGCCAACGTTTTGCTAGTGGGCTCCCATATCAATTTATAGGTCAAGAAAGAAATGCTGAAATGCCTAAATCAGCGTGGGTGTTTAGGTAACAAAGCAAAATTATATAAGTACACTTCCACCCATTTAGCATTTCTCAGCACCTGGAGCAAATTGACCCAGGGTTTGTAGCACAAAAATTCTTACCCACGTCTTATTTCATCACTATCCTTCATCTACCTTATGGAAAAAAAGAGGCCAGGAACCAGACTGGGGAAGAATAAAAGAAAAGCTTCCATTCATAGCAGTGCTTGATTCTTCCTGTCCATATGTTTAGATTCTGCTTCTTTCCCTAATCCAGAGCTGAACATCTCAAAGATGCTGGCAGGTACAAACATGCTCCCTTTTAATTACACTACCAAATTGCGGCAATAACTGATTGCCAGTTAAATAATTATAATCAAGTGCCCATTGTGCATAACAATCATTTAATGACTGCCATCCGAAAACACTATAATAAAGAGAGCTTTAATGAAGAAAACTGGAAAAGGGCCAAGGTTTTATGGCGGTTTGCTTAAGGGGAAAGAGAGTCATAATCTGTATTTAAGATTAAAAGAAGCCTTTAATCCAGATGCTCAACATTAAACAAGAGAGTGGAGTCATGTTTTGATCAAAAGTTACTGTATGCATAAAAGAAAGTAATGTAAATGTTCTTTAAAAAAAAAAAAAAGCTCTAGTAAATTATATTAAGTAAGTGTTTGTAACCATTTGCTTTGGGAAAAAAATGAAAAAGAAGAAAAACATCTGATTTTCGTTTGGACAAGAATACTTAGCTAAAATAAAAGGGAATAGGATTTTGATTTGTATAATATCATTGG
Organism: Callorhinus ursinus; assembly: GCF_003265705.2. Taxonomy (NCBI): domain Eukaryota; kingdom Metazoa; phylum Chordata; class Mammalia; order Carnivora; family Otariidae; genus Callorhinus; species Callorhinus ursinus. The sequence continues at coordinate 40,919,905 of NW_027397077.1, read as the reverse complement.
TGAAAATAAATGAGTTGCCATTCAACCTACCTGGTACCAGTAATCATTCCCCTTCTACTGACCCTATTTATTTTTTGCCCTCACTTTACTAGGCCAGACCTATATCTTTGGGAGGTGTAATTATATTCTCACACAAAGTCCTAAATTGAAATGGTTTTGATGCTCTCAGTGCTAACAAACAGTAGTTCTCATTGGAGGGGGGAAAACAAAAAAACAAAAAAATCTCACCACATAAAACTCAGATCATGGGCGCCTGGGTGGCTCAGTTGGTTAAGCGACTGCCTTCGGCTCAGGTCATGATCCTGGAGTCCCTGGATCGAGTCCCGCATCGGGCTCCCCGCTCAGCGGGGAGTCTGCTTCTCCCTCTGACCCTCCCCTCTCTCATGTGCTCTCTCTCTCTCATTCTCTCTGTCTCAAATAAATAAATAAAATCTTTAAAAAAAAAAACAAAAAAAAACTCAGATCAATTGACAGCTACCGCCCCTGCTGATGCATGGAGTATTTGGCTAACAAATTAAGGCTGCAATTCCTAGAACTGCAACCATTTTCTACCAGCTCATATGGAGCCTGGCCAACAAGGCTAGCCTTCCTGCCGCTCCTGTTCCCTTTCCTCACTAGGAGCGGTCAGCATCTAGGCTCTCCTCATCTGTTTCTTCCTTTATAAAAGGTAACATTGATGGTCACCTGGGTGGCTCAGTTGGTTAAGCGACTGCCTTCGGCTCAGGTCATAATCCTGGAGTCCCTGGACAGAGTCCCGCATCAGGCTCCCTGCTCGGCAGGGAGTCTGCTTCTCCCTCTGACCCTCCCCCCTCTCATGTGCTCTCTCTCTTTCTGTCTCAAATAAATAAAATCTTAAAAAAAAAAATAAAAATGTTGATACTAAACTTGGCTTATAAGGCACTTCTGTGGGAGAGGACTTGATGAAAAATGCACAGAAGGCCATGTGACTGGCACTGATAAATTGTTCACTAAGCAGGAGCTATTACTGACACACACAGTTGCCTCTAGGAGAAAACCCAAATTGAAATTCCTCCGTCAGGTATATGATAACATCAATAATTATAGGACATAACTCATCTTGCTCAGCCACTCACTCCAAACATTCTTGTTCCTAGTTTTTACACCTCGATTCAGTCCCCACATAGCAGCCAAGACTTTAAAAAATATACAAATCACTCCCTGTCAGTCTTCTACTTAAAACACACCACAGGCTCTTTCTCATGGCCTACAAGAGCCCCCGGTCACTTGCTCCGTTCCTCTGTCTCCAATCTTGCTTCCTACCACTCCCCCACAACTCACTGTGCTTTCACCATGCTGGCTACATGTCCCCTCTTTCTGAAACTGAACAAGCTTGTGCCCACCATAGGCCTTTGCACAAGATGCTCCCTCTGCCCACAGGCTCTTTCCCCAGACCCTCACATGTGTGGATCCCTTCTCTGCTTCAGGTCTCAGCTCAGAAGCCGCCTTCTCGGATGGGCCTGCACTCACCTGCTAGTCTAAACTGTCTAATTCCTGACCTCTATTTTCTCCTCCACCGCTCCCCACACCAATTTACTCTCCCCCAACACCCTGTTTTGTTTGCATCTTTGTGTTCAACACTAGCTGAAAGGGTCTTTGTTCGTTGTGTATGAAGCTCCATGAAAACAGAGACCTTGCCCTGTGTGTCCTGACTATCAGTGCTCTAACAGCAGACACTGAATGAATATGCTGTATTCCCCCACAGAGCCCTGCACACAGGCTGCCACTTACTAGGCTCTCAGGAAGCCTCCAGTGAACTGAAATGCACTGAATTCAACCAAGACGCAGATGTCCAGAGTGTGGATAAAAATCTTCCCTTGGCCACAGTCTTGCCTAATTAGGTGGACAATGGAGAGCTCATAACTGACCTGTGCTTATCAAGGAGTTCATGAAACCTAAAAGGCAGTGGTCATAAGGGTGAACATGTGTAAAGATATTTAGGGCTCACAGATATTTCTGGGTTCAACAGAAGGGTGAGGAGACATAAATGCCTAAATTGAGGGCATGCTGTAAACGAAGTGGTGAATGATAATATTGTGCAACTGGAACCAGGGTAACATTTAAAATAAACTCTTTTTTTTTCCCTTAAGATTTATTTATTCATTTAAAAGAGAGAGAGAGAAAGAGAGCGCATGTGTGCATGTGCTAGAGACAGTATGTGAGTGGGGAGAAGGGCAGAGGGAGAGAATTTCAAGGAGACTCCCTGCTCAGCACAGAGCCCAACATGGGGCTCAATCTCACAACCCTGTGATCACGACCTGAGCCGAAACCAAGAGTTGGCCACTCATCTGACTGAACCACACAGGTGCCCCTAAAATAAACTCTTGACTTAATATTTATATATATGCCCAGTCAAGTTCAGATAGGAGTGGGATCTGGAGGCAGAATTCCCCATTTTCTGAACTTGAAGAGCATCATCAACTATACTGTATCACACACAGCACTTAGAAGTGACCCTATCTTAAACTGACTCTCACTGTTTTATTTTTTAATTTTTTTAAAGATTTTATTTATTTATTTGACAAAGAGATTGAAAGAGAGCACAAGTAGGCAGAGCGGCAGGCTGAGGGAGAGGGAGAAGTGGGCTCTCCGCTGAGCAGGAAGCCTGACTCGGGGCTTGATCACAGGCCCCTGGGATCATGACCTGAGCCAAAGGCAGCTGCTTAGCCGACTGAGCCACCCAGGCGCCCCCACTCTCACTGTTTTAAATGTGTTAGTCTTACCCTTTGACTTCAGGTCATAAATTGGATCTTAACTTTTCCAGTATCTTAGAGTTCCTAGCCTAATTCTTAGAGAAAGGGTTTTGAAGTTTAGCAGACTTGCAACTGAATCCCTGGTCTGAATCCCCCAGTTCTATGATATTTGGTAAATTATTTATCCACTCTTAGCCTTAAATTCTACCTCTTTTAAGTGGCAATAATGATACTGGTCCCACAAAGCACTGCCATGAGAAATAAATGGGATGATTTTCATAAAGGGTCTACTGAGGTAGTTAACAGAAACAGGTACTCAAGAAATTACAATTTCTGTCCTGGGTAGGTGGTGGGAGCACAAAACATGGCAGCCAAATTGGGGTGGGAAGCATGCCAGGAAACAAGTATAGGAAACATAGCAGGAAAAGAAAGCAAACTATCAATTGGAAGGAATAAAACAAGGCCCGAAGTGCTGTAATGTTTTGTTATTACTCCCCACTTAAGAAGGATCTACCAATGTTGGTATTTTGTGGCTTGGTCATGGTGACAAGTGGCAGTCAGGGCTGAGTATCAAAAGCAAGCAGTCACTGAAGATCAAAAATCATTGGTTAACTACAGAAAGAAAGTAAAGGGAAAGCATGTACCTGAGAACAGTATTTGCTTTAAATCTATACAGTAGCAGAGAACTCATGGCAGGATTCCAATTAAAAACCATTGGGAATTTAAGTATTCCTTGATCTTATCAAGAAATGCAAGTCATCCTGAAAAACTGCTGTGTTCAAATCCCTCCATTTGGCATTACATGGCTCTGACACCAACAATGGAGATGTTGGACCAATCACAAAGACTAGGGTGAAAAGTGAAAGAAAGCAGTAAGCTGACTATTTTTAACAATACTGGGGGGCAGGTGTTTAAAGAAAAAGGAAAAGACAAGCCACCTGTTTGGGGTCTATCAAACCATTTAGCTCTAGGAAATATGAGAAATATTAGAAATATTAGCAAAAAAGAAAGGAAAGGTAACCACAAAGGATATCTGCCACTCTGTATGCTCAGCCTGCTGTATTATTATCTCTATGATAACCACACCAATTTCCTAATTTTTCACCAATTTCTCCCTGACTCTCAGGTTGTGCAATTTTGGTGGGCTATTTACCCTATTACCACTGGCGATGGGAACATATCCCAGCTCTGACCAGTGATAGTTACCTCCCTGACCCCACCATGGTAACTGGGTCACTAGTAACCAGTGAAGAAGGACCTTAGCTAGCACCAATGGGAAGAAGGCTCTCTTTCCACGGTAGTTGCTAAGCCTGGGGATGTAAGCCTGGAGCTACCAGTGCCGTCTTGTTATCCCAAGGCCAGAGCCTGCCTAAGAATGAAGAATGAAGCAGTGCAGAGAGAAGCCAGGCAAGAGAAGACGACAGGAAGTCATCACTGACATTTTTTGAACACAGATCTAAGGGTGCCTAAGGCTAGAACTATCCACCAATTTTTCTGTTATTTGAACATATAAATCCTCACATTTGCTTAAATTTGAGTTAGTATCTAACTTCTACCCCAAAGAATCTGACTGATACAGTAATTAATCCTGTAGAGTTTAATCCTAAAGGAGTTATTTAAAAAAGCAGTCCATGAAGTACTTTACTGCGTTCTCTAAAAAAAAAGGAAGAGTCAGAATATGTGAAATGCTGGGAAACCACCTACATTTCTCACACCAGCAATTCTATTGGATCAAATACATATATGTATGAGACATGAATATATGTGAGACAACTGCACTGTGAGATTTCTGTAAACAGAAGGGGACCTTCTATTTATTATGTCCCCGATCCTTCACCTTCACTTCTCCATCAAAGAGTCAAACAGTCATTCATTCTTTCAAAAGTGTTCTTAGTAAGTGCCCAGCATGGACTAGGCATTATGCTAGGTACTGAGGATATAAAGATAATTAGGACATCATTCTTATTCTCAAGAAACTAGCAAATAATTATGATCCAATGTGACAAATGTGAGAAGGGAACCAGGGGGGCCTTCAGAAAAGATGAAAGCTTAAAGGATGAGCACATGTTTGCCAGGTGGAGAGACTTAAGTGCCAAGGGACAGGCAGAAGTGCAGGGCAGCTAGGACCAACACGCTTGAGAGGTAGGCTGAAGCTCGCTGTAGGAGCTGTCCGTGACTGCCACGCTGAGCAGTCGATCTTAGCCCGAAGCAAAGTTCAGCCTTTAGAAGTCCCTGAGTAACATGCTCAGATCTCTGTGTCAGAAAAGGAAGCCTGCTGGCAGCTGGAGGGGATAGGGAATGAAGGCGGGACTCACTGGGACCTGTGCTTGTCAATGGGAAATGACTGTGGGACTTTGATGGAGAAAAGTCAGATGGAACTAGAAACTAGGAGGCAAGTGTCTATGGTTCTAACTCGAAAAAACAATGAATGCTAATCCCATACAGGTGACTTGAGAAGAATTCTGGTAAGGACGATTATCTGCATTTTTTTTTTTTTTTTTGCAGAGGGAGACAGATGTGTTTATTCACAAACAAATTTACAGACATGCAATACCTTATTGTATCTCAAAGACACGAGAGCAAAAAACATCACTGTGCATCTGTATGTAACGTCTTAGTTACTGTCCATCTGAGAGGGGCAGGTGAATGAATCTACAGTCCTCGGCAGGTGCACAAAAGGATGCTGTGTCGTATTTCCCATTGCAGTTCGTGCCACTTGGAGAGATAGGCTCCCGTCTCACTTTATTTTTTTTATTTATTTTTAAAATTTTTTTATTGTTATGTTGATCACCATACATTACATCACTAGTTCTTGATGTAGTGTTCCATGATTCATTGTTTGTGCATAACACCCAGTGCTCCACACAGAACGTGCCCTCCTTAATACAAACTGAAGTTTCTAGAGGGGAGGGGGTGGGGGGATGGGTTAGCCTGGTGATGGGTATTAAGGAGGGCACGTTCTGCGTGGAGCACTGGGTGTTATGCACAAACGATTATCTGCATCTTAAATGACAACGACAGAACAAGAGTAATATAGGGAGATGGTAATACATGTCTGTGCTTTCCTCAGACTCTGGGTCTTACCTCCTCCACCCTAAGTTCTTTTCCCAGACTAAATTCCATCCACCTCATGACTCAGCTTCAGGGAAGGGCCTCTGCTTCACATCTGCTGGTGACCCTTGGGTCCCCCTGTGCTATGGCATCCCTAGACTTTTTTTTTTTTTAAGATTTATTTATTTGACGAGAGAGAGCGAGCACGCATGCACAAGCAGGGGGAGCGGCAGGCAGAGGAAGTGGGAGAAGCAGGCTCCCCACTGGTCAAGGAGCCCAATGTTGGGGCTCGATCCCAGAACCTTAAGACCTGAGCCAAAGGCAGACACTTAACTGACTGAGCCACCCAGGCACCCCCCTACACTTTTTTAATACTTTATCACTGACTACACCTCTCTGAACCTCAACTTCTATGTCTGCAAGATGGGAATACTGACATTTACCTCAGGATAAGGACCGAATAAGACAAATTCAAAGAGCACTGCACAGAGCCCGGCATGTGATAAATACTCAATACACAGAAACTGCCACACTCCTGCTAAAGATGAGGTCACCGCACTGCCAAAGACACACTCACACCTACCAGCAGCTTTTCATTTCCAGGGACTTCCAGACCTTACAGTTAATAGAATTTTGTGGTAAGAGCAAGGCAGAAGCACTTTACTGGGTAGTTAGAGCACATGGACTAACACTAGCGCACTAACTCTAAAGGCCTATTAGCAATCTGGTCAGGCTCCAGTGAAGGGTGCTGGGCAGAAGGGGAATGCATGTTCATGCTCCTGGATGCAGAAATGCAGTGTGAATCCTGCTCCTTCTCAGTGAAAAGGTCGTTCTATTGTCGCCCCTCCTCTAAAAGCTGGGCAATGTTTTGTGACTGAAGTAAGAAACTCAGGTGACTGACAGGTTTGTTGATGATGTGGCTTTCTTATTCCTAAAGCCAAATCTACAGAGATAGCTTGTTTATAGAATTTCCCACTATCCTCTTTAACCAAACCCTCTGTGGACAACTTGGGACTTGGCTACCAATGGGCCTGGCTTAATTGTTTGTGCAAATGAGCAAACTCAGGAAGAGATGAGAGAGCCACAATGCAAAAATCCAACAAGACTGGGTGGCTGTACACTGCTTCAGCATCTCTATCCTCAGCCCACCCACAAAGAGCTCTGGGTGCCAGAAGGGCAAAGCTGTGGAGTTTGCCAACACTAAAAAAAAAAAAAAATACATTCAGTCCACTCAGGGCAATGATTCCAAACCTACCTTAGATCAAAGATATCTCTTGAGAATGTAATGACATTGAGCCTCTCCTCTATAACACACATACATGCAGCCTTTGGTGTACAATGCCTGGGTGTTCAGGAACCATCCCTGCCCCCACCTGCAGGCCCATCTTGGTCCCACAGGAATTTAGAGGAACCAGTTCACAGGGCTTGAAAGAAGAGGTAGGAGAGTCAAGAGTTTCTCTTCTCGGGGCTCAGTTTTCTCCAGGACACAATTCATTGCCATGAATGCCACCTCTTCACAAGGAGACGGCTGATGAATGAGGGGAAACTCAGCCCAAACACTGATCTGTCTGCAGTGCCTAACTCTTAGGGGTTATGGAGCACCTTGGAATCTTAGGGGTGTCCAGGATGTTAGGTACATTAAAGTCAAAGAGGATGCTCTGGAGGTGTGGGGTGGGAAGGGAGACAGTCCACCAGGGTCCCCTGGAAAGCAGCAGGAAAGCCTGTTCTCTTCCCCTCAGCTCCATCTAGTTCTCCCATTCTCCTTCTTCACTTATGCACAGACAGCAGATTCCTCGGGTGATCTGTACCAGATCCAAATGGTTAAAAATAATTTGCTAAATACCTTCCTAGATGAATTGAAATCCAAGACCTTTTTGAGCCTTGTTCAGCCATCCCTCAAAGGGTGAGTGGGGCTGAAAGTCATGCTCTTTCCTAGCTGAATCCCTGAGTCAGACTTCTGCCTGTCAATCTTCTGATGTCACAAGTCAAACTGTGCCATGGAAGGCTGAGTAAGCATCTTTAGGAAATAGAAACTCAACTGTAAGAACACAGGTATTTCCAAATGCAAAACATCCCTGCCCGGTCTCTAACTCAGCTACTGTACATAAATTCAGCCATGATACTGGGAGGGGAATTTTTTTTAAAAAACAGGAATCAAGGGTGAAAAGAATAACAACAAGGTACCAGTCACTATCTTAGGCAAGACATGTAAAGTGGTAAAGAACACATATAAAGTCTTTGCCCTTATGGGGATTCTATTTGAGTGGGGGCTGGAGTGGGAGACAGGAAATAAACACAAACAATTTCAGATAGTGATTAAGTGCCATATAGAGAATAAAACAGGGGAAAGGGATAAAGAATGGTGGAGGCACTGTTTTTATATCCATTTTATAGATGAGGAAACTAAGGAAAACAGAAGTCAGGTGGATTGTTCAGTGCTTCACAGCTAGCAAGCAGTGAATTTAAACTTAGGTCTGTCTGATTCCAAAGCTGTTCCTAACCACTAACCCATGCTATCACTTCGGCTTCCAGAGAAACCAAAGAATCTGAAGAACACAGAAGATGACAGACCATCCTTATTTTTAAAACTCCCTCTCTAGGCTACCAGCAAAAATTCTGAGATCTATGAACTCAAAGGAGTGTACCACAGCTGCCATTTTGATGCTAATGCAACTAACATTTGAGATTTTCTACATGATATTTAACATACTTTAATCCTTAATGCCACCCTCTGAGAGAGGGATTACTGTCCCTATATTTGAGAAAAGAGTTTAAGTAACCTGTTGAAAATCACAGAGCTTATAAATGTGGAAGCTGCAATCCAGGCCTCGTGCCTCTGAGTGCATTGCTTTTTCCATTACACCATGCTGCCTTCCAGAAGACTCCCCAAGGAGCTACATTTTTCTCCCACTGGGAGACAAGGCAGTAACTAACTTGGCAGCACAGACAGAAAGGAGTGACTGTTTTGCATCTCTGCCAAGCAAGCATTCATGCCCTTTGCAATATGAATTGGATACAATACCCAACCAATCTTTAGTAGCTAAGCATTCTAGAATTTGCTGAAGAATTTTCTCACCTTCTCCATATGGGGTCCAAAATTAAGAGGGGGAAAAACATATTTATGTCTCATTCAGAATTCAATAAAGCAATAAATCCTTCAAGGCTCTGGCGAGTTTCTCTAATCCACTGTAATCATGTTTCCTTGTATAACAAGTCTTGTGATGTCTGTAGCACTGTCTCGCTATAGTAACGGCAGCCTGAATGTTGGAGTTCTTCTTCTTGTGCCTGGGGGATTATTCCATTTTCCACATTAGGAATAAGCCGCAGACTTTAGGTTCAAAAACAGAGCCAGAAATGCTGACTAGAATCCAGATGCCCGAAATATACTTACAACTAAATCTTACTGCCCTCTGTGAAAGACACAAATGAAAAGAACGTACCAACTTCTAGAATACTAGTCCAGAAAGCAAAGTTATGAATAGAGCCAGCATGGGTTCTGCTGCAACTCAGAGGCTCCTTAAAGCTACACAGAGACTTTCCAATCATCTCCTCCACTTTTAAAGCTTTTTCCCCTGGCTTTTTTTTTTTTTTTTTAAAGCCAAACATACTCGGGAAGGAGGATGTCCTATAGACTCATCCTAATAAATTGGGTTTTCACATACCTCTAGAACTTTCTGGAGGTGTCCTTTTACACTAAAAAAATTATTTATGTTTTCATGGACTGATTTGAGAAATAAATGATTTTTCTCTATGGTTAAGCACTTCTAATTGTTATTAAGAGAAATAAATTTATTAAATTCTTTAACGGAAATAAGTCGTTTAATCCTAACAGTTTCCCCAACAAGGCTGTTACCATTTCCATTTTACAATAAATGTCTGAGTCTCAAGATGCTGCTACTATTGCCCAAGGTTACACAGCTAGAATTTTAATACAGGGGATTAGACTCCAGAACCTCTTCTGGAATAAAAGGTAAAAGCCCTCTCCCCCACTATAGAAGAGACATTGCTTCTAGCTACTGGCTGTCATCAAATCTTTCTGAATTAAACTTGATTTTCATAGCAATAACTTTCTTCTTGCATTGTTTTTTCACTAGGGGAATATTTAATTAAGTGGTATAATTACAAGTCCATCTGGCATTCCCAGGTTTTGTAAAGCATACACCCCAACTGGTGGGAGCAGAAATGTGCAGGTGTTCTAGAAACCAGCCTACTAGCTGGGAGCATCCAGACTCTGTGGGTACCAGAGAATGTTTTAACAAGAGAGTGCACAGTTAATTAATCAGGAGAGTCAATGAAGGGAAAGTCGGTTAGGAAAGCTTTATTGATTATATAATATATTTTTAAAGATTTTATTTATTTTTGAGAGAGAGAGGGAGCGCGCTAGAGAGTGTGCATGTGTGTGCACAAGCAGGGGGAGGGGCAGAGGGAGAGGGAGAGAGTCTCAAGCAGACTCTGTACCAAGCGTGAGCCCAATGTGGGGCTCGATCTCACAACCCTAAGATCAACACCTGAGCCAAAACCAAGAGTTGGATGTTTAGCCAGCTAACCTACCCAGCTACATATTCAGGCACCCTGAATATATATTTTTTAAAAGCATATTATGCCTCTTGTTTTTCAACCTGCTCTCAGTCATTCCTCCCAGGATGGACTCTCAGGTTTGTTCAGACACCTTTAGTTATTATTATTATTTTTTAAGATTTTATTTATTTCTTTGACACACACACACACACACACACACACACACACACACACACACAGAGCACAAGCAGGGGGAGTGGTAGGCAGAGGGAGAGAGAGAAACAGGCTCCCTGCTGAGCAGGGAGCCCGATCCCAGGACCCTGGGATCATGACCTGAGCTGAAGGCAGACACTCAAAGGCCTGAGCCACCCAGGCGCCCCTGGACACCTTTAGTTTTGAATGCCCAGCACCCTCGGGGCTTCTAGTAATGGCAAACATCTTCTGATGGTGACTGCTAACCATGCTCCTTTACAGACCCTGCCTCTCTGGCCCAACTAATTGGCCCCAAAATGAGCACCAGACCTAAGCCAGGCCCTGGGTTTTCAATCTGGGACCCGAGAGGCCAGTCCATGTCAGGTGACTGCAGCTATGAATTAGGAGGCTCTAGAGCTGCCAGCAGCCATGTTTCCTGTCTTGCGGAAGAGGCCTGTCTGCAGGCACAAACCCTGTTCCTGTTACTCCTTAACTGCAGCTTTTCCCAAGGTGTTTCTGATCAACCTTTCTTTCAGTTGTGTGCAATGCTTCCGTATTTTTGTTCGCCTCTGGTAATTCAAGTTGGGTCTATTTCACTTGAAACCAACAGAGTCCTGAATAATTCAGAAATGGTACCAGGAATGGAGAGCTGAAAGTAAGCAAATGCAGAAAAGTGTGAGACGAGGTGGGAGGGGGAGCCATAGAACCTCCCACATCTGGGGTGGAAAAATTCCCAATCACTGCTACAGGCAGTAAAACAATCAGTTTAAGGAGGCCAGAGCTTTAGGGGATTTAGGGAAGCATCAGATTACTGGAGGCACTGTCTACTTCTTGCAACCTTTCATAAGGGGCAAGAAAGAGATGCTTCCCTGAAAGGTGGCCCAGCCAGAAGCAGGTAAGGACGGCACAACTAGTATATAACACCTTAAAGGGAGACCTCTTATGCTTCTGGCCCACAATCTGAGTCTTTTTTGAATTGCAAAGGCTGATTTTTTTTTTCTCTTTGCTGCAAGCTGAAGTGAGCAGTTGTTACAGAAATGGTGGGAGTCTAATAAATGGACAGAAATCTATGGGAGGAGCCAGAGCTCTTAACAACAGCGCCAGGAAGGCTCTGAACCCAAATGCAAACTGAGGGCAGGGACCCAGCAGAAGTCCTTAAATTGAGTCCCAGAAGATAAGCAGAGGCTCTTAAACAGCTTTTTTAAAATAATTTTTTTAAAGAAGATCTATTTTTTAAAATTTTTATTAATTTATTTGAGAGAGAGAAAGGGAGCATGAGCAGGGAAGAGGGGCAGAGGGCGAGGGAGAAGCAGACTCCCCACTGAGCAGGGAGCCCAATGTGGGACTTGATCCCAGGACCCTGGGATCATGACCTGAGCCACCGACTGAGCCACCCAGGTGCCCTTTCTTTAAGATTTTATTTATTTATTTGACACACACAGAGAGAGAGAGAGAGAGAGAGAGAGAGCGCACAAGCAGGGGGAGCAGCAGAGGGAGAGGGAGAAGCCGGTTCCCCACTGAGCAGGGAGCCCGATGAGGGGCTCCACCTCAGGACCTTGGGATCATGACCTGAGGTAAAGGCAGCTGCTTAACCAATTAAGCCCCCCCAGGTGCCCTCTTAAACAGCTCTTAGAGGCACTGGCTTCCAGTTAGAAACAGAAACCATAAGGACTGAGTAGGTTTTATTTTATTTTTTTTAAAGATGTATTTATTTATTTATTTATTTAAGAGGCAGAGAGAGCAGGGGGAGGGGCAAAGGGAGATGGGGAGAGAGAGAATCCCAAGCAGACTCCATGCTGAGCATGGAGCCCGACGTGGGGCTTGATCCCACGAATCTGAGATCATGACCTGAGCTGAAATCAAGAGTTGGATGCTCAACTGACCAAGCCACACAGGTTCCCCTGAGTAGGTTTTAATGGCTGGACCTCTCAAGTGACTGGGAGCTGTCTCTTGGATTCAGATTCCACATCTTAGAACAAGAGCATTGGATAAGGTTATCTCCAAAGTATCTTCTTGGTTTTAATCTTTTGTTTCTTGATGATTAAATATAATATAAAGCTGTATTAGTTTCTTAAAACCACCAAGGACAATTCTCCTCTTTCTCAGCACTGAATGTAAAGGCAAATGTAGGGGTAAGAGAGAGTAAGCAGTTGCCTGTGAGTCTTTGCTCAATTCACCGTGTGATCTCACACCACAAATTCAATTCCTCACCTGCAAACGGGGATTTTAGATACCTGTCTTCACAAGGCAGTGAGAAGGGAAAAATGAAAGCCTTGTGACTTCTCTTAAGAGAGAGTATTGCTATAGAAATCCCAAATAGGATTAGGGCAAAGCTCTTTCTAAATACAAAGATTAGCCCCAAAATGACTTTATTTGGGGTTTTTCAGCCCCTGTGAAGCCATTTCTGATCCCAACCACTGCTCTCTATAGTTTTCATATGTCTACAGAGAATGTGTTTCCCAGTGGACACAGAACTGGCCTGGGGAAAATGCCAATGTTGCCTCATTCCTGGCATTTCTGATTTTCCCTTTGAGTGTCCTATTTCACCTGTCCAGTACTGGCTCCCCATTTCCCTGGCTTTATCTTACCCAAAGGTCATACAGCCAAACTTGTAAAATATTGATCCAACATGATGGATTAATTTCATCCTCTCTTCCTGGGTGTGTAACTGCTTTGAGACTCAAAAGAAAAGCCATAGTAATGGTGGTGTTGTATGTATTCTGAACATGATAGTTACAGAAAATGGGAGATGTTGGTCATGCCAGGTGGCTGTCAAAACACACTCCTTTACAGGCTCCATACACATGGACTGAGTTCGGGTTTGGACTAACTGGCAGCTTCTTTGTGAAGCCTGTCTGCCCTTCCCAGGCACAGAGAGCAGCTCTTTCCTTTGTGCTCCCACAGCACTTTTTAGAATGCTTATTATCTCACTGTATAGAAATTGTTACAATTTATAGGTCTCTGGTTGGAATAAAATTTGTGGAGACAGAGACTTTGACTTATTCGTTTTACTACTGTGTGTCTTGTACAAAGCAGGAATTCAATAAATTTTTGTAGAATGAATTAATGAATTAGGTGAATCACTACATCCTATTCTCCTCTCAAAAGAAAAGTAACCTCAGAAGCCATGCAGTTTAGAGGGAACCTCTGATCCTGAACTAGATTATAGACAGCAAAGACAGGGACTTGTGCTTGTCCAAGGCAGATGTTACTACTCAGCCATGAACCTCTCTTTCATGACATCTGAACCAGGCTTGCGAACCCTTCTCAATACAGTTTTGCAGGCGGGCACCTCCCCTGCTGGAGCTGGCTGATTTAGCATTCCTGATGTAGATTAAAGATACCTTGGAACGAGAGGACACATGGCTGATATATGATGTTCTTTACACCAACAAGGAGATGTGCAAAGCAATGCTACACTGTTCTTTGGAATTCAAGATGCCACCTTAAAACAACATGAAAAGAACCATTAACTCAGAGAGCAAAGGACTGATCCACCCAGTTATGAAGCACTGCAGCTGCCTGTTTTGTAAACTGGTTATTGCTGCTGTAAATGAAACATTCTGTCCTGAGATGGTTCAGAGCTGAGATGCTGAGCTGTGTAACTGGTAGTGAGTTAAATCGCCATGTGATTTCAGAGATGCAAGAGGCAGTATGGTGCAGTGGTTAAGATCACAGACCTCACTGTGTTCCTAACTCACATGGCTATTGTGAGGATTTCACGTATTAATATAGGTAAGGTACTTAGAACAGTGTCTGGCATAAAAGCACCTTAAGAGAAAGCACCAGCTGCTATTATTATATGTGGCCCGGCTATAGGCTACCAACCAACTAGTAAAATAAGGTTTGGTCTATGTTGGCTCTCTTATTCACGATTCGGTGGTTTCTTTATTAACTGATAGCTATTGCTTTGATAAGAGGCTATCAGAATAAGCATGGCAGGATGACAAATTGTGCTTGCATTTTCCTTTTCTTCCCCAAAGCAAGTTACACTGGCTGCTGTCAGACAAGGAGAACAAGGTAGCCCATTACCTCCCTCTTGGCTTTGGCTGCCAGGAACCATGAAGTTACATTTCACGTTCAGCTTTGGAAGCTTTCTTTAAGTTTCCTAAAATAATGACTTAAAAAACAAAAACAAAAACAAAAAAACAACTTGGCTCTTGTCCTTTCTCATTCTAAAGGTTTTTAGGCTTAATTATTTTGAGCATAACTTTCCTATATCTTTTTTCTGAATCAGGCAGAATGTACATAAATATAAAACATTTATTTATTTGTCAGATTCTTGGTGAATGTCAGCTAAGACATGTGTCTGAGATGATACACTATATTTTTATGTATCACGCATAACATAATCATCTTGGAATACAGGGCAAACCTCATGTAACATTCTGCAGAGATATCAGAAAGGCTTTCATTATGTTGACACTTTACTGTAAGTGATCATCATTAAAAATGTCATTCCTCCTCCTTACCCTGAGATCACTGCTCTTAGGATGAAAAGTGAAGCTAAAGTCAGAGAAGCAATCAGCTAGGCTGAAGAGAGAAAGATTATCTTGTTGAAACCCATTCTCTCTTTCATCTTCTATCCTGATTCACAGAATCAAAGAGCTTACTGACGAATTTTCTAATATTTTTGGAGGGCATGGAGACCCAGAATGGAGAAGTGACTAGCTATGGTCACCAAGTGTGTCAACAGCTGTAAGTAAGACCCAAATCTGAATTCTAAGCCGGTGTTCCTTCTAAACTACCAAGATGCTTCTCTAGGCACTGAAACAGCAAATGAGGAAATCTGCTTTGAGTAGCCAATTTAAATGGAAACTCTTAAAATGTTACTATTTCGCTGTAGCAAAATGGAAAGCTGTTTTGAAAACATCAAGGCAAGAGTTCCATGAAAATCAAAGTTCTCTGGGTAATATTTCTGTTTCAAAAAGTTCATTTACTGTTAAGGCATTTAACATGTCATTAACTTAGAATTATGGGCCAATTCCCAAACTAGGGAATCAAATCACTCATTCAACCAATACATACCTACTGCTGACTTACTCTGTGCCAGGTCCAGAGACTAGACTGTCCTTGTTATCGAGGAGCTCAAGGTCTCCGGCAACTCTTCAACACACATGATACTTCTTAATCTCTTAGGTGTTCATGACAGACATCACTAATTCAATATATGACCATCTTTCCTGATGAGCTTGAAATTGGCCTCAAAAATCCTTCCCAAGAGAGCCCTCCATGTGGCCATGAGCAAGTGATAAGAGAGGCACACAAATTGAATTTATCTGTTATCTCTGCAGAAGTATAGTTACTATGTGCTTATTAGATGCTATGCAACTGGAAGTCCTTACTATATGCACTAGAACCCTAGTTACCCCACTCAGAAGAGCAAAAGAACGTAAATTCTTGCTTTCATTTAGCATTGACTTAACTCCTGGGTGGAGTTCAATTCTTTTAGGTACCATAAGAACCCTTGATAAGGACTCACTGAAGACCAGTTATGTCCCAGTAAGAGGCATTCCTCTTTGACTTGCACATTCCCTTTCAGCCTGGGAAGCACAGCCCTCCATCTTCGGTCCATCATCACCCACGGTTGCCATCTGCTGCTAGAGAATCAGACAGAGTTGTCGCACCCCTTGCTGCAGAGCAGCTGCTTATCACACCTAGTGATTTCACCAACTGAGAAAAGAACCGGTTTACCAACAGTGCCGCCTGGTATAGTTCTTCCTGCCAGCAAGAGTTTGGGATAAAGTACTTCTGATCTTACTCTTTCAAGGTGGACCCAAAGACAGATGCAGGGCCTCTGTTTTATTAAGCCTGGCGTCTTTTCTCCCCTTTGTTAAAGCTGTTTTTTTAGGGTCTGATCAGGGGAGAAAAAGCAGGAAGGTCTCTTTTCCTTTTAATGACTTTTATCATGTCTTTAAACATTTTAATTATCAGTGATAGATGAATAAAGGCCTTGAGAAGCCCTGCTTCCTGGAGGTACGTTATTACCCCACAAAAGCTGACCTTTCTCCGCAGCGGAGAACAGTGCACAGTGCTGTCTGTAAGGAGACAGGTTCAAAGCTGCCCTTCCTTTGTGCCCCAGAGTACAGCTCCCTCAGAATGTGCAGACCTGTGGGGTATTGTACACTGATCATCTGCATCTGCAGGTAATTCACCTCCAATAGCTGGGCCTCAGGGAGACCAAGTACTTTAGAAATACAGATGCAGCACTAAGAGAAAAGGGTGACATAAATTAGGCTTACACAAGGAAGAGAATGCCATAGGTCTCTACTTTCCATTACATTTTCCAGTCCTAAAAGTGACAGTGTTCTTTTTTATTAGGTAGACATGATGGTATATGTACTGGGTGGAGTAGAAAGAAAAAAATAAGGCCTTTTTCCCTCCCTCAAGCATTTAAATTTCCTAAGTAAGGCAAGATATAGTAATGATAACTAAAAACCATGGGATTTAAGTATCAGAATATATAATGTTGCCCCCCAAAAGGTACAAAACATAGAATTACCATACAACCTAGCAATTTTACTCCTAGGTATATACCCAAGAGTACTGAAAATGTATGTTCACATAACTTATATACAAATGTTCATAATAGCATTGTTCATAATAGCCCCCAAAATGGAAACAACCTGAATGCCCATCAACTGACAAATGGCTCAACAAAATGTGGTCTATCCATATAAAGGAACAGTACCTGACCTTAAAAAGGAATGAAGTACTGATACATGGTACAACATGGATGGCCCTTGAAAACATTATGCTAAGTAGAAGCCAGTCACAAAAGACCAGCTGCTGCAGGATTCCGTTCATATGACTTGTCCAGAAAAGGCAAATCTATAGACACAGAAAGTAGGTTAGTCCCTGCCTAGGGGCCTTAGAGGGAACGAGGACGGCCAGCTAAGCAGTGCAGGGTTTCTTTCTGGGGCCATGAAAATATTCTAAACAGACCATGGTGATGGTTGTGTCGCTCTGAACATATTTAAAAAAACACATTAAACTGTATATTTTAAATGGGTGAATCACAAGATATGTGAATTACATCTCAATAAAGCTGCTATTAAAAAAAAAACAATAGTACACACACTGCTGTATAGGCTCAAAGGAGGGATAAAGAGTTTCTGGCTTAGATGGTTTAAAAAGAGGTATTTACATTTTGAGGAGAAATCCTTAACCGAAAGCGGGGTGGATGGATAGGAACACAGTACAAACCAAAAGGACAGAGATGCTCTGGACTTTAAGTAAACCAGTTTGGTTAAGGTGGGAGCCTTCAGTGGGGGAACTGGGGACATGAGACTGAAAATATAGTTGTGGGATGCCTGGGTGGCACAGTTGGTTAAGCGTCTGATGCTTGGTTTTGGCTCAGGTCCTGATGTCAGGGTTGTGAGACTGAGCCCCATGTTGGGCTCTGCGTTCCGCATGGAGTCGGCTTAAGATTCTCTCTCCCTCTCCCTCTGTCCCTCCCTGCTGCTCTAAAATAAATAAATAAATCTTAAAAAAAGAAAATATAGTTGGTGTTAGCATGGGTGAAATCAGAGGGGTGGATACCAGCCCCTGGTGAGGGCAGAATCCATTCAGCTCTGTGAGTGTTGCTGGCTTCCAGGTCAACAAGGAGCAGCCTGCTGACAACCTCTGTCAGCCTCTCCTATAGCTGTCAGGAGAAACGGATGCCACTGGAGTAAGGAACTGCTGGAAGGCTGTTTCCATTGCTCTTCAAAATGAGTCTTGCCGAAGTCAGAATCTGCTTCAGACACCCTACTCTGAGGAAAGGGACGGTGAAGAGCTGGATGTGGGACATCAAAGGGCAGAAGAGGATGACTAGGTGTCTGGGAGCCACTTGCCAGAAATTGATTTCTCTAGTCCAGGCTATTTTAGTATCGCCATCATTATGGTTTGGCACATGAAAGTCTTACTGGGTTAAGAGAAGGAATGAATTCTGTGAGAAATTTTAGGACTTTACTACTTGAGTGATGTTCCACTTAAAAATCAATGACTTATTTCCTGAAAAGGCTCCAAAAGTCAACAAGGCATTTTAAGTATCTTCAGTTTCCAGGTCTAGGAAATGCTAGTTCCTCTTACCTGAAAGAACGTTTATGCACACCTCACTTTGTATAATGTATGGCTCCATATGGTAATTTTTTTCATTAAACCATGACATTAGAATTTATACATAAATCATTATACATGAGAGAAAGCTGACCTTTCATAAATCACTCCTTTCAGTAAGCCAGACTATTGTTCTATATGTTGGGCTATTGATCATTTCAAAACAAACATCTGCAAAAATACAGCTTCCTGGAATTATGGTCTGAGTCTTATGTATGTTTGTATTCTCTACAGTAGCGCTGTCCAATAGAACTTTCTGCAATGATAGAAATGTTCTGTATCTGCACTGTCCAAGAAAGAAGCATTGAACACTTGCCTTGTCGATGGTGTGATTTAGGAACTGGAGTTTTTATTATTTTGTTTAATTTTCATTAACTTAAAGAGCCACATGTGGCCTGTGGCTGCCATATTGGACAGTGCAGCCCTATAGGATCCAGAATAATACATTTGTTCCTCATAAGTGTTCAATAAACATCTGTTCAACTGAAAGAAAATTTGTGCATAAATAAATACTGAACTTCCTCTACATGCAGGCACTCTGCTAGATGTTGGGTATGAGTGAAACACTGCCCCTGAATGAGTTAAAACTCATGCAAGGGACAGCAAACTTGACTCTGATTAACTCAAGCCAAACACAAACTTTTTGGCTCACATGCCTGGGAAGACCAGGATAATGGTACCTTCAGGGCAGCTTGGCTGATTAGAGGCTAACACCATGACCACCCTTGTCCTCGCCCTCTCCCTCCTCAGTTAGATTCAGCTCTCTTCCATGTGTGGTCTCCATGCTCAAATTGGCTCTCCACTCATAATCGCTAGAGAGCTGCCCTAGCCCAGAGCTCACACTGGCAAAGCTCCAAGCCCTGACCCCAGCTCCTAAGCCAAAGGCTCAGTAGATCTCATTGGTCATGACTGGGTCAGATGCCCAGTTCTGCACCAATCATCACGGCCAGGGAAATATGATGTATTGACTGACTTGAGCCACAATTACACGATCCAACCCTGAGCCAAGGGTGGAGCCAACTCCACCAGAAAAGCACATGGGATGAAAGTAACGTCCTAGATGGTCTCTCAGAATAAAACCAAGATGATCATTAGGGAAAAGTAAATTTTGCTAAGCAGCAAACAACAGACATCCATTGTAGTCTCTGAAGAGCTCCGTGTTTCCCTATGGAAATCTTAAAGAAAAATGCTGTTTGGTCAGATTTGCTGGCCAGATAGTAAAGAAAATACTATCTTAAAAGGAAAAGCTCAATTTGCAAGATCCAGGTTGGAATGACAGTAATGCTTACTTACACGGAATTTCCTTTGATGTTTACTTTTCCATACCCTAAAACCCTTGTGGGGAAGGTTACATCTATGAGATCTAGAAACCTTTAGGAGGGAGCAGTCAGCTGACCAGGGCCTGCTGTCTGTAGCCTTCCCTGCCTGACTTAATCGGGGAGTCCAGATGTCTCCTTCTGTGCCCCCCTGTCACTGAGCATACCGAGGGTATGCTAGACCTTAGAAGTCCTGACATGTGTGGATGCAGGCAGAGCAGACGCAACGCAGCCCACCCAGGGAAGGGACATACAACTGCCAGTTCACACAATGCAATGTGAATTGTCTATTTTCATAAGGGCTACTCCAAGAGAGATTATTTGTGGGCAGGATGACTCACGAGAGACACAAATGAATTCGCCCAACAGAGAAGACAAAGAGCTTGGAACATCACTGAAATGAGAAAAATTAGCCAAAACAGCTGCAGCACTTTAGGGCCTTTTAAATAGCCTCCTTCTGTCTACTTCTCCACCCCTTTCTAGCTGTTCTCTCTCTCTCATTAAATACTGATGAGGCTTTGCTTTTGTTGGCTCCAAGGGCCAGCCGAAGCTGGGAAATTGTCTTTTTTAGCAAGCATATCTTTTTATCCCTCTGAGTTTTCTTGTATTATCTTTTGTGAAGATGATTCTGGATTACTCTGAAACTTCTTGGCTTGTTTTTAGGTGGAAAAAAAGTTAATAAAGTTTGTGGACGGGACTTTCTGCATTTCAAGGACATCCAGTGCTCAGGCCCCATGGCAAGAAGGCCCATGACTCCCTCTGCTCTCCCCGGGAATCCAGAGACCTCTCAGACCCCTCAACATCAAAGTGACCACCCCTCCTTCTACTGTACAGTGAATGTTCTCATTGGATTGTGGCTCTCTAGGCATGGTGGAAATGGTTGCAGATACTCCATGCTTGGTAAGAAAGGAGGGGCTGTTTGCAACATCCTCTCTGGGTTTCCCGGATTGCTCAGTTCGGCAGTCAGTGGGCCTATCCCCTACCAGACTGGAACTGGGCCTGCGGGAGCCCAGGAGACTATGCATTTCTAGCATGCAAGAACTGGGCCTCCCTTGGTTTGCCAACTGGCACAGAGTAGGTGCTTACTGAATGCTGGTGAACTGTGGAATATTATTGGCAACTTGGAGACTGACTGTGCATAAAAAATACTAAACAGAATGGGTCTAAACACTAATATCTGTAATACTTGCTGTTCCAATAGTGTTCAGCTCTTTGACTTTACCGGGTAAACCTCAGTCCCCCCGTCTTAACAAATTCTCAACCCTAAGGTGACTCAACTTTAAAATGTTCTTTATTATTATGGGTCTCAAGCCTGTGTAAACTAGTTAACTGGTTATGTAAATGTAAACTAGTTAACTGATTCTCCAGTCCTCAAGGGCTAACTCCAAAGTACTCTAGTAGATCAAATTAGCGTAATTTGCTTTTCAGAATGCCCCTAGTCTTTCCCCTACCATAGTCTGCTTGATGTCTAGTGGGCATTTTTTTTTTTATGAGTTTCACCTTCCCATTCATTTTTAAATGAAATTTATTGAGCTATAATTCACATAACATACAATTCGCCCATTTAAAATGTGCCATTCAGTGACTTTAGTATATTTACAGAGTTGTGCATACCATCATCACGACAGAATTCCAAGACATTTCATCATCTCCAAAAGAAACCTAGGACCTATTAGCAATTACTCCTTTATTTTCCCCCAACTCTACCCCCTCCCCCTAACCCACCACCACCACCACCAGCTCCTGGCAACTATCAATCTACTTTATGACTCTGCAGATTTGCCTATTCTGGATATTTTATATAAACTGAATATCATTCATTTTTTTTAAAATGACAAAAACTGAATATCGTTCATTTTTTTTAAAATGACAAAAACTGAATATCATTCATTTAAAAAAAAAAAAGACATTGTATTTTCTATGTACAGCTCTCACACCACGTGCTGGAATCACAGACTTAACTAAAATCCAGTGCCTGCCTTCCAGTTAATCACGGTTCAACAACTGCGAAGTGCCGAACTCTTCAGCGTTTCCTCTTGGGCATAACAGCCACATGCATATTAGCTGGCAGAGGTCCTTTGTTTGTACCAATGGGATACTCAGGCCAAAAGGCCCATCACTTCCCTTTAGGTTCAACTCTACTGGGTAGATGGTGCCCAGTGCTCCATCTCACGTGCTGACTGGGCCTGAAATGTCTATCCTGACTCCTATTTGATCAAGCGCCTGTACCTGACCTGCCCTTTTCAAAAGATTCGGTCTTTAGCAGACTCAGAAGTTTGGGGTTATTTTTAAATGCACCCAGCTTGTCTTTTTCTTTCCACTGAAATCAAAGGAATAGAGAACAAACTGACAGTTAGCAGAGGGGTGGTGGGTGGAAGATGAGTTAAATAGGTGATGGGGATTAAGGAGTGCGCTTGTGGTGATGAGCACCAGGTGGTGTATGGAAGTGGTGAATCACTAAGTTTTACACCTGAAATTCGTATTACACTATAACTATACTGGAATTAAAATACACACACACACCCCTCTCCCTCCCACCCCCACCAAAGGAATATTTTTCTCAGGTTTCCAATAAGGTATTTGGGAATTTCCTGTGTGATAATGACCGTAGTTAGCATATCCGAGGGGGGGGGGGGATATACTGAGGTCTCTCTGCAGATCTTGAAAATAAGGTTAGCCCTGCAGAACTGACATGCCCTGGAGGACATTAGCTATGTGTGGAAGTTAGTCTCCTGAAGAGACTGTAGAAAAGGAGTTGAAGAGATTGGGAATTTCCATCTTCAATCAAAGTGACAAAGGAGTGATATCTGGAGATCTATTTTAATTAAGAAAGCTACAACCTCCATAACTCTAGAAGACTGTTCATAGATGGTAACAGGGTCCATGTGGATTTTGAAAAAGTCTCAGAATTCGTGCAAGAATTTGTTAATGTCTCTGCCGCTGTCCAGAAATTAGCGAGGTGATCTCACTGGAAAGCAGATCCCTGCTGTGCTTGGGGTATCACAGCTCCAGTGGAGCAATCATGAAATTTTGTGATCACCGTCTCGCCAGGTACATATGGGGAGTGGTAGACAGAACAAATTAAACAGCTTCACTTATATATCAAACTCTTGAGTTTAGCTGTTGGGAATTAAACCCTGAGAGTCTTCATGCTCTGGCAAAACCCAGTTTCTGACTTGAAAAGGTAGGACCCAAAGACCATGATGATTTACCAAAGCACAAATCTGGAGAACAGAAGTTTGGGAGGCATGGCCAAACATACAAAGGTCTGCCATTTATAAGAGGAATACAACTAGCTATAGGCAGGCCCAAAAAAGCCGTAGTTAAGAACACAGGCTCTGGAGCCAAACTACTTGGCTCCAACACTTACTAGCTACATGAACTTAGACAACTTAGCTGTATGCACCTCAATTTCCTCCTCTGTAAAATAAAGTGGTTGTGAAGATTAAATGAGATAATCCAAATAAATGCTTAGTATGACATCTGGAACACAGTCAGTTCTCAGAAGTTAGCCATCATATCATCACTGTCCAAAGAAGACAGACCGCCCTGTGAGAGGGGGAGCCCCCCAGAGTTCAGGGGGAGGCAGAGATTTGTCAACTGAGGGCCAAATACAAACTTAATTCAAGCCCAGGACTTCCAGTTAGGTCCTCTGCCCCTCAAACTCCTACATACAATTCAAAACAAAAACGCTATCTCAGTAGCTGATGTGTTCATGTAAAACTTCCTTTTTTTGGGGGGGGCATTCAACCCATGTATACCTTATGTGCAAAGCAGCTGTTAGTCAAAAATAATAAGGGGGCAAGGTGGTCCTTGCCCTCAAAAAGCTGAACATCTAACCGAAAAGAGAGGATCAGAGAACCACACAGGGATGCAGACATATATGTTGGATTTAGGCCAACCATACATTGGGTGTTTTAACTTTTTATTAAAGAGCCATAACCAAGAGAAGGCTCAGGGAACTCACTCTATTCTAGGGAACATGACAAGCTTGTTAGTATACTAAACTAAAATCAAACACATCCTCTCTCCCTCCATCTCTCAATCTCCTTCATCTCTCTCTCTCCCCTTTCTATTCCCTTCAAGGTATAGCAAAGTAGCCTGATGGCTCTGGGACCTTCCTGTCTCAAATGCTCGGCTCATGTGCTGGCTGGCCCATGGCAACAGCTGGTGAAGGTGGACAAGCTGCTTCCACGTTGCAAGTTCACACAGGACTCCCTGGCAGGACACTGAAGGCTAGTTTTTATTTGTAACTACTGCCTGAATGCCCTTCTGCCTCTCAACTGTTAAGTTCAGGGAAGAGAAGGAAAGTGGGCTTTCTTCATCATGTGGCATGGGTAGGCTCTCACATATTTATTGACTGAGGCAGGTTCATCCCATGGCTATTACAAGTAACATCTGTAAGAAAAACCACTGATCCTTATTCTCTTCAAGCGTCCCCCTCTCCCCACCCTGATGGGTTCTTTTTGTGACATTCCAGCCATAGTTCTGGGCTTCTTTTAGGTTCCACAGGATCTGGTTGCTGCATTTTAAGAATATCACTCTCCTATAAAACGTCAGGTATGGGAGAGAGGCCCCTGGGTCTGCCTTGCATTTTGTGGACAAACACTCAGGACCAGGGAACACCAGGAGGCTCCATTCATGTTGTAACAGTCATCAGTTCACTGATTGCTCTGTTGCCTCAAGAAATTCATAGCACCTTCGGGCAAAGGAACAACAGTGTGGTGTTTATTGAAATCTACATCTGGTAGCAATTTGTTCAACAGCAACCAGCTTTCCCCCCTCCTTTGCTTCAGTCAAATAATCCACAGGGGCCCATAATACCCCACAACTGTTCATTTGTGCGAAGCCTGTATTGTGTCGTTTATGTTCCTAATTACAGATCTGGGTTTATCAACAAGTTTCAGCATGGTAAGTAATTTTTTAGACTGCAAAGGAGACTAAAGGCCCATGTCTTGAGGCAGTGACCCTGTTACTGACCATCACCATCTGGACTGAAAGATGAAGTGGCACACTGGCCCCTGTCCACAGCTCCCCTGTCCCCACTTGGTTGGCAGAGGCAACCAGAGCACGACCCTTCCCCACCCTAGGAGGTGTGGCCTTACCATGCTCTGTGGGAGCTTGGGAGAAGGAATAGCTGAGTGTTAACCTAGAATTAGACAGTTGTGTACTAGAGAGAAAGGGAGAACGCCTATGCTTCGATCTGGGAGAAAATTCTTTCTCCCTTTGAAGGCTGGTTGTGAGGGAGACTGAGCAGCTAGTTTGTTAAGGGCTCAATGAATAAAGAGTGTTTAGGGGTACCGGTGGTTAGGTGAGAAGATGAGGTAAATTCAGAAAGCAGAGTAAGTCAAGCTTGGGGGCAAATCTGGGAACTAGCCCCTCCTTTGGAGGCGACAATGCTGCTCTCACCCTAACTAACCACATAGTTCTGAGGGAGGCTGCCAATCCCCACACACCCTGCCTGTGGCCCAAGCTGGCCAGTCACAGCAGCCCATCCCTGTCTACTGCAAGTGGTCCAGAGAAGGCATATGACTCAGGCCAGGTCAATCATAGTCTGTGTCCTAGGGTTTTCCTTTTGGAGCCACCAAGAAGATTCTCCTAAAGGAAGAATGAGATTTTGGAACTGCCTAAGGCTGTGTCTTTAGCTAAATGGGGAAGAAAGAGAACCTGTTTGCAGTGAGAGAAAACAGTGCCAACAAAGAGGGAACAAAGAGGAGCAATAAAGAGAAAGATGGTTGTGACATTAAATTTACAAAAAGAGATTACAGTTCGACAGAGAAATAGTCCCTGGGCATACCTAATTTAGGGAACACACAAGGAAGATGATTCAAAGACTATTTTATCAATATCATGGAATGTTAGGTTGGAAGGGATATAGAAATCTCTAATCCAACTGAATCAGACTTTCTAGTAGAGGTATGTTTTAAACATCAATATTTTTGAAATGACAATTCGAATAGGCAGCCAGGGTTGAGAACCACCCCTCTAACCCAGTCAATACCTTTATTCAGTATATGAGGACACTAAGTCGCAGAGATATGGGACTCTAAGACAAACAGTTCATCTGGGATTAGAACACAGTTCTCTGGGCTTCACTGTATTATTCAAGTGAATAACTAGGCCATCCTATTGTGTTTTAACAGGGGCTACATAAGTGGAACATACAAGAATTTTTAGAGTTAAAATAGAGATTCCCATCAGGGAAGAGGAATCCAAATAAGTAATAAACATAAGCTGTTTAACCTCACTGATAATTAGGAAACTACAAATTTTTAAAAAAGCATAATGTCATATTGTTATACATCTAACAGATTGGCAAAAATTTTTAAATAGGATTTGGGCAAAGATATGTGGCCACAGAAACTCCCATATACTACTAGTAATGACTTAAATTGGTACAGTTGCTCTGAAAGACAGTTTGCCATGATCTAAAAATTTGAAGATTCACATTTTTCATGACCCAACAATTTTGATCTTAGTTATATAACCTAGAATGTGCATTTTCAATAGGGGTAATATTATTCCCACAAAAGAACAAAATTTGATTTTTGATTAAGTGAAAAAATCTTGGCTATCACAATGGCTTGTAGCCTTACAAAGCTCAACTCTATCCAACAAAATCCTACTCTTTAGGATTAATTAAATTTGAATTTGTAATTTTTAGTTTAAAATTAATTAAGTTTTCTCCTTAGGAGAGGTGATAAAAGAAAAAAGGCTGAGAGACACTGACCTAGAGAAATGTTGCATATGTAGTCCAGGAGATAGATAGATATAGATAGATATATATAGATATAAGAACGCTCTGACCCACACTCTATTATAGTCCAAACTGGAAGGACTACAGGTATCCATCTACAGTAGAATGGGCAAACTGCAGCATACGTAAACTATAGAATACTGTACAGCAATGAAAAGGAACACACTTCAGCTGCACACAACAACATGGGTAACCTTCACAATGGTGAGCAAAAGAAGCAAGACACAGAAGATCATATGGGGCTTACTTCCTTATATAAAAGTTCAAAGTCATGCAAAGTGAATTATATCGTTCATACACCCAACTGAAGCTGTCAAGTAAAGCCAGGAAATAACTATCACAAGAGTCGGTAGGGCATTTACCTCGAGGGTTGTGATCCAGGAAGCCAAACATAAGAGGGGTGAAAGGGAACGTTTTATTTTTTGACCTGGATGTGAATATGATAATCATTCTTTTATATACATAACGTTTAATGCTTTCTTCTGGCTTATGTGATAGCTCATTTGAAAATTAAGATATAGGGGGTGCCTGGGTGGCTCAGTCGGTTAAGTGTCTGTCCTTGGCTCAGGTCATGATCCTGGGATGGAGCCCTGACTCAGGCTCCCTGCTCAGCGGGGAGCCTGCTTCTTCCTCTCCCTCTGCTGCTCCCTCTGCTTGTGCTATTAAATTAATAAAGTTTTTAAAAAAGAAAATATTAAGATATAGCAGGGGAGAAATCTCTTGATCTTTGCCATTTTCATTTTCCTAAAGCATTGTTTGGATCAAGTCATTCCTCTGCTCACACATAATAATACAAACTGCCCCAAATGTACATGGTTCTTTCAGACTTTCATTTATAGAATCTCATGTGTACCCCAGCCTCGGTGGGAAGAAGACAGAAACCATTTCTCAAAGGAGGTTGGTACTTTGGAAGGGCCAACAGGAATATCAGGCAGACCCCATGGGGAAGGAAACAGGACTTGACCAGAAGGATGAGCTCGACCAAGTCTTGAGTGGGGAGAACACAGGGCAATGGAACAGAAGTACGCATGACAGAACTGCAGAGAACACATGGGGCATGCGAGAGACAAAGCTATTCAGCTATCCTTTTGAAGAGTTAATTTCAGAATAGGTAAGAATATTCTTTTAAAGATCATGATTAACTGAGAAGTTGCAACTGTTTCATATTAGGAGGTTTTACACAGATTTATTTGTAAGTTAATGTGTATTCTTATACCTGGACTAGAATCAAGTAGTTTTCTATAGGTTCTTCTACAACAAAACTATCTGTTGCTAATGTCTTTGACACTCAAGATCCAGTTAATACAAATTATTTTAAGGGTTAATGATTGTTTAAAGTTTAATTCAAGACATTTATGTTCAAAGGCCTATGGTGTATCAAGAAAAAAATTTATTTAAAAAAAACTATGGCAGTTTTCCATTTGGTTCATTTGCATTTAGCCTTACAAGAATCGATGCTTATATTATACTTCTAAGATTTCAAAGCACATTATAATGGCAACTTGGTGGGGGTAGGTATTATCCCATTTATCCCATTATACCTTAAGTTTAGTAGCATAATTAAAAATAAACCAATCCACAGCAGTTTACTGTACTGGTAATTAGAAACTCAATGATTTTGTCTTGCAACAATAAGATCTAAATATTTCTAATTTAGCACGGATTTTTTTTTAACCAGATAGTTGAATAAAGACAAATGGGGACAAGCTCTTAATTTCTCTCTACAAATTAGCAAAAAGTAAAGGAAGAAACAAGTTGTCTCTTATCTGCCCTTTCCCATTGGTTAAGTCTGGAGATGGAATCATGAATGAGTAAAACCTCATTCCCACGGATTTTAAGATGCCAGTCTGTTCTTAAAGACAGTTCAAGAATAAGAAAGCACAGTGAGGCTGGCTGACCAGGCTCCAGGATGGAACAGTGAAAGAAACCACGCTATTCAAGAATGCAATTGGAAGGAAACAGACAAAAAGCAAAACTGCTCTTTGAAACTGTTCAATCTGAAAGCAGAGGCACTCTCTGTAAAGCAGAACACATCCGTATCTTCCTGTCTGCTCTCAGGCACACGTAGCATATTGTAAACCCCAAGATGTAGATTAACACTGAGCACAGTTAAGTTTAACAGTGTCCAGTCACCTTAGCATTATCAGTGCACTTCTCTGAGCTGTAAAATGTAAGATCCACCTCATGAGACTGGTATCAGCATCAGTTGCTGTGTGATCTCAGATGCTCCCATGCCACGGCCCATTCTGGAATGCCTTCTCTCCTTCTCTCCTACACTTGGAGTGGCAACCTTCAAGGACCAGTTCAAATCCAACTCTTTCCTGGAGCCCTCTCTGCATCCTATGCTCCTGAAATCCTGCAGGACTTACTGTGCTGTGTGTCCAGCTCTCTGTGTACTCTACTGCCCTGCAGCCTTGGTTACTCATCTGTTCTACCACCCTAATTGTTCCATGTCAGCCTCCTGAAGACCTGGTGTGTACCTCTTTGAATCTCCACACCTCCATGAACTTGACAAGGGGTCAACATTTGTTAATTGACAGAAGCCACGATTAAACATGAACAATATTTAATTTAAAAACAATGTACACCTTAGGGGCACCTGGGTGGCTCAGTTGTTAAGGGTCTGCCTTCGGCTCAGGTCATGATCCCAGGGTCCTGGGATCGAGTCCCACATCGGGCTCCCTGCTCCGCGGGAAGCCTGCTTCTCCCTCTCCCACACTCCCTGCTTGTGTTCCTGCTCTCGCTACCTCTGTCTCTGTCAAATAAATAAATAAAATCTTAAAAAAAAAATGTACACCTTAGAATATCTCACATCCCTTCCCTCCTTTGTTCTCCCACAGCTAATGGCAAAGCAAGACCGATCAAGACTAAGATTTCAGAACCAAGAGTCAATTTAATTTTACAGTATCAAAACATGGAAACCCCCCAAATTCAACATAGCAGCTGTTACGTTTGCAAATGAGAAGGGTCAGCTGTAAAAATACAGCCCCTGGAATAATGGTCACAGGGCAAACTGCAGGAACATCTCCCTGGGACCCTCTATTGCTGATACAGTCAGGAAGTCAGGGCCAGGGGCGCCCTGGCCAGTGGCCCTCCTCTTCCTAAACCCGACTTTCTCTGTCTCAGACTGCATCTTGAAAAACCGCTCCCACCCAACAAAATGCACTACTTTATGTAACTGTTTTTATAATTCAAAGGCATATGTAACTGTCATAAGAACTTTTGACTGGATCAGGCTAACTGGCATTCCATTCCACCCTGAGACAACAGAATTCAGAAAAACCAACTTGATAGATCAACATAACCTCCTGTCTTAAATGTTTTATTTCTGTTTGGCTTTACAAAATACCAAAAATAGCCCACTCCTACCTCCTCAAAAGCCTCAGGCACTGGGCACCCCCACGGGAGGATGAACAGGAACACACACTTCACGGCTGGTTGGCTATGAAGGCTGTCTCAATCAGGCTAGGATGCCGATGTGATACCTGGAGGCACCTCATCTGGAAGAGGCCTGCCTGGAGTAGCAGAAACTCTGGGGAATGCTGCCTAATAGGATAACTGTCTCTCCCCATTTAGAAATCAGGTGTTAAGTGGTAAGAGGTAAGATCAAGTTTCTATACCAAGTGACTGATGCTAATTTTTATTTTTTAAAAAACTCTTTAAATATACAGTTACAAACTTGGGGAGAAAGCAAACAATGGTTTAAAAGGTGCTTTTAAAATTTTGTGGACTACTGGGAAAGTAGGAATACATACTGGATTTTAGATGCCATGATGGAATGATTGTTCATTATTCTGTAACAATAATGGTATTCTGCCTATATAAAAAGAATATTTGTATTCTTAGGTGATTCATACTAAAAATTTAGAGATGAGGTGTCACTGTATGTGAGACTTGGGGGATTTCAAATGGTTCTGGAAAAGAGAAGGTGTGTGAGTGTGTTTGTGATGTGTTGTGTGGATGTGCTAGCCATAGAGCAAGACGGGGTGAGAGGAGGTGAGCAGAGACTAAGGCTTGGAACACTGAAGCACAATGAAAATGGAAAAAAAAATCACTATCACATCTAGACAAAGTTCATTTCTACAAAAAGTAAGCTAACATGCTCTGACAGCCTCTCAAAACAGAAAATCAATGCTGCCCTTAAAAGCCAGAGAGAGAAAAGGAAAGAAGGAAGCACACAGAGTCCCAGCTATGTGCACTGGGGCTCCAGGCTGTCTTTCTTTTCTCTTTGGTTAAACACCTTTATTGAGATGTAATTCACATACCATACAATTCACCCTTTTTTTTTTTTTTTAAGATTTCACTTATTTGCCAGAGAGAGAGAGAGAGAGCGCGCGCACACACAAGCAAGGAGAGGGAGAAGCAGGCTCCCCGCTGAGCAAGGAGCCCGACACGGGGCTCGATCCCAGGGCCCTGGGATCATGACCAGAGCCGAAGGCAGACTCTTAACCAACTGAGCCACCCAGGCGCCCCAATTCACCCATTTAAAGTGCACAACTCAGTGGTTGCAATATAGGAACAGCTGTGCACGCATCACCACAATCTAAGATTAGAACATTTTATCACCTCCTATGTAGTCATTCCTCATTTTGCCCCAACCCCTACCCCCACTCCTGGCAACCTCTAGCTTACTTTCTGTCTGTACACATTTTTTAATTCTGGACATTTCATATAAATGAAATCCTGTAATATGTAGCCTTTGGTGACTGGCTTCTTTCACTTAGCAGGTTCATCTGTGTTATGGTATGTGTCAGCAGTTCTTTCCTTTTTTACCGTCAAATAATATTCCAGCATTTTCCAGTCTAACACCCACGTTTTATTGATCCATTACCTAGATGGACCTCTGGGTTGTTTCTACTTTGGGGCTATTATAAATAAACAATGTTATGAACATCAGTGCACATGTTTTTCTATGAATGTATGTTTTCATTTCTCTGTGTTATATACCTCAGGGTGGAATTGCTCAGCCACATGGTAACTCTATGTTTAACTTTTTGAGGAACTGCAAGACTGTTTTCCAAAATGGCTGCACCATTTTACATTCCCACCAGTAATGTATGAGGGTTCTAATTTCTCCACATCCTTGGCAACACTTGTTATTGTCTTTTTGATACTAGCACCCTAGTAGGTATAAAGTGGTATCTCTGTGGTTTTGATTTTCATTTCCCTGATGGCTAATGATGCTGAACATCTTTTCATATACTTATTGGACATGGGTATATCCTCTTTTGAGACATGTCTATTTAAATCCATTGCCCAATTTTTAATTGGGTTTATGTCTTTTTATTACTGAGTTGCAAGAATTTCCAATATATTCTGGATACCAGTTCCTTATCAGATACAGGACTTGCAAAAAACCATTTAAAGCACAAAATTTTAAATTTTGATGTACTCCAATTTGTTTATCTTTCCTTTTGTTAGGTACTTTCTTGTTTAACGCTCACAGTAGTTGTGAGTAGGAATCATTGATCCCATTCTACAAATGAAGAAGATGAAACTCTATGAAATTAGGGAAATGACCCAAGGTCTCACACAGGGCTGCTACACATGGTCTTGCCCTGCACAATGCAGTCGGCTGAAAAGCAGCAGTCTTGGCTACTTGCTGGAGCTGCAATATGGATTCAGGCCTTCTGACTAGGCCAGGGTTCAGGCTACTCATTCACTCTATGAGTGTTACAGTGTAATACAGTTTATTTTTAAAGAAAATCCTTGGATTTTATACATTCAACGTCCTAAAAATGTTGCCATTACTTAAAGGGTTTGGAGTTCATCTCTGGAAGCTATACCAAGAGGTTGCAAGTGGCAGATTTAAGGAACACACTCGATTATGGTGTGGGGAGACTTTAGTTTATAAAGAAGCCAAAAGTTCAGGGCATCAAGACTGCAATGAGGTAAGTTATTAGGCTGGCTTACACCATATTGAATTTATATACACTGTTATACATACCAGTCAATATAAAGCATGAGACATGTTATTTTGTGGTTCAAAGTAGATCTTAATCTCTAAAAAATGCAACAAAAAATGTCTCTAGCAATGACAACCCAGATAGGACAGATATCAGAGAATGGTTATAAAATGTATAAAAAGTAATCATCTTGATACATTTTAAAACATTTTGACATAAAAATTGGCCATCTTTTTACTTCTTGGTCATACCAGCTATATATGGAACAAAACCACTGGATTATTAGAGCTAAAAAGCATTTCACATATGGTTCAATCCCTTTATTTTAAGTGGGGAAGTTGATGTACAAAATTTTCAAGTTATTCACCCAAGTACTCAGGAGAACACGAGCAGAACAAGGACTAGAATTTAAGAAGGATGCAGTTCCCATGTTCTTATTCTGAATATTTGCTGTTTTAACTCTGCTTTTAGTATTTATGATTCTCTTCTTCTCTCTCCCATAGACCTCTAAGGGGATTATACCATCCAAGACAGCTAGCTCTTCAGCAGGGTGGAGACTCGGACCAAACTTCATTGTTTATCCTCCAATTGGATTTTTCCCCAACACCAACTTATCTAAACATCTCCAATCTATGTAGATAACTCTGACAGCAAATAAAAGGGATTCATTTTATAAAGTGAGTTCTGAAGGGATACTGCCAAGCCTTGTTTCAAAAACCAGGCTCTTGTTTCCAATCTAAGAATTAAATGGCTTTCTGCCTGCTGTTTCTGCCTTTCCTCTTCAATTAGGGGAGAAGGCCAAGGCTGTGTCTCGAAGGATTGCTTCATAAGGAAAAATCAAGGCAGGATACAGTCTGAGGATGGGCCAGTGCAGGCTGGAGGTGGGCTAGCAGAGGGCTGTGGGAAAAGCGAACTGGATTCACGAGCAGGCTAGGTCAGTCTCCACAGTGATTCCTCTCCACTGGAAACAGGTCTAAGTGCTGACACGGAGGTTTCCCACAGCTTCTACTGGCCTCCAAAGGCATATTTGTCATCAGAGGCTCTTGATGAAGCTGTACATAAATATCTGACTGTTGTTAAATACAAAACAAAACAAAAAAAATATTCCACAGGAACCAAATTAAAACCATCTGTGAGGGGGAGAGGCCAAAAACTCAGTGTAAGTGCAAAAGGCCCAGCAGAAACCCTTGTTAATTGTGTTATTTACTTTGCTGAATAGTAAATTGTCATGCCAATGAAGTCATATCACATGACTATAATGTTTTTCATATGACTTTCCTGCTATGAGAGAAATGGGCACTTTATTTTCTAGAATTCTGAATTCTGTAGTAGATGAGTCAGAACGTGAGTTTTAATTCAGAATCAACCCTTCAGCTCAGCCTTTTTCATTTCTGCCAGCCTGTTCATGATTTTACATCTTATGTTATCCTTGACGTTAAACTTTATTTTTTAACGATCATTCGTTAATCTCTGATTCTGCAGGAAAAAAGTTCTGCTTAGCAAATGCTTGACAAAGATGCAAATTCTATTAATGAAGTGCTGTAACTGCAATCCTGAAATCGTAACTGCATGACACAGCATCAAATACTGATGATATAGTCAAGGCGAGGGAGGAAAACAGAGCCTAAAAGTAATCCTGGGGTCACGGAACTTGCAAACCTTCGAAGATGAGAATTTCAGGGGAATTGGGTTATGAAATTTTGTTATTTGAATTTCTCAAGGATATAGCTTGCTTTATTACCTCTCTTATGAATCAGTCTTTTCTCTCTATTTACATGGGGTTTGAAAATTATCTGGCATTTCCCGAAACAGCACAATGTCGAACCCGCAGTTGGAACTAACTCAGTACATGTGACCAGGTACTTGATGAAAAATAACCCTAAGAAGATAAGTCACAGCAAATTTTATGAAAAGATGGCTAAGTCATTTGTGCATCTGATTTACACTGAGCCTTTCTTCAGTGAAATTCAGCAGTTTTAAAGCCATTTGGTGAGCACTTCAACAGCTTCATGACTTGGACATCTTGTGCTTCGTCAACTTTAAGCCCATTTCCTTTTGTTCAATGGGGATAAATAGGGATGAACAAAAGAGAACTCGGGTCAATCTCCGAGTATCTAAACTCATTCTCAAAACGGCTCTTGAAAGGAAAGATCAGATCTTTCCTGCAAAATTCCTCATTCGGATGGCAACGTTTTAAGAGGGCAAAAAGTGGAGTTGTGGGGGGAGGGGGCGTTCCTCCATGGGGCCTTCTAATACTTCATAGGTAGAATATAACTATAATGTGGCAGCTAGATGGGCTACAGACTACGGACATGGATCTCTTTCTTAGTCCCCTTTAGGAAACACAACATTAGCAAAAACATTTATGAGGAGAGTATTTAAATTTTTAAGCTACAACTCAAGATAAAGTTAACCTACCACACACATTCCTCATTTAATTATTTTTTTATTGCATCCTACCTCTACAGCTTCTCCTCACTGAACTCAATGAAACAGGATAATTTTCTTTACCTACTAAGTCAATCTACCAGTCTTCCTCTTTTCCTCCAAGCTCTATTACCACCCTATCTCTAATACCATTCAGTCATTTCCATTCATTTATTCCATTACCTCAAAATCACCATTACATCAAATACATTCATCTTTATAAGTGTGGGCTGTCCACCCCTCCCTTCCCCACCATCACCACACTCCCAGTCCCCACTCTGCACCCTGCATCTCAACCCCTTCTCCAAGAGAAACCAACCTGGTGATTTGTCTGTTAATCTCAATCTCAACAGCACTATGATTACACTAGTAACCTAGACTAAAATAATGGCAATCAATCATCTGGGGCTATTTGATGAGGGCAGAAAGGTGGGTGCAAAAAATTGGGTTGCATTAATCAATCTCACTAAATCTAGGTGATTCTGTCTTGAATATATCTTCCAATCCATTATTCCTGTGCTCCCTTCTTTGAAAAGAAAGGGATTTGTAGTCTCTAGTAGGATGAGCTTTGCATTCTTCTTTTATAAAGGGTCTATATTTGGGGAGATAGACTACAGGTGTTAAAGGATAGGGGATTGTTTAACAGCATCAAAACTTTTCTTTCTTTAATGAAAAAGGAATTATCTTGCTACAACATGGATGAGTCTTGAAAACATCATGCTAAGTTAAAGACAGCAGACACAAAAGGCCACATATCATTTGATTTCATTTACATGACATGTTCAGAATAGGCAAATCCATGGAGACAGAAAGTACAATAGTGGTTGCCAGGCCTGGAAGGAAGGGGGAATGAGCAGTGACTGTTTAATGAGTATGGAGTTACTTTCTGGGTGATGAAAATGTTCTAAACTTAGTAGTAAGGGTAGCACAACAACTCTGAATACACTAAAAACCACTGAATTGTACACTTTAAAGGGGTAAATTTCATGGTATGTGGATTGCAACTCAATAAAGCTGTTATTAAAAAAAAAAAAAACACCTTATCTGATTTCAGATAACCCTGGCTCCAACTACATTCTCATGATTCTGAGTAACACTCTAAAGACTCTTGGCCTCTGAGACCTTCATTCAGCCTAGAATGCCCTCCTCCATTTCCCTCCCAATTTTTATTTTTAAAGACAGCCTACTCATCCTTTAAAACTAACTGGTGATGGATGTTAACTAGACTTATTGTGGTGATCATTTTGGAATACATACAAATATTAAATCATTACACATAAATGCTAATATATAATGTAATATGTCAATTATAGCTCAGTAAAAATTAAATTAAAGATTAAAATTTATTTACTTATTTTTAAAGATTTTATTTATTTATTTATTTGACAGAAAGGGAGACAACGAAAGAGGGAACACAAGCAGGGGGAGTGGGAGAGGGAGAAGCAGGTTTCCCACGGAGCAGGGAGCCCGATGGGACCCTGGGACCATAGACCTGAGCCAAAGGCAGACATTTAATGACTGAGCCACCTACGTGCTCCAAATTCTAAAATTTAACTGGAATACTTGTTCCCTTATGTGTGAAGCTTTCTTTGACATCCCTACTCCCCCAGGCAGGAGTAACTGCTCTCTGAGCACTTAATATATATAAATGACTAAAATATTTTTGATGAGTGGCACCTGGGTGGCTCAGTTGTTAAGTGTCTGCCTTCAGCTCAGGTCATGAGCCCAGGGTTCTGGGATCGAGCCCCGGGTAGGGCTCCCTGCCCCGCAGAAAGCCTGCTTCTCCCTCTCCCACTCCCCCTCCCCCTGCTTGTGTTCCCTCTCTTGCTCTCTTTCTCTGTCAAATAAATAAATAAAATCTTAAAAAACGTATATATATTTTTGATGATATTAGAATGTACTATTTACATCTGTTTTTCATATTAGACTATGAGTACATCTCACTAACTTCTGTATTCAGTTACCAGCACAGTGAGTTGCTATCAAATTTTTTTAAAGATGTTCAGTAATTCCTGTTATAAAAAACAGGATTTGTACAAATACATATTTTATAAACAATGTATAAAATGATACAGTCAGATAAAATTATCTGGTTGAATCTTTTGCAATTCCAGAGTTGAGGCATAAAAAGAGTCCAAGATGAGAACTGGGCATTCTTGTTGCATTGCTAAAATAAATAAATCAGGACCTTTCTATATGGGATGAAGAATTTTGTATTTTTATTACTCAACACCTGTTAATGCATTGGGAATCAAATACATAAATCAAAATGGTACCCTCACACAGATTATATATATAGATATAGATATTTATTTAAACACACACATTTTTCACAGTAATGTAAAATAATGTAGGTAGGGCAATGAATTTTGTTATGTCTTCTGCTGAGCATTATCTTAAAACACAGCCCTATTTAGAACACTGAGAGACATAAAACAGTTAATAACAAACAAAAAGAAATAATCAATAGTAATACAATAATAGTAAGGGACTTTAACACCCCACTTATACTGATGGACAGATCATCCAAACAGAAAATCAACAAGGAAACAGTGGCTTTGAATGACACACTGGACCAGATGGATTTAACAGACATATTCAGAACATTCAATCCTAAAACAGCAGAATACACATTCTTTTCAATTGCATACGGAACATTCTCCAGAAGAGATCACACATTAGGACACAAAACAAGTCTCAACAAATTAAAAAAAAATATCAAAGTGATACCATGCATCTTTTCTGACCACAATGCTATGAAACTAGAAATCAACCACAAGAAAAAATCTGGAAAGAGCACAAACACACGGAGGTTAAATAACATGCTACTAAACAATGAATGGGTCAACTAAGAAATCAAAGAAGAAACTGAAATTTACACAGAAACAAATAAAAATGAAAACACAATGGTCCAAAATCTTTGGGATACAGCAAAAGTAGTTCTAAGAGGGAAGTTTATAGGAATACAGGCCTACGTCAGGAAGCAAGAAAAAATCTCAAACAACCTAAACTTACCTGTAAAGGAGATAGAAAAAAGAACAAACAAAACCCAAACCCAGCAAAAGGAGTATAAACAATTGTAAGAGAAAATTATTAAAACCTATATGCCAAAAATTGGACAACTTAGAAGAAATGGACAAATTCCGAGAAACATTATAACCTCCCAAAAATGAAGCAGGAAGAAATAGAAAATTGAAC
The DNA here is from genome assembly GCF_003265705.2 of Callorhinus ursinus. NCBI lineage: Eukaryota > Metazoa > Chordata > Mammalia > Carnivora > Otariidae > Callorhinus > Callorhinus ursinus. The sequence continues at coordinate 40,881,729 of NW_027397077.1, read as the reverse complement.
AGACCAACTGCCAGCAAAGAAATTGAATCAGTAACCAAAAAACCTCCAACAAACAAAAGTCCAGGACTAGACAGTTTCACAGGTGAATTCTACCAAACATTTAAAGAAGTGTTAATACTTATTCTCAAAGTATTCTAAAAAATATAAGAGGAAGGAAAACTTTCAAATTCACTCTATGAGGCCAGTATCATCCTGATACCAAAACCAGATAAAGATGCCACAAAAGTGGGAACTACAGGCAAGTATCTCTCATGGATACAGATGCAAAAATCCTCAACAAAAAATGAGCAAACAGAATCTAACAATATATTAAAAAAAATCACACAACATGACTAAATGGGATTTATTCCTGGGATGCAAGCGTGGTTCAATATTCACAAAACAATCAACGTGATACATCACATCAATAAGAGAAAGGATAAAAACCATATGATCATTTCAATAGATGCAGAAAAAGCATTTGATGAAGTACAACATCCATTCATGATAAAAAATAAAAATAAAAACAACCCTCTGCAGAGTAGGTCTAGGGGAAATATATCTTAACATAATAAAGGCCTTATGTTAAAAGCCCATAGCCAAACATCATACTCAATGGTGAAAAACCAAGAGCTTTTACCCTAAGGTCACAAACAAGACAAGGATGTCCACTCTCACCACTTTTATTCAATATAGTACTAGAAGTCCTAGCAACAGCAATCAGACAACATAAAGAAATAAAAGGCATCCAAATTGGTGAGGAAGAAGTAAAACTCTCATTATTTGCAGATGACATGATACTTTGTACAGAAAACCCAAAAGACTCCACCAAAAAACTACTAGAACTGATAAATGAATTCACTAAAGTCCACAGGATACAAAATCAATGTACAGAAATCTGTTGCATTCCTGCACATTAATAATGAAGCAAAAGAAAGAGAAATTAAGAAAACAATCCCATTTACAATGGCATCAACAACAATTAAATACCTAGGAACAAACTTAACCAAGGAGGTGAAAGGCCTACTCTAAAAGCTATAAAACACTGATAAAAGAAATTCAAGATGATGCCAAGAAACGGAAAGACATTCCATGCTCATGGGTTGGAAGAACAAATATCGTTAAAATGTCTATACTAGCCAAAGGAATCTACAAATTTAGTGCAATCCCTATCAAAATACCAACCGCATTTTTCACAGAACTAGAACAAACAATCTTAAATTTTTTTAAAGATTTTACTTATTTATTTTAGAGAGTGTATGTGTGCAAGTGGGGGGAGAGGAAGAGGGAGAGTGAGAGAGAATCCCAGGCAAACTCTGTGCTGAGTGCAGGGCCCAATGCAGGGCTCAATCCCATAACCCTGAGGTCTTGACCTGAGCCAAAATCAAGAGTCAGACACTTAACCAACTGAACCACCCAGGTGCTCCCAAACAATCCTAAAATTTGTATGGAACCACAAAAGACCCCAAATAGCCAAACCAATCTTGAAAAAGAAAAGCAAAATTGGAGATATCAAAATTCCATATCTCAAGTTACATTACAACGTGGTAGCAATTAAAACTGTACGGTACTAGCATAAAAATAGATGCACAGATCAATGGAATAGAACAGAAAACCCAGAAATAAACCCATTATATGGTCAATTAATCTTCAACAAAGGAAGAATGAATATACAATGAAAAAATATCTCTTCAACAAATGGTGTTGGGAAAACTGGACAGCAACGTGAAAAATAATGAAACTGGACCATTTTCTTTCACCATACACAAGAATAAACTCAAAATTGATTATAGACCTAACAGTGAGACCTGAAATCATAAAAATCCTTGAAGAGAGCACAGATAGCTATCTCTCCAACATGGGATGTATCAACATATTTCTAGATATGTCTCTTGAAGCAAGGGAAATAAAAGCAAAAATAAACTATTGGGACTATGTCAAAATAAAAGGCTTCTGCATAGTGAAGGAAACAATCTACAAAACTAAGGAAACAATCTACAAATGGGAGAAGATATTTACAAATGGCATATCCAATAAAGGGTTACCATCCAAAATGTATAAAGAACTGATACAACCTAATACCCAAAAAACAAATAATCCAATTAAAAAATGGGCAGAAGACATGAACAGACATTTCTCCAAAGAAGACATCTAGATTGCCAACAGACATATGAAAAGATGCTCAATATCACTCATCATCAGGGAAATGCAAACCAAAACCACAATGAGATATTATCTCACATCTGTCAGAATGACTAAAATCAAAAACATAAGAAACAGCAAGTGTTGGCAAGGATGTGGAGAAAAAGGAACTCTTGTACATTGTTGGTGGGAATGCAAACTGGTGCAGCCACTATGGAAAACCTTATGGAGGTTCCTAAAAAATTAAAAATAGAACTACCCTATAATCCATTAATCACACTACAGGGCATATACCCCTCCCCCCAGAAAAACAAAAAAACCCACTAATTGAAAGGGATACCTGCACCCCTATGGTTATTGCATCATTATTTACAATAGTCAAACTGCAGAAGCAGCCCAAGTATCCACTGATAGATGAATGGATAAAGAAGATGTGGTATATATACAGTGGAATATGGTTCATCCATAAAAAAGAATGAAATCTTGCCATTTGCAACAAAATGGATACAGCTACAGAGTATAATGGTAAGTGAAATAAGTCAGAAAAAGGCAAATACCATATGATTTCAGTCTTATGTGGAACTTAAATCAAAACAAAGAAAAAATGTTTGATATAGACTCTTAACTATAGAAAACTGATGGTTACTAGAGGGGAGGTGGGTGGAGGCATGGGGGAAATGGGGTTGAGGTAGGAAGAGTACACTTATTATGATGGAAAATAAGCTGAAATAAAAAGACAAAATTTTTTTAATTAAAAAAAAACACCACAGCCCTATTTAAAGCTCTTTTAAAAAAATAACACTACTTCTCTCAGATTAGGATTGCAAATTCTAATACCTGTAAGAGTCATTAACTCAAGAGCATCATTTAAATGGAGAATATCACCTAAAAAATAAATTTGGGCAAAAAACCAACAAATGTGTGTCTCTAGGTGGTAAGGGACAAGTGTAGGAGATTTCCTTTACATGCAGAATACTTTTTGTACCTTCAGATTTCATATAAAGTACATTATTTATCTATAAAATTTGCATCCTTGCTCCAGCTAACCATCACTATTAAGAAATGCAGGCCTGGGCTTGCCAGATCTGATTTTTCAAAGAGGTTAGAAATGGGAAAATTCAGATTTTTATGTAAAATTCATAAGTTTTAAATGTTGACTTTATTCAGAATTTAGCACACAGGGCAGGCCAAACAAAACACACCTGCAAGCCATATATGGCTCACAGGCCAACAAGTTTACCATCTCTAATCAAAAATTTGATGTGTAGCTTATGATTCCAAAACTATAAATATAATTTAATGGGGGAAATCTTCAAAAAGAAAACTCCGACTTGTGGATGAAACCATATCCCCTCCTGCCCCACCATCTATTTAGTCACTATTGCTCTCTTAAACTTCCCCTTCTCTTCCTGGGTCTTTGAAAAGGCTATTAATGTTTGACCAGCTAAAATGTAAAGCAGGTCAGATCTCATCAAGGAATCTGCCCATTATCCTAGCATCTGCTCTGTTTTAAAGAGTGAAATTTCGGGTTTATTTCAAGTTGCAATTCATCTAGCCAACAAGAGAAAGGTATATGAATAATTTCTAGCTGGGTAGAAATATTCCCTCAGCAAACCAGTCAAACAATTGCATGGTTGAAAAGACCTGTAAGTTATTTTAACCTTATCATCAGGCAGTACAATGCTACGCAAAGGATAAAATGGCAGCCGTGATCAACATAGTGTTCTGAACCATGTCTGGGAACCAATCACAATTTTGGGAAAAATCTCAAATTCTCTTTAAGTTCAGCAGAGATGCTGTTTATCTCCTGAAACTGAAGCTAAGAGACTCTATGTGGGTCTAACTATTGGTTATAAGTGGAATACTACATCTATTAAATGCCCAGAGTACACCAAGGCAAGTTAAAGAAGAACTGGTTTCAGCTTTTTTTTTTTTTAAGTTTTATTTATTTAAATAATCTTTACACCCCATGTGGGGCTTGAACTGATGACCCCCAGATTAAGAGTTGCATGTTCTTCTGACTGAGTCAGCCAGGCACCCCAGAACTGATTTCAGTTTTAAAAGTAGTACTAGAGATGTACTATCTTGCGTCTCTGGTGTGCCTAAAACTCTCACCTCAATATGGGGAAAGTTTCAAAGGATTTGACTCTGGTAGTTTCAATTTTCTTTACTCAGTGCTACTAGCTCCAATTTTCCAAACAGCAGCCTTTGTTTGCCACAAGCTAGTCCAGTATCGGGCCTGAATGTCTACTCAATGACCTCTGGGGCCTGCCCCTGTGGTGAAGACACACAACCCCAGGCAGGGGTGGGAATGGGGTGGGAGTCAATAAATAGGACAATAGGACTAACGGCATCTTTGCAAGTGTTCCACTCCTGCGGGACACAGGCACTCAAGGTTTTCTTTATGTAGCTTGTGGAAATGATAAGACAGGCCACATTTCTCCTAAGAACTTCTTCATGGAAATTAAGATCTGCAATATATTCTAATTGACAAGCAATGTGTAACTCTCTCAGGTTGTGACTGGGGAAGCCATTTTATAGTAGAGTTCAGGGACCCAAGAAGATGTATCCAATTATTAAATAAAAGCCAGGCATGTTCTCTCTGAAGAACACGGCCAGAGCCCAATCTTCCCTGTCTTACATTCTGATGTGTGGATATCAGAGACTACTCTCCCATGGCCACAGGCATGCTGTTCTTCAGAAAGGACCAGAGGTGCTTGAAAATAGATAATCCATACTCCCTTTAATTATGTGCATTTGGCACCTACTATACAACAATCTGCACACATCAACATCCAGCGACTGCAGAAGGTTCCTTCTCTGGTAACTAGCAGACTTATTTAGCAATGTTTGTTCTAAGGGAAAAAAATCATAATTTACCACTTCCTTACTGTTCCATAAATCTGAGTATCAAGTAGGTTTCAAACACACCAGTCCTCAGTATAGAAAGCTCGCATTACTCTTACCTCAGCAGCTTGGGTCTCTTGATGCAGCAAAGTGAGACCAGTCAAGTCTTCTAAGAAGGAATGTGAAGAATTAAACACCTTCGCTAGGAAATTAAATCCTTCTCGTTCATACTGATCAAGAACCTGTAAAACATTTATATTTTTTAAAAGGGGCTGGTTTTAAAAGCATATTACAAGATTTTCACTTCTATAAGCACTTGTCAAAAATGAAACTAAAACTAGAATTAAACATGGGGATAATAACGCAATCTGGAGGGCAAAAACTGGGAGGGCTTGGGATTTATCATTTTTCCTTCTTAGAAACAATGACAATATCCTTTCCAATTCTGATGACAATTTTTCTCAAAAAACTAAAAATTCCAGAAAAGCTGGGGTTCCTACTTCTAAAGTTCACTTGTTAGGAAAAAAAAAAAAAAAGGCCGGAAAAGAGCCAAGAAAAAAATTAAAAAGGATAAAGACAAAGAGAGGGACAAATGGATGGGAAATGTGATCTACCGGCTAGCCATATGTTTTTTTAAAAAACAGAATAGTTTACAAACGTAAAAATAAATTTCACCAGGCATGTCACAAAAGAGGATATCCAAATGGCTGATAAACATATGAAAAGTTGCTCAACATTACAAGTGGTTAGGGAAATGTAAACTAAAACCATAATTAAATCTTTCTTTATATACACCAAAATGGCTAAAATAAAAAAGAAGATACCGAGTACTGGCAAGAATGTAGAACAACTGGGATTCTCATGGGAGTGCAAAATGAGAAAGCCATTTTAGAGGCTTAACACTTATATGTCCTGTGATCAAGCAATTCGACTCCTAGATATATATACCCTACAAAAAAAGGTATGCAGTTGTGTATCAGAAGACCCAAACAAAGTGTCCATAGCAGCACTACTCATGATGGTCCAAACTAGAGACTACTCAAGTGTCCATCAATAGTAGAATGAATGAACAAAGGGGTATATTCATGCAATAGAATACTACTTAGCAATGAAAACAAACTATATTTACTTGCAACAATATAGATAATTCTCACAATGTTAAAGGAAAGAAGAGAGAAGCAATATTTACTGCATGATTACATTTTTTAAAAAAAAGAACAGGCAAAATGAATCTAAGTGAGGAGAATGGGTTACCCATGGAGGGACTGTAACTGAAAGGGGCACAAGGGAGGTTCTGGATACTGATAACATTTGTTTCCTTATCTGGGTGTTGGTGTACTTAGTGAAAAGCCATCAAGCCCTTTTTCTGTATATATGTTGTCCTTCGATAAAAAGATTAAAGGCCTGCAAGTCTTGACAGGAGAACAATTTGAGAATGTCTGAGTTCTCAGAAGCAAACAAAATAATGATTATTATATTTAAAAATTCAAAGATCACAGGAATTTTGAGTGTTAGGAAATAGCGAACCAGAATGTCTCTAAAATTCTCTCAGAACTTGGAAGAAATAAAGAGATGAATGTATCAAAAAGCAGGCATTGAAGATAAATCCAAGAAATCAATTACACATGAAGAGAAACGCTGGAGAAGCAGTAACACAAGAAATAGAAAACAATTTTTTAAAAATTTCTCCATAAAGAAACGAAAATGTATAAACCCTTCAATGCAGCAATTCCACTTCAAAGACTTTTCATACAGATATAGTTGTTCATGGGAAAAAAAATATGTAACGATGCTCACTGAAACACTGTTTGCAGCAACAAAAGATTAGAAGTGACTACTCTTTAATAGGGGGCTGGTTAACAAAATTATGGTGTATTTACAATCAAGGGCATAATCTAGATCCGTTAAAAGAATGAGGTAGCTCTATAGAATTGATGTAAACTTATTTCTAAGACATACAGGTATATTAAAAGCAATGTCCAGACCATGTGTCTAGTATTAATGTCTTAAAAAAATAAAGAGAGAGGAGGAAAGAGGAAGAAAGGGCAATGGAGCTGTGTATATGCCTGTTTATGCATGTAAGATCTCTGGAAGAATACATACAAGTCTATTTTCTCCCCTAGTGCTGGAGGAAAGTCTCAGAGGAGGAGGAGGAAGAGCTCTAAAGCCCTGATAAAGCTGGAGCTAGGAGCGGCAGCCCTCCTTCAGCCACGGGAAACAAAGCCGCAGTAGTGATAAGTTAGGAGAGCAGGGAACTGGGGACCAAGAAGCTCTGGGGTCTGACAGCAGGCAGCAAGGTCATCTGCTGCCAGAGAAGGGGATGGGTGGGCCATGGAGCTTGAGGGGGTAGTGATGGTCTGGGACAGATGCATGGGGAATGTGAGAAAAGGAAGTGGAGGTCCCTGCTCAGGAGAGAAAATATACATTTTGGGAGAAATGTGGTTAAAGATCCACCTAAGCTTTGGCACTCACAGGATAAAGCTAACCGAGAGGTCAAAGAAATTGAGGGGCTGCTGAGTACCAGTGAAGGGAGCCAAGGAAGGTAAGGTAAGACCTGCAGGCCGGAGAGAACAGATACACTGGTGATCATGGAGGAGCAAAGGATGATCAGTACGCCTCAAGGTACACAAAGCAAAGCCCTTGGTTCATGAGCCCCAGTAAATTAATCTGACAACCCAATGCCTGGATAAAAAGGCACTTAGTAACTGAATCCCTCAGTAATAAGGAGATTCCTTACAAACAAGAATTTTATCTTAGGAAAAATATGCATGAAAATTAAGTGATCTTTTTCAAAATGATAAATACTGTGTGCTTAGTGATCACTTATTTCTGAATCACTAAGCTCACTAATTAACTACTCTGTGCCAGGTTTTCAATAAGGTAAAAGAAGAAACAGGCTTGAAAAATGGATAAAAACCTTTAAAAAATTAAAATAATTCCAGAGATGATACTTTGTTGGACCTTAATTAACCTTTCAGATTTCAAGCCCATGTTTCCACAGATAATTTTGCAGTGCTACAAATGTGAATAGCAGAAAAACTAACAGCAAGAGCAGTAGGAGTAAAAGCCTCCCCCATAATCAAGATGTACAGAAAGTTTAATGCTGAAACACTATTCATTGTTCTGGCTTCAAAATTATGTGGAAAAACTTAATCCTCCGGGGGCATATTTAATCATGCAAGAGTTTTCTAGTATTCCCTTTATGTGCTGGGAAGTTAATCTGTGTTACGAGTATAAGCAGCTTATAAAAGGTACAAGGAAGTTTTCCCCTACAGTTTGACCTTCTTAAAGGGGAAAATGTGTTTTAAATTACCCCCCCACCCCCCAAAAAGATACCATTACAATGAATATGAGCATTGCAACAATGTGTCAGTCTACATAAAACATAATGAACCTAAGTAATTATATAATACATGGTACTGAGAAGTATACACATTACATTTTGATAGGTTATAAATACTCTAAAGGTACTGGGAGAGTTTGCTAAGTTAGAGAAATAAGACTCTTTTAATACAAGGATATGGATCTTTTCCTGATGAACATGATTTTCCTTACTTCACTGTTTTACAAGGCTAGGTGAGCTATACTCATGTCACATTCATACTGCTGGACAAAGATTATAGAATCTCTTTTTAAGACATGGTTATAGGAATATCCATTCTCTTGCTGAGATTCTTTGTTGACTCTTTACTAGATCAAACCCATACCCCCCAGCTAGGCATTTAAGTCCCTCCAGAACCCTCCAACTTTGGACAACTCTCTGGAGAATGCCTTTCATAGGGTTAAGATCGCCTGACAATACCATGAAATGATTTACATTTCATGAGAAGCAGAAGAGATACATGGTTTACAACTCTTGTCTATTCTTAAACAAGGATACGAGGAATTGAGTACTCAACCTAAAAAAATAGTTTATGTGTTTTCTTCTTTTAGCTTATGTATTTTCATGCAGTGTCTGCAAACCTCTTATTTAAAGTCTCTGTTGTTTAGAAATTGTATTTACTTACTCTAAATGATTTAAAAATACACATGTGTCATGATTTCTAATATACTCAGGGAAAGTTAGCCCAATATCCCAGATAGGGTAATAAAAGAGTATGGCTGGAAGCCACCAGGACCTTTAATTCCCATCCTATGAAAATCCACAAAAGAAGGGTCAAAACACTCCCATCTGATGGACAGTCACCCAGTAGTCTGCAGAGGCTTTGCTCCAAGGAGGGCAAAACCCTCTGTTTTCCAGTCCTGTTACTAACAGAGCCATTCCATATCACTTTGGATGATGAGCTGGAAGCATCACTAATAAGACCAGGAAACCCCCTGATCTGCTTCTATCTCTTGGTGTCTGGGATTTCTCTCATCATAATAAAAAAGAAGCAAAGAGGAGGAGAAAAAGCTCTGATTTCAGCAGCCCTTACAACTACTGTCCCACCTTCACTGCTCCCAGCTCCTTTCTTGTTTCCTTTTGGTGCTAACCACTGAGAGTGACCCCCTGTCTTCCCCATCAAGTGAGATCTTTCACTTCCATCAAAGTTCAGCTCAAGTACCAGCTCCTGCAGCAAGTCTTGCCTGATTAATTCCACTCCCTGTGATCTTTTCTTCCCTTTTATATTCTGAGCCCACTTTCCAGGTCACGCTAAGTTGCCAAAAGAATTGAAGAAAATGCTCACACTATCCCTGGTAATCAAGAGTTGATGGCATTTCCAACTATCAGCCACATGTTTGGTAACTTTGTTTCTATTTCCATATATCTCAGTGATACAAAGCTGATAATGGATGAGAAAACAGCTTCATATAGAAACATATAGCTATCAATCTAATTAAATCTGCTGCTATTAACTCACTCTATTGGACACAGGCAGGATTTATAAGACCAAACTAGAAAAAAAAAGAGACAAATCTAAGTTCAAGACACGGAATGGTATTACTGGCATATCAAAAATATAGAACAAGTCAGTCTCTTGTTCTTTCCCTAACGTCACCGTACAGTGTACCATCTCAGGCATCCAAATGCAAAATGGGCACAACTATAATTTAGAAGATGTGGAAGAGTTCAAGACAAAACACCAAATAGTATCAACATCAAGATAACTGACTATGGAATAAAAGTCAACACTTTAGTATCTGGTATAACACATAACTGCATTTAAAAAAATCAAGTAGTATATCTCGGTTTTTTCATATACCAAAATCACAATTCTGCTTGAGTTAACTGGGAAGAAGAAAAGAAACTGATAACTGGGAGTAACACACAACTGGGAGCAACCTGGCAACACTGGGCAAGACACTTCACCTTTTGGAGCCTGTTTGCTCATCTCTAAAATGGGAATGCAACTCCATGCCTGCTACCCTACTGAGATACAAAAAGGATTTCACGACTTCAATCACTGACAAAGAATGGTTTATGAAGGGAAATAGAAATGCTATGCATTTATTACTTTAAAAATATTATTGCCAAATAGGGTTTGATAAATACAGAAAACACATAACAAGAAGACATACAGTGGTGTCGGTGATAATAGCAGAGCAAGGACCTCTGTAAATCCTCTCCTCTGTAAGAGAAAAGAGAACAGTGACAAAGTCTGGGGAGTATTTATTCAGAAAACATCTGAATCTCTCTGTAAAAACAATGGGCTTTGAGGCTTTTTTTAACATGCTCCATTCCTACCCCCTTACCCTTCCCAGCTCGAATGTAGTCTTGAACACTAACAATACACAGTCATAGTGGCAACCAGCCTGGCAACCACTGGAGGGGGTAGACTGGGGCTGAAGCGCCTTCAAAGCTCCATTTTCAGAAAACTGTCACCTGTTTGGTGGTTCCCAGGGAAACCCTGCTTGTATGTTTTTTTTATTTGACCTGACTCAGAACTCACCCGTGTGAAAGCCTTTCTCCCAGGGCTGGCTGTTGACAAGTATCAGGGACAACTGTTTAACATCATGATCTCCTGAGATGGTGGATAATAGTTGCTGCAACAATGCGCTAACCAAAGAATGTAAAATAAAACTCTGGGGACTACTATTAAGAGACTTTGAAAAGTTCCAACATATTCTTGAGAATCTAGAAGACTGCACAGGCACAGGATGACATATATGCCCAAAGTTGTGCAAACGCTCAGGAAAGATCTGAGAAGGCCCTAAGCTCTCCCTTCTAGTTGAGTATCTGTGCAAGCAGGAGATGAAAGGTAAGGTAGAGCTCTTAAATGCCTGGCTCAGCACTGAAGGCACTCCCCAGTACACACACAGAGCACCTCAGCAAAGACTGTGATTTACCGGTTCCAGGAAATTGAGAAAATCTCTGTCTAATCATTAGATGACCAAGCTAACCGAGCAGAAACTTCATGGTCACACAAAGAAGACCAACTTAATGAAATTAATTCAGCAAAGTCACTAAATAACAAACAAACAAACAACAACAGCAAAGAGCAACAATAAACCATGGGCAGGGGAGAGAATCTGATTTCCAGAGTTAACACATATTACGTAACACATCCAGTTCTCAACAAAGATTACTGAATATGCAAAGAAACCAGAAAATATGTCCCATACAAAGAAACAAAACAAAACCAAAAATGGTCAACAGAAACCATTCCTGAGGAACTTACTAAACAAAGACTTTAAAACAGCTACTTTAAGTAAATTCAAAGAACTAAAAGAAACCATGTCTAAGTACCTAAAAAAAAAGTATGAAAATGATGCTTCACCAAAATAGAGAATATCAATAAAAATAAATTATAAAGAAGGACCAAAGAGAAATTCTGGAGTTAAAAAATACAACTGAAGAGAGACTGAAATAGTTTTGGGCATGGTGAATCAGTTAATTTGAAGATAGGTCAATTGAAAATATCCAGTCTGTGGGGGCATTTGGGTGGCTCAGTTGGTTAAGCATCTGACTCTTGATTTTGGCTGGGGTCATGATCTTGGGGTTGTGGGACTGGGCCCCATGTGGGGCTCTGTGCTGAGCATGGAGCCTGCTTAAGATTCTCCCTCTCCCTCTCCCCCTCCCCCTCCCTCCCCACTTACTCATTCATGCTCTGTCTCTTAAAAAAAAAAAAAAAAAAGAAAAGAAAAAGTATCCAGTCCAAGGAACAGAAAGAAAATGAACAAAGCCTCAGAGACTAATGACAGAGATGTCATTAGTATATGACATCATATACTAATAAAGGAGTTCCAGAAGAGAAGAAAGAAAAGGGCAGGAAGAATATTTGAAGAAATAATGGCAAAAAACTTCTCAAATTTTATGAAAAACATTAATCTACACATCCAAGAAGCTCAGCTCCAAGCAAAATAAACTCAGAGATCTATACCTAGACACATCATATTTAAACTGTCAAAAGACAAAGGGATGATCAGGCAAACGCAAATCAGAAATAACCTATCATGTAAAGGGAATCATTAACAGCCAATTTCTCTTCAGAAACTATAGGGACCAAAAGTACTGGCATGAAATAGGGGCACCTGAGTGGCTCAGACTGTTAAGTGTCTGCTTTTGGCTCAGGTTATGATCCCAGAGTCCTGGGATTGAGCCCCACATCGGGCTCCCTGCTCGGCGGAAGGCCTGTTTCTCCCTCTCCCACTCCCCCTTGCTGTCTCTCTCTCTCTCTGTCAAATAAGTAAATAAAATCTTTTTTTTAAAAAAAAAGTACTGGCATGAAATATTCAAAGTGCTGAAAGCAAAAGACTGTCAACCAAGAACTCTATGTCCAGTAAAACTAACCTTCAAAAATGAAGGAGAAATGAACACATTCCCAGATAAACAAAAACAAGGGAATTCATCACCAGCAAACCTATCCTGTAAAAAATTCTGAAGTGAGCACTTCAGGTTGAAATGAAAGGACACTTAACAGTAACTCAGATACACAAGAAATAAAGAACACAGGTAAAGGAAATGGCACAGATAAATATAAAAGACAACAAATGTATTTTTTTCTTTGTGATATTTTTTCTTCTATGTGATTTAAAATACAGATACATAATAAAATAAAATACAAATATACAAATGCATAAAGCAATAATTATACATCTGTGTTGTCACATGAAGATTTAATCTGTGTGACAGTAAGCCCAAAGGAAGGGGAGGCAAACCAAGGTACAATGGAGCAAAGTTTTTACTATTACCCAAATTAAGGTGAGGTTAAACCAAAACACATTGTTATAAATAGTATTTTAATTGTAAACTCTGGAGCAGCCACCAAAATAACTAAAAAATATATATAATAAGAGAAAAAACAAGGGAATTAAAATGGCACACTAGAAAATATCTAACACAAAAAAGTGGAATAAAGAAAAATAGAGGAAAACAAAGAAAAAAAGGTATAAGACATATAGAAACCAAAAACCAAAATGGCAGATGTAAATTCTATTTTATCATTAAATGTAAATGAATTAAATGCTTCCAACTACAAGGCATACATGGCAGAATGGACGGATAAAACAAAAAACAACATCCAACTATGTGCTACATGAGATTCATTTTAGATTCAAAGACGTGAATAGGTTGAAAGTAAAAGAATAGAAAAAGATATTCCAGGCAGTTTAAATTATGCATGATAAATAAGTCATGGAGATCTAATGTACAGCATGGTGATGACAGTTAAAAATAACATATTGCATACTTGAAATCTGCTAAGAGGAGAGATCTTATACTAAACTTCTCACATACATACACACACAATGGTAATTCTGTAGAGGTGATGGATATGTTAACTAGCTTGGTTGTGGTGATCATTTCAAGATATATAAACATAGCAAGTTGTAGACCTTAAATATGTACAATTCGCTGGGTGTTATATGGAAACAATGAATCATGGAACACTACATCAAAAACTAATGATCTAATGTATGGTGATTAACATAACAATAAAACAAAATTAAAAAAAAAGCGGGGGGAAGAAAAAAAAAAGAGAGAAGACTCCATGAAAGCAGAAACCAAAAGACAGTTAACTGGAGAGGCTATACTAATATCAAACAAAATAGACTTTAAGACAAAAATTGTTACTGGGGACATAAAAGGACATAATAAAAGGGTCAATATATTAAAAAGATACAATAATTATAATCTTAGGTGTGCTTATCAATGCAGACCCAAAATACATTTTGCAAAAACTGATAGAATTGAAAAGAAAAATATACAATTAAACAATCATAGCTGGAGATTTCAATACTGCACTTTCAATAATGGATAGAACAACTAGACAGAAGATCATTGAGGAAACAGAAGACTTGAACAACACTATATATCAATTAAACCTAATAAATACCTATAGAACACTATTCTCAGGACAGCAGAATCCATATTCTTCTCAAAAAATAGAACATTCTTTAGGATATACCATGTGTTAGACCATAAAATGTGTCTCAATAAGAGAAAAAAGCTGAAATCATATAAATTATGTTCTCTGATCACAGTGGGATAAAATTGGATATCAATAACAGAAAGAAATTTGAGAAACTCATAAATATGTGGACATTAAACAACACACTCCTAAAAGCAATGGATCAAATAAGAAATCACAAGGGAAATTAGAAAATACTTTGAAATGAACGAAAACACACATGCATGCACGCACCCACATACACACACACACACACGCACATGTAACATACCAAAAGTTATGAGATGCATTGAACACAGTGCTCAGAGGGAAATTTATAGCTATAAATGCCTATATTAAAGATTTAAAATCAATAACCTAACTTTCCAACCTAAGAACAAAACAAAAAAGTGAACTAAACACAAAGCAAGCATGAAGAAGGAAATACAAAGAACTGAGCAGAAATAAAATCTTTTCAGAAGACCAAAAAATGTGACAAACTTTTATTTAGACTGACCAAAAATTAAAGGGAAAAGACTCAAATTACTAATATCAAGAATGAGAGAGGGGATATTACTGTCAATACTTCAGAAATAAAAATTATATGGAGGGACGCCTGGGTGGCTCAGTTGGTTAAGCATCTGCCTTCGGCTCAGGTCATGATCCCAGCCAGGGTCCTGGGATCAAGTCCCACTTCAGGTTCCCTGCTCAGTGGGGAGCCTGCTTTTCCCTCTGCCTGCAGCTCCCTCTGCTTGTGCTCTCTCTGTCTGACAAATAAATAAAATCTTTAAAAAAATTTTTATGGAAATACTACAAACTGTATGCCAATACATTAGATGACCTAGATAAAAAATGGAAAAATTTTGAGAAAGACACAAGGTACTGAAACACCTCAAAAAGAAACAAAATCTAAATAGACTCATGAAAAGTAAAGAGACTGAATTAGTAATCACAAACTTCCCACAAAGAAAAGCCCAGAAGCAGATGGCTTTGCTGATGAATTTTACCAGACATTTAAAGAAGAATTAACCAATCTTTCACAAATCCCCCTGAACAATAGAAAAGAGGGAAACATGTCTCAATTCATTTTGAGACCAGTATTATCTTGATACCAGAACCAAAGACATCACAAATAAAGAAAACCAAAGACCAATGTCCCCTATGAATATAAGTGCAAGTATCTTCATCTAAAATATTAGCAAACTGGGGTGCCTGGCTGGCTTAGTCGGAGGAGCACGTGACTCTTGATCTTGGGGTTGTGAATTTGAGCCGCATGTTGAGTGTAGAGATTACTTAAGTAAATTTAAAAAAATTTTTTTAATTAGCAAACTGAATCTCCAGCAACATATAAAAAGGATTACATACCATGACAAAGTGAGATTTATCCCTGGAAAGCAAGGCTGGTTCAACATATGAAAATCAATATAATACATCATGTTAATAAAATCAGGAACAAAAACCACACCATCGTCTAAAAAGGCACAGAAAAAGCATTTGACAAAATCCAACACCCTTTCATATGAATTAACAAGCAATAGAAGAGAATTTCCTCAACTTACTAAAGGGCATCAGTAAGCATCAATATTATACTTAACGGTGAAAGACTGAAAGCTTTCCCAGTAATATCAGGAATAGGACAAGGATTCCCGCTTTTGCCACTTCTATTCTACATTGTATTGGAGGTTCTAGTCAGGGTAATAGGCAAGAAAAAGAAATAAAAGCATCTGTCTAGACTGGATCTGGACTAGAAAGAAAGAAGTAAAACTCTATTTTCAGAAGACATGATCTTGTACATGGAAAAGCCTAAGAAATCCACAAAACACTCTTAGAAAAAGTAAGTACATCAAGAACTCCCACTCTTGAGTACAAGAGTACATTCTACTCTTGAAGGATACAGGAGCCATACACAAAAATCAACTGTATTTCTATACACCAGCAATGACTTATTCAAAGAAGAAATTAAGAAAAATCACTCCATTTAGGGGCCCCTGGGTGGCTTGATTGGTTGGTGTTCGAATCTTAATTTCAGCTCAGGTCATGATCTCAGGGTTGTGGGACTGACTCCTGCAATGGGGGCTCTACACTGAGGCGAAATCTGCTTCTCTCCCCTTCTCTCTCCTCTGCCCCTCCCCTTGCACATGCGCGCGCTCTCTCTCTCTCTCTCTCTAATAAATCTAAAAAAAAAAAAAAGGAAGAAAGAAAACCACTCCATTTATAACATCAAAAAAAGATGTAAGAATAAATTTAACGAAGTAAATGCAATACATGTACACTGAAAACTACACTGATAAAAGTAAAGAACTAAAATACAAGGACATCCCAAGTTCACGGATTACAAGACTTAATGTTGGTAAGATAGCAATATACTCCAAATTGATCTAATATTCAGTGCAATCCCAGCTGGCTTTTAGTAAGTGGGGACAGACACTAACAAGCTAATCCTAAAATTCATATGGAAACCTAAGGGACCTAGAATAGCCAAAAAAATCTTGAAAAAGAATGAAGCTGGAGATCTCACATTTCATGATTCCAAAACTTACTAAAAGGTAAGTATTGGTTACTAGATGGCACTAGCATAAGGACAGACATACAGATCAATGGAATAGAGCCCAAAAATAAACCCTTACATTTTTGACAATAGTAACAAGATAATTCAATGGGGTAAAAAATACTCTTTTCAACAAACAGTACTGGAACAATTGAATATCTACATGCAAAAGAATGAAGTTAAACACTTACCACATACAATACACAAAAATTAACTGAAAATGGATTATAGATCTAAATGTAAGTGCTGAAACAGTTACACTCTTAGAAGAAACAGAGTAAATCCTTATAAGCTTGGGTTGGACAACAGTTTCTTAGATGTGGCAACAAAACCCCCTCAGAGGCTCAACCCCCTCCCCCCCAAAATTAGGATGTCATCAATATTAAAAACCCATTGTGCTTCAAAGGATACAACAGGAAAGTGAAAAGACAAGCCACAAAATAGGAGAAAATATTTGCAAATTACATATATGATAAGGGTTTGGTATCCAGAATATATAAAGAATTCTTAAAACTTCTCAATAAAAAGCCAAAAACAAAAATAAAAACCCAAACAATGTAACAATAGACAAAGGAAGCAAATGGACATTTCCCCTGAAAAGACAGACAAATGACCAACAAGCACATGAACAGATGCTCAACATCACTGGTCATTAGGGAAATGCAAATCAATACCACAGTGAAATACTACTTCACACCCAGTAAGATATAGCTGCAATAAAAAAGAGACAAAAACAAGTGTTGACAAGAAGATGGAGATCAAAATCCTCCTACACTAATGCTAATTTAAAATGGTGCAGCTGTTGTGGAAAACAGTTTGGCAGTTTTATAAAATGTTAAACAGAGTTACCATATGACCCAGTAATTATACTCCTAGGTATACACCCAGGAGAATTGAGAACATATGTTCACACAAAAACTTATACACAAATGTTTGTAGTGGCATCATTCATAAAAGCCGCCAAATGGAAACAACCCAAATATCCATCAGTTGATGAATGGATAAAAAAATGTGGTATATCCATACAATGGAATATTTTTTAGCCTTAAAAAGAAATGAAGTACTGACACATGCTACATTATGGATGAACCTTGAAAGCATTATGCTAAACAAAAGAAGCCTTTTGTGAAAGGCTACATGTATGGTTCCATTTATATGAAATGTCCAGAATAGGGAAATCCATAGAGACAGATAGTAGATTAGTGCTTGCAGGGTCTGGGGGAAGCTGGGAATGGGGGAATGACTACTAATGGGTATTGGGGTTATGGTGTTTGTTTGGGGTGATGAAAGTACACTAATTAGATAGTGTGATGGTTGCACAAACTTGTGAATATATTTAGAAACCAAAGAATTATACACTTTAAAGTGATGAATTTTATGATATGTGAACTGTGTTTTAATAAAAAAAAACCTATAATGAGCTGTTAGTATGAGGATCCTATGTAGGGTGTCTGTAATGCAGAATGAGTAATAAGAAACACTATCTGGAGGGAGGAATGGAGGGGTGGATTGATGGACGGACAGATGCACTTAACCTTCTCCCCCATCAATCTGTGGACTGCTTTTTAAAAATGTGTCATTTCCAATTAGAGTTGTTTGGAACTAAATACGTATGACATCTAGTTTATCATCTTAAAAGACGAACAATACTTCTGAAAATCCTTGAAAAGGTAAATATATATAGTGAGGAGAAAGAGAAGAAAAAGGAAGCTCTCCTTAGAAGATTTCACAACCTTCAAGTTTCAGATAGTGGTAGAAGATCAAAGAACTACTGCAGACCCTTTGTGGAAAAGCTAATCTGCTCCAACTCCCCCCACCCAAAAAAAGAAAAGCTAATCTGACACAACCTTATCTAAATCTAAAATAGCTACTCTAAAAACTACAGAAAACTTATGAAAAGAAATGAAGACACAAAGAAATGGAAAAACATTCCATGCTCATGGATTGGAAGAATAAATATTGTTAAAATGTCTATGCTACTCAGAGCAATCTACACATTCAATGCAATCCCCATCAAAATACCATCGACATTTTTCACAGAGCTGGAACAAATCCTAAAATTTGTATGTAATCAGAAAAGACCTTGAATAGCCAGAGGAATGTTGAAAAAGAAAAGCAGAGCTGGCTTTGGGCATCACAATGCCGGACTTCAAGCTGGATTACAAAGCTGTGATCATTAAGACAATATGGTATTGGCACAAAAAAAGACACATAGATCAATGGAACAGAATAGAGAACCCAGAAATGGACCCTCAAATCTATGGTCAATGAATCTTCAACAAAACAGGAAAGAATAGGGATGCCTGGGTGGCTCTGTGGGTTAAGCGGCTGCCTTTGGCTCAGGTCATGATCTCAGGGTCCTGGGATTTAGTCCCGCATCTCCCTGCTCAGTGGGGAGCCTGCTTCTCCCTCTCCCTCTGCTTGTGCTCTGTCAAATAAATAAAATCTTTAAAAAATAAAAAAACAAAAAAAGAATCCTGAGGGGCGCCTGAGTGGCTCAGTCGTTAAGCGTCTGCCTTCAGCTCAGGTCATGATCCCAGGGTCCTGGGATCGAGCCCCACATCGGGCTCCCTGCTCAGCAGGAAGCCTGCTTCTCCCTCTCCCACTCCCGCTGCTTGTGCTCCTGCTCTCGCTATCTCTGTCTCTGTCAAATAAATAAATAAAATCTTAAAAAAAAAACAAACAGGAAAGACTATCCAATGGAAAAAGGGTAGTCTCTTCAATAAATGGTGCTGGGAAAATTGGACAGCCACATGTAGAAGAATGAAACTGGACCATTTCTTACACCATACACAAAGATAAACTGAAAATGGATGAAAGACCTAAATGTGAGACAGGAAACCATCAAAATCCTAGAGGAGAATACAGGCAGCAACCTCTTTGAACTCGGTCGCAGCAACTTCTTGCTAGACATGTCTCCAAAGGCAAGGGAAACAAAACCAAAAATGAACTATTGGGACTTCATCAAGAAAAAAACTTTTGCACAGCAAAGGAACAGTCAACAAAACTAAAAGGCAACCTACGGAATGGGAAAAGATATTTGCAAATGACGTATCAGATAAAGAGCTAGTATCCATGACCTATAAAGAACTTATCAAACTCAACACACGAAAAACAAAGACAGTCAAGAAATGGGCAGAGGACATGAACAGACACTTCTCTAAAGATACACAAATGGCCAACAGACACATGAAAAAAATGCTCCACATCTCTTGGCATCAGGGAAATACAAATCAAAACCACAATGAGATACCACCTCACACCAGTCAGAATGGCTAAAATTAACAAGACAGGAAACGACAAAGGTTGGCAAGGATGCAGAGAAAGGGGAACCCTCTTACACTGTTGGTGGGAATGCAAGCTGGTACAGCCACTCTGGAAAACAGTATGGAGGTTACTCAAAAAGTTAAAAATAGAGCTACCTTACAACCCAGCAATTGCACTACTAGGGATTTACCCCAAAGATACAAATGTAGTGATCCAAAGAGGTACCCACACCCCAATGTTTATAGCAGCAACGTCCACAATAGTCAAACTGTGGAAAGAGCAGAGATGTCCATTGACAGACAAATGGATAAAGGAGATGTGGTGTATATATACAATGGAATATTACTCAGCTATCAGAAAGGATGAATACTTAACCATTTACATTGACATGGATGGAAATAGAGGGTATTATGCTGAGCGAAATATGTCAGTCAGAGAAAGACAATTATATGGTTTCACTCATATGTGGAATATAAGAAACAGTGCAGAGGATCATATGGGAAGGGAGGGAAAACTGAATGGGAAGAAATCAGAGGGGAGAAAAATCATGAGCGACTCTTAACTATAGGAAACAAACAGGGTTGCTGGAGGGGAGGTGGGTGGGGAGATGGGTAACTGGGTGATGGGCATTAAGGAGGGCATTCGATGTGATGAGCACTGGGTGTTATAAGCAACTGATGAATTATTGAACACTATGTCTGAAACTAATGATGAATATACTGTATGTTGGCTAATTGAATTTAAATTTAAAAAAAATCTAAAATAGCTCTCTTTTCAATTCTATCATAAAAGCAAAATAAGGTTTTCTTAAATAATTTGACCTTACAAAGTTGAGTTGCTTAATGAGCATGATATTATAATGATCAAAATATTTACAAATGGATGCTCTGACCACCTAGTCTAATTTTTTTAGACTTACACTATGGCAGGTCATAAATTTGAGGAGGGCTTATTTTAAATATGGATAGAAGTCAACAAGGAGGTGAACTGTAAAAATGTAAACAAGAGGCCACTCTAAGAATGACTATAGCCCAAACCACTCAATACATTCATTTGAATATTTACAAAGCCTGCTCTAGGTTACAGGCTTCCTGGAGAAATTCACTATGCTTCTGTATAAGAAGTATCATTTTTATTTTTTTCCAAATTTTTTTTGTTGTGGTAAAATAAATATATAAAATCTACTTTCTTAAGTATTTTTAAGTGTTCAGTTCAGTGGCATTAAGTACGTTAACAATGTTGTGCGACCATCTCTATCACCTTCCATCTCCAGAACTCTTTTTATCTTGCAAAACTGAAACTCTACACCCTTTAAACGCCAACTCACCATTTTCCTCCCCCAGCCCTGGTAACCACCATTCTACTTTCTGTCTCTAGGAATCTGACTACTCTAAGTACCTTATTTAAGTAGAGTCATGCATTTTGTCTTTTTAGGACTGGATTATTTCATTTAGCATAATGTCCTCCAGGTTCCTCCATGTTGTAGCGTGTGTCAAAATTTCCTTCCTTTTGGAAGGTTGAATAACATTCTGATATATGGATAGACCACATTCTGTTGATTCTTCTGTAGATGGACACTGGGTTCCTTCCACGTTTTAGCTATCGTGGATAATGCTGCTATGAATGGAAGTGCACAGGGGTGCTATCTTTTGTCAAGGAGATAATCAAATATTTACTGTAATGCACAATGCATGCAGAACTAGTTTTACACTTGTGATATTCATTCTTTGGTCTCAGGCTTGTTTATACTAATGCTTTGTTTTTAGTATTCTAATTTATACAACCAAGTTAGGGAAAAAGAACTGGACTACCTTACATATTTAAGTATTAATTAACACTAATATGGAAAGGGAAAATTTTTCACCCCAAACAAAATAACTCAGAGACAAAAAAAAATCCTAAAAAAGAATCCCCTAGAGAGCTGGGCCACATCCCCAGTTCCTCAAAATGCCTTTCTCTGAACAGGAGGACCTTCTCTTAGACTCAAGCCATGAAGAAGCACGTATGTTCTCTTAACTTTAAAAACTCATCTTTAGCTATTCCTCCTAAAAAAAATTACTGTGTGATACTACTGTTTATTTAGCAGTTTTAGTCAATCCCTTTAATAAATTCTTCATGGTAAAAAGTTTTTAGGTCCCCTGCAGAGAGAGCCAGCTCTCATTAAGCAAATTATTACCCCAAGTGACTTTGTAATGTATGAATTTTGGTTCAGTGACTTTCTTTTAATTCTGGAACTGAGACTTATACAAGCACATATTTGGCAGGCAAGGCCCATTGAGAAAAACTAGGCATTTGATTATATTATTTTATATATTATTCTCCATCTCCATTGGCATGACCCGATGTTACTGCCATAAACTAACAGTCCTTGACTGGAAATAGCCCAGACACAGGTTTGGTTTCACTCATGGAGTATTTGGGGGGAAACATATGCTTGAATTAACACTAAAAAATCTGATGCTTTGACTTTAAAACTCAGATTTCCATTTACTCTGAAAACAAACAAACAAAAACAACAGAAGATCTGGCAACACTACTCCCAAATTTCCACAAGTCAGTGATCAGTCAGAGTTGGACCCTAGCTGCCCCTCAGAGAGAACTTGAGCTCTAGCTGGCCATAGTCCCCATTTGTTTCCTGTCATCTTCAAACTAATTCGCTCCACACATGTATTTATCGGCTTCCCCTGTAGGCTTGTATATGTGGGTGCCCAGCATAAGAGGGAACACATAGTAGAGTCTCAGTTTCAAAAAGTATGTATACTCTTGGCTTAAATTAAGTATGGTGTAGGTAAGTTCTTTTGGACTCAGTCCCTTATGGCCTAAGGTTGTTGAGTTGTGTGATCTACCAGTAGACCACTTCTACTCATGTGTTAGAAACCTTCAGGCTAGAATGAGTATTCTCTAAAAAGCAGTGTGTCAGGTTGAGACCCTTTCGCGTATAGCTAAAAGAATAATGTAAATGATGGGTGAGCTTGAAAACACCTGCAAGCAGAATGCTTATTTATTAATCTTTCTGTCATGAAATAACACAGACATAAAACGGTAAAGCTTAAAATACTATCAAGAACATCAGCACACTGAAGTCCCTACAAAGCCCACTTTACAATCACAACACCCTACCGGCCTCTCTGACTTGTATGATAACCACTACCTTATTCTTCTTTTTAATTCTTCCATCTAAATCTGCTTCCCGAACAACATCCCTTAGTTCTGCTGTATTTGAATTCTGAACTTAGACATTTTTTCCTTTGTATCTGACCTTTAAAAATTTATTACTATGTTGGGGGCACCTGGGTGGCTCAGTTGGTTGAGCATCCCACTCTTGGTTTTGGCTTAGGTCACGATCTCAGGGTCAAGCCACAAGTCAGGCTTCGTGCTCAGTGGGAAGTCTGCTTGAGATTCTCTCCTCCTCCCTCTCCCCCTCCCCCCTTGCACATATGTGCATGCACTCTCTGTAATAAATAAACTCTTAAAAAAAAAAAATTCAATGGACACCTGGGTGGTTCAGTCGGTTAAGCGTCTGCCTTCCACTCAGGTCACAATCCCAGGACCCTGGGATTAAGTCCTACATTGGGCTCCTTGCTCAGTAGGGAACCTGCTTCTCCCTCTGCCTGCCGCTCCCCCTGCTTGTGTGTGCTCGCGCTCTCTCTCTCTCAAAATCTTAAAAAATAAAATAATTCAAAACTATGTTGTTAAGATACATGCTAATTGTGTTTTCTGTTTCTTCATGGTCGGCCTCATTAGAGGCTTACCAATTTTATAGATACTTCCATACTCTTGGCGTTGTTCATCTTCTTTTTGCTCTTTAGTTTCTACCTTTGGCTTGTTTGTATTTGTTGTACTGCATTTTCTGACTTCTTGAGATAAATATTTGCTCATTAATTTTAGGCCTTTTTTTCTGTTAAGGCTATCCATTTTTCTATTAGGTTACTCCTTTACCTCTATCCTATAAATTTTTACATGAAATATTTATCATTCATTTAAAATATTTAATTTCCATTATATCTTCTTTTTTAAAAGATTTTATTTGAGAGAGAGAGAGAGAGAGAGAGTGCATTGGTCACTGATTTGTTCTTTGCTGTGTCTGACAGCCTATAAACTGTTCACTTTGTTTTTGTATTTTAGTTGTAGAATTTGATTTTTTTTTTTAATGTACAAAGCCACATTTTAAAGTTCTCAGTACCTGCTGAAACTAAAGTTTGGCTTGTATTTCTTTTAATCCTGTAATAGTATTTTATAGTCTGCTTCTGGTAATTCTAGTATCTAGAATCTCTGTGAGTCTATTTCTGTTGTCTGTTGCTTCTGTTAGTTCTTGTGTTTGGTGTCTTCTTTGTGTGCTTGGTTACCTCTGATTAGGCTGGATACTGTAATTGAAAGATTATTTGTTGAAGTAATTTGAGGACTGGGATCATGATAGTCTCCTCTAAAAGATTCCATTGCTTTTACCTGGCACCTATGGGCATTAGCTACATGCAGTCATCTTTATCCAAGTCAACCTTAAAGTTTGTGGGCCACTCAGATAATGTGAAACTGAGCTGCAGCCAATGTGAGAGTTGGTTTACTTCCATTACCATTATTCCTCAGTGTTTCTCTTCAGGGAATCCCAACTCAAAGTGGGGAATGGTTTACCAGGCTTCCTGAGCTTGATAAGACCCAGACTAAAGTTTTTAACACCGAAAGGATACCAAAGTTGAGCTCAGGCTCTCAACTTCCTTTTCTTGATTAGCAAATGCCCATAAGACAAAAGAGGCCCCAATATTAGGCTCACTCTGCTCTGTCACATTCTCTCCCAAGTCTCAGCTTAATAATTCTTCACAATTTATTAGTTCTTTGATGTTTAAGAAGATTAAAAAAATGATTTATCTAGTTTCTTTAGGTGACTTCAGTAAGAGAGCTGGTTTGAATTATATGGCTTACCATGAGTTAAACTACTAATCTACCAACATTCTTTTATGTATTATATCCTTAGCACATGGCCTTACCTTGCCCACACCTGCCCCAAAGTGAAAGCACTATGGTATTCCTTGAAGAATCGTGATAGCTCTTCCTGGTAGCAACCTACCCTTATAGTACAGAGGAACTATAAAGAACAAAGGTTCAAGTTACAGTTCCTATAATTTATTTCCTCTATGACTCTGGACAAAGACTTCTCTGCAAAATTGGGTGGGAGATACTTCCATGCATATCAGAAGATTAGATGGAGGAATGCAAAAGAGCTTGAAAAAGCCTACAACTAAATCTCTTTCTCTGCCCCACAGGTGAACCATTCATCCATGGCTCTGGTTAATTCATCATAGCAGGACAGTGGTCAACTGACATTTCAGGTCACTCATTAATGGCTGGCAACATTATGCAAGATACAATATTCTAGGTGCAAATAAAGAGATATCTATTGTTATCTATAATTTATTTTAAATACTTCAGCATACATAGTGTGCGCACAGACAGGGGTAGCTACTTAGTATCTGGGGCACCCTAATGAGGAATGCATCATCTAGGTGAGCTTGGTTCACATTTGAAAGACTAAGTAGAAGAGAGTGAACCTCCCAAATCAGAGTGTACTAATTATAGCTATCTAAATCTACACTGGAAGGTTTTCCTAATGAGTATACAGGGGGGGGTGGGGTGGAGGAATAATTTTTCTGATGAAAGTAATAGTGCTCAAGATATATGGGCTGGTTGGAAATATAACCTTTACATACATGAGGATTATAAGAGTCTGGTAAACCAAGCAGCCTACCACTCTTTGCAGTGGCACTCTGGTCCTAGGCTTCTGGTCCT
This sequence comes from Callorhinus ursinus, assembly GCF_003265705.2. NCBI lineage: Eukaryota > Metazoa > Chordata > Mammalia > Carnivora > Otariidae > Callorhinus > Callorhinus ursinus. The sequence goes on along the minus strand of NW_027397077.1, from coordinate 40,855,857 downwards.
GGGTCTGGACAGTTAACAGAAGATTTGATTACTTGACACAACTGAAAGGTTAGATATATCCTTTAAGGAGAATATGTTTGTATCTGTCTCTACTGAGTATCTGATGTGAGATACATATGAAAAGGATGAGGTTGGGTTTTTCTCAGTCTGTAAGAAATGGCTGAATGACCAACTTTTGTGTCTGCCTGCTAATAAATGTTCACACGTGTAGCAAAATTTGGTCTGAGACTTGACCTTGTTAGAAACATCATGGTAGCAAAATAACCTGTAACCATTGGAAGCTACCCACTTCTACCAAAAAGATTAAAACACAGTTTAGTTTGCAAAAATTGTGGCACATCAAATTTCCCAAATGGATCCTGCTGGGAAATAACCTCAAAGCAGGAACATCATGCTGATCAAGCTAATGTACAGACTTGCCATCCTGGACCATCCAAGAGAAAGGCTGTTTCTCTTCAGTGGGAAAACCACAGGAAGCTACAGAGACAGCCTTGGGGTGTGGGTTTCGCTGGGCCTGGAAGCCTGCCAAAAATACCATCATTCTGTCTCTTGGCCCTTGGAATGCAATGATACCCAAGTTTTGTTTTGTTTTTTTTTTAAATAACTTTTTTCCCACTGATTGTCCCAAAACCACCTGGACTCTGTATTTTATTCAAAATGATGTCATTTAAACAATATCTGTATTCAAAGGAATAGAGAGATGGGAGGCAACTATCCTACTTCCTTAAGTAAATGCAAAACAGAAGCATTTGCATTTTCCAAACAACAGTCTTAGATTCTTAGCAGCTGCATGTCCCTACCTTCCAAATGTTTTTAAAAATATTTAAGCTGAAAATTAACCAAAACAGCCAAGTGAACTATGTTTGTCATAAACAATTTCTTGAAGAAAAACTTTGAAACTCTCATCCCACCCCCCAAAATCTGTGCTGGAGGGCACCTAGAAGTTGTTCTAGTGCACCCAATATTCCTGATGTCACAGTCGGAAATACATTCTTCTGGGTCAGGATTCTCCTTTAAAAGGACAAGTCTCCCAAGGATAAACAGTTGGTTCACCAAGGAGCTTAACCAATCAGTCCTCAAAATTGCTAAAAATTTTAAAAGGAATCCTTCCCCCCCCCGCCCCGCCAAGGACAGTACATTGGAATTCTATGAGTGTTATTCTTGCCACATCATTGTCTGAAAGATGCTTAATATGGTAGGTAAGTGAACTGAGAGGGTTGGAAATCCTGGACCTCTGTGTCATTTCTCTGAACCTAAGGAGTTCTTGGCCTGATAGATGGGGTAGCCCTCTTGTTAGACACTTCATGGGAAGCTTGAAAAGGACACTGAGAAGACATCCATAAGATGGTGCCAAAGAAAGAAACACTGCAGCATCTGGCAAGATGAAGCCAAGCCAGGTGGTCCTCCCTGTTCGTGTTGCTCTGGCCTCCAACCAAATATAGCCACAATAAGGAAAGGCAAGATGCTTGGGGCTGGAGAAAGGCTTCTGAGGAGCAGTGTGGGACAAGGGCAAGAACAACAGCACGACAGTAGCAGGCTTGGTGCTGTCATAGAACCACCATCCTGAGTCTCTTATGCCCTTGCCCTCTAATTAGGGGCACAGAGGAATTCAGAATTCAGAGGCAACACAGCCAAGAAGTTTCATGCCAGCTCATCCAGAGTTGTGGGCCTGATACTAGTCACAGATACCTGCACAGAAACTTCAGCAAATAAGAGGATTTACCTCCTTCCCTAGTGCACATTCTTGGGAATATTAAACCCCAGCTTCATTCTGGTTAATAATGAAACCCCTAGATTAAATGCCTACATGAAAAGAAAAGCAAAAAGGAAAGAAAAAGACAATGAATCTAATAACTTGCACATTAATATTTGCTCAGCTCTTGAGGCCATGCCCTTTTAAAAGAATTGCTCATCTTTTTTTGTTTCCCTCCCTTTTCAGCCTCTAAGGATAGAAAGATTTTATGGCTGTAAATTACAAAGTGAGCCTATTTATGAAAGGAAACGGGAATGGTATCTGATTTCTGTAAGCAGGAGCAATTAAAAACATTTACAGTACCAGGGCACCTTGGTGGCTCAGTCAGTTAGGGGTCCGACTCTTGATTTTGGCTCAGGTCATATCTCAGGGTCGTGAGACAGAGACCCGCATTGGGCTCCTTGCTCAGTGGGGAGTCTGCTTGAGATTCTCTCCCTCCCTCTCCCTCTTCCCCCTGTATGTGCTCGTGCGCATGCTCTCTCTCTCTCTCAAATAAATAAAAAACCATACACACAAAAAAACATTTACAGTACCAACTATAGGACACTTGGCATACAAGCTCTCATTTAATCTTCATTGCCACTAAAAAGATTATCTTAACTGTTTTCCACTCAAGTGAAGCACAGAAAGTTTGAGATACTTTTCTCTGGTCACAGAGTCGGCAGCGTTCATCTCTAAAGCCAGTGACCATTTCTATGGCACAAACCATATTAAAATGTCCTGTTATCATTCAGCCAGCTCGTAGTCACAAAGTTAGCGTACTCCAAGCTCCCGGCACTGGTGATTTTACTTATTCAGACCCAGAAACCAAAGCTCTTGCAGTTTTTTAATTCTTGAGATTTTTTTTTTCAAGATTTTTTATTTATTTATTTGACAGAGAGAGAGAGCGAGAGAAGGAACACAAGCAGGGGGAGTGGGAGAGGGAGAGGCAGGCTCCCCGCTGAGCAGGGAGCCTGATGCGGGGCTCAGTCCCAGGACACTGGGATCATGACCTGAGCTGAAGGCAGATGGTTAATGACTGAGCCACCTAGGCGCCCCAAATTCTTGAAGTTTTTCTTGCAAACTGCTTGTTCCCTTGATTCACAACACGCAGCTTCAAATTACTTCTAGCCTTTCCAAAAAATCAAAACCAACCTTCAAAGGTCAAGAACTCACCACTGCTGAGGCTATTAAGAGGAAAATATTGTGAGATCTGAAGCAATTTCCCAAGAAGAACTTGTCAACTGTTTTGAGTGAGCACAGCAGAATTGAAATAAGTGCACTGCCTCCCCCAGGGACACTGTGAAAGGGCCACTTCTTGGGACTTGTAGTCCTTTTGCACAGTGTGTTAGGGTGTCACAGGTTTTATTTCTCAGGTATCAGGGGCCTACTGGAATAGTCTCAAAAATAAGCACTTGAATGATTAGGCAAAGAACAGCAGATGTTAGGAAATAAAACTCTTATTCCTCCAGTAGAGCCAAGTGACGCGTATTTTTTTGTTTTCTCTCTAACACGTTACTCTACTAGTAAGTCAGTTTGTAATTGTTTATTTTTAAAAATCTGCTTGCATTATGACTGAAGTCAAGTCTGTCAGGTCAAATTGAACTAACAGGAAATCTAGATATGGGCCCATAAAGAGTGAAGCTGAGCTCATGTTCCACATTTGGGATATGTGAGAGGTATTAATGCAACAGTGAGTAACTTGCCTCAGTTGCCACTTCTGTTACCATCTCCCCCTTCAGGGTCCTTCATGAAAGAGCCAACATGATAGGGAAATGTCAAGCACAACTAGGAACTGAGAGAAATCCAAATTTTTTTCCTGCCTTTACAAAGAACACAAAAATATGCTTTCACATGGATTTCTATCCCAAGTTGGAGTGCTGACAAAGTTCTTCAGAGTATCCAAATGGCCCAGCGAATCCAGAGTCAACTATAAAGACACCAAGGCTGTCTACAGTCATGAGGACGGGTAATCTCTGACTACAGGCCTTGGGACTATGCAACATACCCTTCAACACAGTCCTCGTGGGAGGTGGGACAGTTATCCCAGAGATACTGCCATTCCTCAAGACTCTACTGGATACGCATTCATGTAGTTTCTACATGGTTCTTCTTATTTGCAAAAACTTGCTATGTCTGTTCTCCCACTGACTGTTTACATTTGGCATACTTACAACCTTTTCAGGATCACAGGGAAGGTATTTTCCAATTTTAGTCTGATGGCTATAAATTCAAGATGTCGAACTTTGGTGTATGCTTTAATCACCCACTAGGTATTCTAGAAAAGAGAAATATGTAGCCTTTTCTTCCTTGTGAAGAAAAAAAATCTTTAGTTTCTATGATGAAAGAATTACTTAAAACTAGGGAAGACCAGTGATGTCTGGCTGGCTCAGTGCGTACAACATGTGACTCTTGATTTCAGGGTCATGAGTTCGAGCCCCATGTGTGGCGTAGAATTTACTTAAAATTTTAAAAAAGTTAAAAAAAAAAACTAAGGAAAGCTAGACACTCTCGAATTTATCACTGTCATCACATAAAACATTACATAAGCAAGTTATAAGGACAGTAAATTTAGGAATAGGATGTTCTCAAACAGTTCATTCATAACTTCTATGGCAAAAAAGGCTGCAGAGATAAGTTCTTTTAGAAATACCTGGACAGGATACTGGAAGGCCTTTTAGAAAAAATAAAATGGAGACTCTTAAAAATCCTGCATAAGAGCAAGCAAAACTCTTCAAAGAATTCATTGCCAAAAATGTGTCCTTTAATAAAATGTTAGGTCATCTATGATGAATCCCAAGGGCTCCTTGTTTTAATATACTCTGGAAATGATCCTCCAACATAATAACAAATCATCGAAAGCATCAACTAAAGCAAAGGAGATAGTAAAAGCTAAAAAGAAGATCAGGTGGATAAATATTCAGAACCCTGAAATATAACATTAACAGCTACCACTTATGGCATAATGATAAATCACACCTCTGCACTAACAGGCAAAGGGCATTCTGCTACTGAGTCTTAGCTACCTACCAGACTGTAAGTTCCTGGGCAGTACAGACTATCTTATTTTTTTCTTATCCTGTTTTGCTGTTCATTTATTCATCTACTAAAACATGAATTTTTCCTGCCATTCAAAACATTTAATCAGTTCCTACCATTTACTAAAAACTAATTATGCCTTCCAAGGCATAATTAGTAAGGATGTTTATATAATTCTGGTATAACAAGTTATTTAATCATGTAATATAATTTTACTATCTTGTCTAGAAGGATATCATCAGAAACTTCAGAGGCTCTTACTCACCTCTGTATCATTCAAAAATGTATCCTGAATTAGGAGTTCTAATGTTTGTTCACGGGAACTGCTAGGACAACAGTCATCAAAATAAATTCATGTAAATATTTATCTGAGTGTTTTCAGTATTCAACTTAAATAGTTATACGTTGTATACAAATTGCGTATGTACAAGCATGTACATCCCTAAAAGATCTCCCAATTCAAACTGATGGCTCCCCTATTTAAAAAAACCCAGCAGTGGGGCACCTGGGTGGCTCAGTCGATTAAGCAGCTGCCTTCGGCTCGGGTCATGATCCCAGGGTCCTGGGATCGAGGCCCACATCAGGCTCCCTGCTCTGCGGGAAGCCTGCTTCTCCTTCTGCCCACTCCCCCCTGCTTGTTTTCCCTCTCTGGCTGTCTTTCTCTCTGTCAAATAAATAAAAATCTAAAAATAAATAAATAAATAAATAAATAAAATTTTAAAAAAGAAAAGAAAAAACAAAACAAACAAAAAAAACCCAGCAGTCACTACCATGATCCTCCCTCCCTCCTTTCCAAAGCTACTAAGGGTGGAGGGAGAAGTGAAGAACATGAAATATTTTATGAATATAAAAATAATATAAAATATATTTTTATGTAAACAAAAAGGAAAGAAGGAACATGAGCAGATGATAATTGGGGCTCTCTGTCCATCAGGAGTCAAATCAATGCACCACTAGAATAGCGACAATGATCTCTTAGAACTCTGAGCAAGGGCAGTATCTTCCCCATTCTAAATGTAGCTGGGCCTAAAGAAATGGAATAGCAGATCAAGAGACTCTACAATCTCAGAGTCATAAAACAAAACCCAGTGGTAGATGAGCTCCTGAATCTCTTTTTACTACAGCTAAGGAAAATGAGTCTCCAGAGAGAGATGGCAACTTTCCAAAGCCATGTAAGAGGTCATGGTGGGACTGGTTACAACACTCATTCCCCAGTGTCTCATCTAGAACAGCTTGGATTCGAATGGTACCAAAGTAAAACTCATAGAACAAAGGTGCTTTCCTAGGATCCACGGGTCTTCATGAAGCCAATAAACTATCTGCAAAACTGTGTGTGGCTTTGCGTTTTTTCAGGGAAGCGGGGTCTGCTACTTTGGTCAGTCTGAACAAGGTCCAGGACTCAAAAATTTTAAGAACCACTCTGTCAAGGGATAGGCTTGGGTTGGGGGATTGGAGGAGAGGCTAAAAGTGAATGAGATTAATTCCAAACTAAAAGGAACCCAGATTTTCAACAACCTGAAGATTATACTTAGGCCAGGCAGCCAGTGGAACCATGTAAGATCACGTTCTAAACTTTCTGGTCTGGATGGTCAAAGGATCCTGTAAGAAAAACATGTGTTCAAGCAAACTAGGCATGTCTTTGTGACCACAGGTGACAGGAAGAAGAGCAAGCAGTACAAACTTAGCTACCAATTAGGTGGTCTCAGAAGACCATTGGTCAGAAGGCACAGTTCTCTGGAATCAAGGGGGAAGGTTTTGAAAGTATTTGCATAAGTCATGATGGAAGGTTTCTGCAGCTTCTCAAAACCAGGGCAGTCTTGACCTACAGTCAGGTCTCTCATTGTACCTGCTTGTACAGTGAGCCCGAAAAGGGTTCCACACACCCCGGGTGACCTATTTTAATCACAGGGGTCTTTGTTTTCTTATTTCTGATGTCAACATCAGTCCCAGGAGTGGGCAAAGGCCTTGGTACTTGGTCACAGGGAACTGGATACACGTCAGCCATTGCAATTTCCCTGGGAAACAGAAAATATTTTCCCCACTCTATGGATGAAGAAATTGAAGCAAAGGGAGAAATGTCCAAGGTTTTTCAAGGAGGTGAAGAGCCAAGAGCTCCAAGGTTAGAGCTTGCAGCTACATACTCCACACTGGCTCTGGCGGGATATTCTGTCTCCTTTAGGGAACCAAGCAGTTTTGGAGATTGGGGAAACACTAGTTGCTAAGCACAAGATGTGGGATACAGTTTACACCACACAACCATGCATATGGAATCCATCATGCATTACAACAGAAGACTTGAGGCCTCACTGGGTAAATGAGATAGGAAAAGGGAACCTGGGGGTTACTCATCATTTTCCAAATCAGAGATTTATGTCCCTTTTGGAAAAGAGAAGGAAAACCTGGCTGCAGTCCAGTTTTGAGTAATATTTGCCACTGAGAAGCTGTATGCAAAAATTCCTGGCACAAACTTCGGAGAGCTCTTCCGATTGGGTTCTGGCCAGTCCTTAAAAATGATTGAGATTTAAAACCCTATCAAATCAGAGAAACAGGGAGTGTCCTTGGTGCAGCACCATAAATCCTTCTCTCTAAAGCTAATTTCAAACATAAAACAGGAATGTTCAGAGAGAAAAATTATCTACACATACCTCCTTACAAAGAAATTTTTTTTTCTTAAGAAGGGTAGAGGTCAATGGCTAACCGTGGTCTGAGTGGCTAGAATACTGTTGATAATCTTCTTTAACCTTAAATATATTTTCTGATTTTTCTATAATTAAAAGATTGCTGTGGAATAAAGAATAAAATTAAGAAAATATAAGAGCTAATAACTTTGAGGGTCAATAGAGAGCCAGAGCTTATCTCATCCAACTGACTCATTTAACAAAAGAAGAAACGGAGGCGGACAGAGCAGGGAGCACCTTGCTTCTGGTCACTCAGGCAGCCAGCAAGGGACTCAGAGCCAGGACCCTGGAAATCCCCTGAATAACTTCCTGGCCTCCACACCATACTGTTGCAGCTGTAGGATTCCTTAGGCTAGGAAACCCCCTAAGCTTGGTGCTAGGTGAGAAACAATTTTATATGGAATTGTAAAATTCAAAACAGCAGCCTCAAATGTTAGACAAAGTACACTAGATTCCAACTCAAGAACAGCCGAAATTGAAATGGCACCTAACAGCGAGGACAGTTCATAGGGAATTGGATGTCTGATGCTCTGTCACAACTGCTATCCTGAACAACTGCATAAATGTACCATGTTTTCTTTCTTCTGGCTATTGTTCATGCAATTCCCCTCTACGGTGACTTCCCCTCTTGTTCTATCTCCTGTGTGTTTCTAGAAATTCCTACTCACCCTTTAACATCAACTCAGAAGTCCCCTTCTGCAATGCCACCCCTGGTCTCTCTGATTTGAAAAACTAATGGGAACTAGGACACCACAACAAGAAGATGCACCTTGACTGCATAGCATATCACTATATAAGGGAGATCACTGCTGCTTTACAGGTCTGTCGCATCCTCTAAATAGCATTCTTTTTAATCATCTTTGTATCTCTAGCACCCAGCAGGGACTCAAATGGCAGTTGAATAAATGAATACCTGCTAACAGCCATACAGCAAGATTTTAACCTCTTTTTGCATATCTAGGACTCGCCTTTCTATCCTCAAAAGGGTGCATTTGTAGAACCTGAGGTAACAGATTGCTTTGGGACAGAGGTTTTTCTAAAAGTTTAAATAGCTACAAAGTGAGTACTGTTATTTCATACTTCTTATGTAACAAAGAAATGGGATAGAAAAACGTTAGGATTACATAATATCAAAAAAAAATGAACAGGTTGGCAAAAAAAAAAAAACCCCACAAAAAACCATATAATTTACTACATGAGGATACCAGCCAAAGTGTATTATTCCTATACCTTCTCTATCACTCAAGGCACACATACAGATACACACAAAAAGTTCATAGCAAGTCACTGTGGGAAGTTTAATCATGACCCATCAACAGAAGAGCCCATGGCATGGTAAACACCGAAGTGTATTATTAGAGTTGCTACTTGCTAATTAAAATCCCCAGATCAGGTTTCTGGGCGCAGCTTGCTACATCTGTGCAGTAGGCAGGTCCCAGATGGTATGAAAACCAAGACTGGGCCTGCTTCTTCATGCAAGGCTATTCCTGCAGTATCACAAAGGTTGTGGGTGACAGATTGTGCAACAAGAAGAATATCCACATGCAGTCGCCTCAGGCACAGCCCTGCTCCCACTACAGATTTGAGAAAAGTTTCTAGTCAACTTCTGGGACTGAGAATTAGGCTACTGTTGCATAAAATACCAGAAGGTGCCTAGCTTTACCCCTTATGGCAAAGAAAATGGTCACAATATTCAACATATTGTCCTCCTTCCTCGAGATGGTCTGGTAAGGGCGAGACAAGGGACTTCCTGGGTTGATGGAAACATTCTAAATCTTGACTGAAATGTGGGTTACACGCATGTATACATTTGTCAAAACCCACAGAATTGTTTTCTCTTAAGATTCATGCCTTCCACTGTATATAAATTTTACCTAGCAAAAAAGAACCATGCACAAAAATCGAACTCTAATTAGTAGGTTGATTTTCTGCAGTGGTATGAGCTAGCAATTTTGAAACTACTTTCTGTATATTTTAGACTTGAGCAAGTGAGTAAATATATGCAGGATAATAAGAGTCAGGTTCTCACGGTTGGGAAAGGTAGTTAAAAATATGGAAAGGGGGAAATTAACATCACCAAAGGGGATAAAATACATCATGTGCCTCCTAACATGAAGATACATCATCACATCTTTGGTAGTTCTGCCGAAGTTTCATAACCTGACTCTAATCATAAACATTAGACAAAATCAAGTTGAGGGAAATGCTACAAAATAAATGGCAAAATATCAGCATATTTAGGTTAAGAAAGACAAAGAAAGGCTAAGGAACTTTTCCAGATTGAGGGAAGCCAAAGAGATATGACAACTAAATGCATGGTTGATCCTGAATTGGATCCTGAATTGGTCTGGGAGAAAAAACCTATAAAGAACATTACTGGTACAAATAACAACATTTAAAATGTAGACTGTGGATTAGAAAACAGTATTGTGGCAACATTAAACTGCCTGAATTTGAAAATATCTTGTGTTTGGGTAAGAGAATATCCTTTTTCTTAGGAAATACACATTGAAATATTTAGTTGGAAAGGACCACAATTTCTCCAACTTATTCTCAAAGTTGAAAGAAAAAGAGAAGGGTGGGGAGGAGGAAGCAGGGTGGGAGGGAGGGGAGTACACACATATACAAATGGGGCAAAATGCAAACAACTGGTCAATCTGGGTAGAGTACAAGGAGGTTCTCTGTATTATTCTTGCAACTTCTCTGTAAGTATAAAATTATATCAAAATAAAGTTACCAAAAAATACCTTAATTTCCCCAATATTTAGATGAAAGGCTAATAATAACTAATTCAATGTATTATGAGAAATTCTTTCAAGAATATTGGTTTTAAATTCTATTTTTTCCTCTGCTAGCAATTCACAAAAGCTTCAGTTGGCTCTAAATTCCTTTTTAGAACTAAAAACAACTCATATAGCTTCAAATAAGATTTTTGAAATTGTGCGGTAGATACCATCATTTTAAGATCAAGTCTTGTAAGACAATAAACAGAAATTGGAATGAAAATACCTCTTCATTACCCTACTCCCTCCAGATTCTTCAGTATTTTTTCTGTAAGATGGAACAATTCATCTGGTTACATGCCAAGTTAAAACCAAACAAGATAAGAAATGACTTGTGTGTAGATGATTCGGCCTTCCCTGACACAGTAGAGAACTGCATTCTACCCTACCCCAGGCCTTATAAAAGGTCTATACATATATATAAATACAGTAACGAACAGAGCATTATTACTCAGCAGAGCTTATTCTATCTCCCCCATCTTTCTCTCTGTATTTGTGTTAAATTAGATACAGGTATGACCCTGGTCCTGGGAGGGGAAGGGGGAGGAGGCAAAATACCAAAAACTACCAAAGGAAAAAATTACTTCATGGATATCAAAGGAGAATTTTTAAAAAGTCATTTTTAGCCACAAAGAATCTTTCTGAAACAGTAACAACTATGATATGACTCAGTATAAAAATATTATGCTAAGGATGCATTAAGAAAAATTCACATGCACAGAGATGAAACTGTAATTGGATTTGTCATTTCAAAGTATTAATGTTGGGTTTGCAGATAATAGAGAATGACATTCTCCTAAGCGAATAAAGAAGTTAGCCAAGTAAGTAAATGCTGTGTTTCTACTGTAAGGAAATACGTGCACCAGTGAAGCAACCTTTTCAGCACAAAAGAAATTTAATACCCAGACCACATGAAAAGTGATCGCTATGGGAATAGCACAGCTGTTAAAATCCAAGGCCGTTTGTATTAAGTCGTCTAGCATGTTTATGTAAAGCAGGACTTTCAGAATGACCATCAAGAGGAATTAACTTCACTAACAAAAAAGTGATACCTATATTTAGTTTAATGCTTACAATCAGTGTGAAAGAAAAATGCAAAGTGATTCTCTTTCAAAGAATAGAGGGGACCTCAGTTAGCTGGTATGCTTCTGATTCTTTCATAAACAGTATCTCAAGGGCTAATTTAATTAGAACGAGAAGAAAGAATGAGTGTTTGCATTTCACTTACAGAACCCAATTATCTTTATTTCATTGAGACGCCTGATCTACATAAAGCCACAGAAAAACTGGCACCTGTGCCAAATGATTTCAGTATGAAAATTAATACTGCCAAGTTATTTTGAGACCAATTAGCTGAGCCATTCAAAAAAAAAAAGTGCTCACTAAAAAGCATATAATCCTAAAACTTGCATTTCTGAAGACAGAAGTAGACACCCTTGAGGCCTTGACTTGAACAGATATGATACCTCAGAGAGACAACAAAAAGAATGAGCTCGTGGGTAACTACTGATAAACGGTAAGCTTTAAATCTCAAGGCTGACACTTGGGATGCATAATGATAAAACAGCTTAGTTTATTTTTTGAAGAAAAAAAATTACTCTAAATGTTTCAGCACCTAAAATTAACCAAATTTATCAGCATTCTCAAATCTTGAGTTAAGTTTTTAGACTGGTTAGGACTGTGCTTCTCATAGGATATGACCAAGTAAAATCTTAAAAAAAAAAGCTTCCCCAGAATTCAATCCCTTCCATACTGCCAGATGTAGGCTCCACGGCAAAGAAGTCCTGAATTAGAAGTGAGAGGCCAGAGTTTGGGATTAATAACCCCAACACTATTTTGCATAACACTTGAACATGAAAATTTTACCAAGAAGCTTTAGTTTTAAAAGCCCAGGTTAAATCACTGGTCATCAATGGCTTAGAGGCATACAAAAGAAAAAATAGCTATAAACACACAGTATACAAGCACAAACAACTCAGACTATCTCTAGGTCTATTAAAAAATGAGATGTCATCACTAGTTTTGAGATACATCAGCCGTTTCCCATTACAATGGAAGACATACCAGCTCTATTTTTAGAGCCTCTGGAAAGATCAAAGCTGAAGGGGTTCTTTTATGGCTCCCTAGCCAGGCCCCTAATCTGTTTACTTTTTTGTCATTATGTAGATCTCCAAGACAAACCACGAGGACTGCCTGGTATCCCCCTCCTCTAAGGAACACTTAAAAATTGCTCTATAATGGTCTATGTGAGCAAGGTTCCTCTGGGGAGGAACAAAACCTAGTGAAGTTCACATTCAAATTATTGTGATGCAAGTATTGATACAGAACCACAATATCTAATTCAGTCTCTCTTTGTACACTATAAATAAAACTTTTTCAGGATGGTTTCCCTGTGAGAATGAATACACATAAATGACAAATCCCTTCCAATTTTTTAGACCCTATTCCTCCCCCTCAAAAAAGTCCTCAGTTGGGTTCAGTGCCTCTCACTGGCAAGGGTAATAGGTTCATTTTAAAAAACAATTCCCTCAAATGCAGAATGACTTACTTTGGAAGAACAAGCTGTACATTTGTCAAACGCCAGACTGACAGGAAGGACATTATCAAACCGCGACAGAAATCCCCGGATCTAAAAACAAAACAAAACAATTGACATCAAACTCAGAATGCCCACACCTGTGAAATATATTTGTAGTTTCTGACAAGAAGTGGGAAATAATATGGTGGTCTTCACACGGATTACTAGCAAAAATGAAGTGCAGCATGGATATTTTTCCTTGTACTAAAATCAGTTTGAGGAAGAACTGTATCATGTCTTTTATTCAGTTAGGAACCTACAACCTTTTCATGTATTTGAGACCTAAAAAAATCCAAAATACAAAAAGAAATCACTACACTGTAAAGTATCATTGTAATAAATGTCTTAAAAAATATAACCGGTCAACTAGTTTATGATGACCCAACTGTCATATACAAGTTATAGTGAATATGGGTAAGTGTGTGTATGTAGGATAGGGTATTGGGTGGGGTATCACAGGTGGGAAGGTGTGGGGACTATGCCAGGCAGAGACGGTTCTAAATATATATCTAGTTATTTGGTTAACTTGGAATAGATAGGGATAAAATGCAAAACATCACCAAATTTATGGGGAAACAGCGCCACCTCGAGCATAAACTTCTAAACTACAACTGACTGCCATTTTCAGGGTATCGGCTATAACCAGGTTTCAAAAACTTTAAGTAATTTACCGACAACATTATACCTCTCTAGAACTATACTTATGCCAAACGGGAAGTTTTAAACTATTGGGTAGATCATTAACATTTTGAAAATTATGAAATTTTGAAAAAAATTACCAAAATATGAAAAATAAGAATGGTAAACTCCGTGAAGTCTCCATAGGACTTGGCATTTATAGTAAATCAGACAACATGAATGAATCCTCTCATGAGTTAGTATGATCTTCCCAACTGTCCCCATTTTATGTTGATAAAACTCACACTCAGAAAGGTGATGCAACTTGGTCCAGGAAAACAAAGTGACAGAGCTAAGATTCAAAAGTAGGCATCTTGACTACTTGGTCTAACCCCCTCCTCCTACCTTACTCCCACTTCCTCCTTTCTCTCAGGATATCACAGGTTTGTCTTCAATATTAGGTCTCAACACAAATTAACAGTCTCACCTGAAAAGAGCAAAAGAACCCAGCCACACATCTTGTTGCCTTTAGCTACCCTACTAACACTTCTCTCAAAATAAAAACAAACAAAACCTGGGGCGCCTGGGTGGCTCAGTTGGTTAAGCGACTGCCTTCGTTCGGCTCAGGTCACGATCCTGGAGTCCCTGGATCAAGTCCCGCATCGGGCTCCCTGCTCAGCAAGGAGCCTGCTTCTCCCTCTAACCCTCCCCCCTCTTATGTACTCTCTCTCTCTCTCATTCTCACTCTCTCAAATAAATAAATCTTAAAAAAAAAAAAAAACCTGACAAATTCTTTAAAGAAAAAGGCTTCCTTCTGCATTGGGATAACTTCATCTTCATGCCCACAGTGCACCTAACAGTCTGTTTGTTCATACTGGAAAATTGAACCTGGACAGACACGGCTATGGCTATCTTTTAAATACCCCTTTCAATGTAATCCAAGATTAAAAGAACGTTTGGTAGAAATGATAAATTAGGGTGCCTGGGTGGCGCAGTTGGTTAAGCAACTGCCTTCCGCTCAGGTCATGATCCTGGAGTTCTGGGATCAAGCCCGCATCGGGCTCCCTGCTCAGCAGGGAGTCTGCTTCTCCCTCTGACCCTCCCCCCTCTCATGTGCTCTCTCTCTCATTCTGTCTCTCAAATAAAATAAATAAAATCTTTTAAAAAACAGAAATGATAAATTAGATAGCAGGTATTAGTTAGATGGCCTCATTGGGAACCTCTGAAAATGTGACTATCTTTTAGTTCCCTAAATCTCAGGAGTGTGGTGACCATTTCATTATACAGTACTGGAGGCACAATCAGGGTTTAAGTTTGCTATTCAGGACACCAAATCAGGAGACATCAAACTTCTAGGAAAGACTTTAACAGGTCATAAATAAGAATGCTGAGATCCTCGTAAGATCAAGAAGTTAGAGGCTTAAAAGAATTCTCAAAGTGAGCCTTCTCACACCTCAGTTACTGTTACATTACATTTATATATAATATATGCATATATTATATATGTGTATATTATACATTTATATTTTTATATAAAACTCCCCCCAAAATGAGACCATATTTTGTACATTTTCCATTAAAATGTTCATTGATATAGCCTATGTTAATGCCTCCATATAGGCTTCACAAAAAGGTTTTCATTCTTTTTTCTCCTACAGCTGATGTCAAGCCTTATGTTATATAAAGAAATATTGGTAATTTTCTCTGCTAAACTGTCTCATGATTACAGATGGGAGGTAAAGCTGAAGGCAAGGGCGACAGAAGACCAAGTTAGGAGCAGGAAGGAAGGCAGGAAAGAAAAAAATAAAAACAAAAACACAGGTGGTGAGCAACAGAAGAAAAAGGAACCAAAATGAATGGACTGGCCATGCATGGGCCGCACACTATTGTTTAGCACCCCCAGACAGCTCTTTACTAGGAAACTATGATTCATTTTCCCAGGAAATGAAGTAAAATAACATCTGTGTGTGAGGCCTTTCAAATTCACCAAGTTGGTATCAGAAGGCCCAGAGCGCAAAGTAATTAGTTTTAGGTAATTTTAAAAAGGAAAGCCTTCTCAAACCCAATGCATCAGACTCCTAACGGGTATCTACACAGGTGAGCTCTCTCCTTTCCATATAATGCCACACTCTGACACTGATGAACTTTTCTAATACACAGCTCCTCAGTGCGTCACTTTTTTTATCAACTTTCTAGAGCTGAAACAAACACGGCAGTGAATTCCTTATGCTGGCATTCAAGATCTCCCCCATTAACCTGGAACCATTCTGCCTTTCTGATTATGTCTTAAATGACTCAGAACCCTTCCTTTTGGAAACAGCTACATAGCCAAATCTCCACCTTCCTTAAAAGCCACTCAGTGCAAACACACCTTTCATAAATCCTTAATCTACCTACCATCAAGCTTAGAGATAATTGTCTCCAATACATGAAATCCTTCTTTTTGATATTTATCATTAAATACCTTGTGGAATAGTTATTTAAAAAAACCCAACAGGGGCGCCTGGGTGGCTCCGTTGGTTAAGTGACTGCCTTCGGCTCAGGTCAGGATCCTGGAGTTCCAGGATGGAGTCCCCATCGCATCGGGCTCCCTGCTCAGCAGGGAGTCTGCTTCTCCCTCTGACCCTTTCCCCTCTTATGTGCTCTCTCTCTCTCTCTCATTCTCTCTCTCAAATAAATAAATAAAATCTTTAAAAAAATAAAAAATAAATAAATAAAAATAAAAAACCCCAACAGGTTAGAATATAATTCATATACCATAAAATTCATCTTCTTAAAGTATACGATTCAGAGGCTTTTAGTGTATTCATGGAATAATACAATTATCACCAATATCTAATTTCAAAACATTTCATCACCCCAAAAAGAAACCCAGAACCCATAAACAATTAGTCCCCATTCTTCACTTTCCCCAGGCCCTGGGGACCACTGATTTACTTTCTATTTCTACTGATTGGTCTATTTTGCATATTTTTATAAATGGAATCATACAAGACTGGCTTCTTTTACTTGCATGTTTTCACCCATATTATATCCTCTATTTGTACTTCATTCCTTTTTGTTGTACTTATATGGGATATATCACGATTTGTTTATCCGTTCATCAGTTGGACATTTGTTTTGGGTATTTACAAAATTGGGTATTACAATAACTCCCACTATTTTAGGAATTAATGAGTCACATGGTAACTGTTTAGCATTCTGAGGAACTGCCAAACTGTTTTCCAAAGTGACTGTACCATATTACATTCCTGCCTACAAGGCTAACACTTGTTATTGTCTTTCTGATTACAGCCATCCTAATGAGTCTGAAGTGGTATCTCACTGTGGTTTGATTTGCATTTCTCTAATGACTAAGAGAAATGTTAAACATTTCTCCATGTGCTTCTTGACCATTTGTACATTTTCTTTGGAGAAATGACTATGCAAATTCTTAGACAAATTTTAAATTTTTTATTGTTGAATTTTAAGAGTTTTTAAAAAATATTGTGGATACAAGTTTCTTTTCAGATAAGATTTGCAAATGTTTTCTCTCATTCTGTGGGTCGTCTTTGCACTTGATGTTGTCCTTTGAAGCACAAGACTTTTTATTTTCGTGAAATCCTATTTATTTTTTGTTTGGTTGCTTTATCTTATGGTGTCATATGTAAGAGACCACTGTCTAACCCAAGGTCATGAGGATTATGTTTTCTTCTAGTTTTATCATTTTAGCTGTTACATTTATGTCTATGATGCATTTTGAGTTCACTTTTGTATATGGTGTGAGATAAGCATCCAAATTCATTCCTTTGCATGTAGAAATCCAGGTGTCCCAACACTTCGTTGAAAAGACTATTCTTCCCCAATTGAATGGTCATCAAATGACCATAAATATAAGAATTCATTTCTGGGCTCTCATTTCCATTCTGTTGATCTATAGATCTATCCCTATGACAGTACAACACTGTTGAGTATAGTAACTTTGTAGTAAGTTTTGAAACTGGCAAAGCGTGAGTCTTCCAACTTTGTTCTTCTTTTTCAAGAAAGATTTTGGCTATTCTGGGTCCTTTGTCTTTCCATATGAATTTTAGAATCAGTTTGTGTGCTATACCTAACAAAAACATTTATTTCTCTTGCTTTTAAAGGGCAACACACAGGTTGAAACATTTGCATTTGTCCATAGCACAATGATATGCTTATAAGAGAGACTACATATTATTATGAAATGAATGAATGAGAAAAACACAAACATCCCAAGGCCTACCAAGTTATTCATATCTGAACTATACAGAGAAAACAAGTCCCAAATAAACCACAAAAAAACTCCAACTTAGCACCATTCACATTTTCCAGGCAATTTGAAGCCCTTCCCTATCAACAAGGCTTTAAAACCCCAGTATTAAAAAATGCACTGAACTTCCACAATATGCTCTGCATTCCCTCAATCTTAAAAGAAATGTGTAAAATTTAAAGAGCAGAGGTTGCTACTTAAAATTTTAGCACCTTCCTTAGACACGCATAGAAATCACAGAGCAATCTAAAATCCAGGTACCCTATGCAAAATCCTAATAAATACATTCACACTTATTTAAGAGGCCAGTCCCCAGTTCACAATTCAAGAAGTTTTAAGAATTTGTCCTTAGCTTGGGTGGGGAAAAATTCACCATCAGCTTCCTACTTAGAAGTGTGCAAAGTATGT
Source organism: Callorhinus ursinus (assembly GCF_003265705.2). NCBI lineage: Eukaryota > Metazoa > Chordata > Mammalia > Carnivora > Otariidae > Callorhinus > Callorhinus ursinus. Next base: position 40,837,751 of record NW_027397077.1, on the reverse strand, counting down.
GAAGCAATATGCTCAGTGTTTTTCTAAACTTGCCTGAGCAGAAAGAAGAATCTCTTGGAACTTGATTCAAAAGGGCTGGGATAAGGCCTGAGAATCTGTATGTTTAACAAGAGCCCCAGGTGATTCTCATCAGACAAGCATGTGAAACAGGAGCTTTCAGTTACCAACCTTATTTACACCTTCCTGTGGTTTGCTCTATACCACTCAACATCACCTGTTAGAGGTCAGAAAACAGATGAAAGCTTTTAGCAAAGCTCTCATTCTTTCCACATTTTCTAAAATAGCACCCCCACACCTACCTAATTTTGCCCACATCTAAAATAACATTCAAATGAAAAGGCTTTATGAAATGATATTAAAGTCATTTCTCCATCCACACAGGAACTAACAAGTAAGGCCTCTTGACACTGCTCAAGGTAAATTCTCTAACTTTTGGGACTGCGCACAGTTTACTATAAAGTCTTATTCTATTACTAGTATTTGCTGTCAATCTTTCCATACAGGAGAGTAGGCATTAAACAGCTATTTTAAAAATTTAACTCTACCTATAAATATATAAAAATAAGCACATGACAGAAAACAAAAGAGCAACAACAAAAAATAACCCATCCTCCAACAGGATACTTACTCCTATTTTCTTATTTTTAAAAAATACTTAAATATTTAACTTCCTTTTAAATGGCCTCCTCTGAATACTGAGGGGGGAAAACTGCCGATTTTACAAACACACATGCCTCTCTACCTAGCTTTGGGGCTAGTAAGAGATATTCCTTAGAGGGGCCAAACATTGCCTCCTTCCCTACACATTTTATTTTTTTAAATTTACATTAAGTTTTTTCCCTCTTAATACAGAAAAAAATAAGAAAGAAATTTAAATGACCCATATGGAAGTGGATCTGTGGTTGCCTGGGGTTGAGGGTGGGGATATTACCTGGGAAAATGCAGAAAGGAAAGTTTGGGGTTGATTGAGAATATTCTACATTTCACTTGGGGTGGTGGTTATATATATATACTTGTCAAAACTCATTAAAATGCACACTTAAATGAGCATATATAAATTAGACCTCAAAAGAGGTAATTAAAAGACTTTATAATCCTAACATTTTCAAAGTAGAGAAATGCACAAAATGCAAAGTGTAAGTCCCTATTGCCCCCAACCCCCTCGTCCTCAAAATAACCTCCAGCATCAGTTTCCTGTGTTGCCTTCTAAGAAAAAAATTTTCAGGCACAAACCAGCTCTACAATGTATCTTTGCTACCCTCTTGAATATTTAAGAGCCCACCTGGGAATGACAGGACCTAGAAGAAATATAATTAGCTGTGGTTTCTTGGCTCCCTTAGCTCTCACGGCCCCCAGGCCCCGTCAAGGACGAAAGCAGCCTGAGCTGAAATCCCTGTTGTCAAATACTAGTGAGGCACTGGTGGTATTTGCCCTTGGCTTAACAGGGCCTTGTAAGGACAAGCTCCCCTCACCCAGAGAAGTAAAACAGACAAACGGGCAGGAGATATGCAAAAGCCTCAGAGCAGGGCCTTTAAACTCTCTTTGGCCTCCCTCCTGGCTGTCCCAGCAGGATAGTGGACGGTCTCAGCCCCACGTCATTAGGCACACCTGTGCCGTGCCTAATTAGCTCCATAGGCTCACAGGCAGGAGCACCTGCTTGGGCTGGAGGTGTGGGCTGGGGACAAGGTGTCAAGGGTCCTTTTGGAAAAAGAACTTGGGTTGGTGGAAGCACAAAACTCAAAGGCACGTTCAAAGAGCAGGATTTGGTCTGTGTTAACCTGACGAGTAATGTACTTTGTCCCATAGGATGCCACCAAAAAGCCATTTTTTTTTTAATTGATTGAAGCTGTGGTTCTCAAATGCCTAACGTCCCTGGAGGCTGTCACTCAGTGGATCTGGAAGAGGGCCGGGAAATTTGACTCTGAAATGGCACAGCCAGATGTGGGAACCCCTGGATTAGGCTGTCTTCCATTTAAAGGCTAGCCGACGCAAGTCTATACCCAGACCCGCTCAGATCTCCTTCAGTCCATTCTCCAGGCAGCAAACCTTACCAAGTTATGTCCAGCTCATGACTTTCCACTGGCTTTCGCTGCCTCTGGGGTGAAGATCCAAGCCTTTCAAATGGCCTGTCGGATCCTGGCTGCCTCCCCTCCACCCCACCCACTGTGCTTTCCCAGCCCTGTGTTATAGGCACACCTGCAGCCCCACAGGTCCTCAAACCCACCAGCACCCTTCTCATGCATCTTCTCCACCTCTTTACCTCCCCTACAGTGCCTACCCCTCTCCTTTTTCCCTTTTGCATAAACAGCTGCTCCCTCCTCTCCTTGCAAGCTGTGCGGGAAGGCATGTCCTGGAGCAATGTGGAAAATAGGAAGGGAGGGAGGAGAGCACTATTAAGTGCCATCCCCATGCCCTGTGCTCTTGGGTGTTTTCGCACATTTATCTCAATTTACTCTCACAAGCATCCTGTGACCTTCTCAGGGAAGTGTGGCTTGCCCAAGGTTCCACAACCACCCAGTAGCAAAGCCAGGAATCTGAGTTCTGTTCCTTCAGGCTCCAAAGCCTGGGGAAGAGAGCTGCAGAGCACGGGGGAGATAAAAAGAAAGGGTGAAAGAAAAAAGAAGGCCACGGGAATTAAACAAAAAGTCCTGCAAAAAACACAAAAACTCAACACCTGGATGGCGGCTATCAGGGTGTGGGTGAATGAAATTATCTTCAGTCAATTATGCCTAGTTGGCTACAAAATAAATAGATCAGGAATAGAAAGGGGCCGCTTCCATTCTGGGCTGCCACTGGCAGAGTGTACACAAAAGCAGAGTAAAACCAGCCTGAGCTCTAATCCCACCTTGCCTCGCTGGGAAGCGGAGGGCCAATGCCCCCAAGCAGCCATGCTGAGCAGGCACAGTGCGGCCACAGCTGAGCCTGCTGCGTTGACTTCACACCAGTTTCCAACAGACCTGGCAACATTTCTAGAGCTCGGAGTTTGCGTAAATAAAAACGAACTCCACACTCCAAGAGATTACTCTCTTGGACGTTGAAAAGAGTCTTAATCGAAATCAATGCCAAAATGAGGAGTGGAGCAGTTGCCACACCCCAGGCACAGCACAGTCCTCTTTGTTTCAGACAACGGCGTCAGTGACTACCAATGATCCACCTCTCGTTATCGAACTGGAGTCACCAAGGGGCAGAAGACCTGAGCTGGAAATGAGCCAGCATCGTTCTTAGAAAAATCCTGCAGAATGGAGCTGGCTGATCTTTTCAATCCTTCCCAATGCACTCACTGCTTCCAGAGTTTTATGAAGATTCTTTGTAACTCCCTTTTTTGGAGAGCACAGAAGCTCCATCTCACCATTTTAATTAAAAGTGAAAGAGAAAATAAAACCAAAATTTACTAGTATCTCTTATGTGCCCAGAACTGTGCTAGTGCTTAGTAAATGTGATATAATCTGTATGTTAATTCTAGGAGTTTATTATATAATTATCCCCATTTTACTTGTATAAAACATGAAATTCAGAAAGGATTGGTAACCTGCCCAAGGCCACACAGTAACAAGTGACAAGAACTGCCTCAAATCTTTTGTAAAAGAAGCTAAAGAATGAATGGATGAAAATGTAATTAAGAAACAAACCTAGGATTCTAATCAGATCTATATAACACAAAGCCTACAGGCTGCCTCCCACACAGGACCTTTCAAATAGGACGGCCTCCTTAGGTGAGCAAAACTCGTGGGGCACAAGTAACATCCTTGAACTGATAAACTTATGCCCAAGTCTTCTGGACAAGACATGCTCTCTAAGACACATGTGAACTCTGGCACTACGTGTAACTCATCCCCTCTGTCATGCACCAAGGAAGACCTATCACCCTCTCTTCTTCTAGGGCTCCAACACAGAAAGCACCGACATTGTCAGATCTTGTACCCAGATCCCTCCTTCTACTCAGGGGCCTCCCTCTGTAATGAGGTTCCACCACATCCAAATGGCTTGGGGGTATGGAAATAAATACTGGGTGCCCTTGTGCCAGTTACTTAACTTCTCTGAACATCATGGTGCTTGGCACAATGTTTGGGAATCATCTGCTGAAGGGATGGTTGAATGGAAGGGGGTCTCGGAGGATGGACAGGTCACAAACTATAACATCTGATATGGAGAAACAGCAGACATTTAGACTGTTTTTCCTGCCATTCCCATTATCATCAATCGGAAGGGTATAGAACCAGAGGGGGAAGGAGACTCCCTTTCTTGGGCTACATCTCAGGAAATGGGCTTTTATTGCTTATCTTCTTAATCTCTTTCCTTAGCAGTCAGTCCATCCACATCCCTAGAGGCACACTGTGATAAGCATTTCTGAGCAAAGTAAAAAGAGCTTGTTAAAAGCTAAAGGCCTGATGATTTGTGGGGGCACAGCCTGTGCAGACAGGCCAGATAGCTAGCAACCCAAGGCATGGCTAGGGACCCGTGCTCTATCTCGGACTTGTCTCAGAGATTTCCCAGGCCAGGTCTCTCCCAGGGTCCTGCCCTAGTTCCGCCTTTGTTCTGCTTTTCTGAAAGTAATTAAAAGAAAGAATTCAAGAGCCCAGGAGAACCATGGGGTTGGCAAGTCCAAACTCCTAGGAAGGGCATACGCATTCAGGGTCTTTATTCGTTAGTACTTGAGAGCCAAGAGTACATTCACCCGAAGACAAAAAATGTGAACTGCCTGGTCCACAAGTGGGATAAAAGCTGACCGCTATATTAATGACCGTGGTGTTTGGAGGACTGTTGTATTGCCCCCTTGGTTTTCATTTTCTGAGGGAGGTCCAGTCAAACGATCAGCAGCTCCCACAGGCTGCCAATTTCCGTCACATCAGGATCTCTCAGGAACCTGCAAAACCAACTTCCTGGAGATACCAGGAGTGGCCTGTACATTTTCTAACTCTTGAGCAGTGCCTCGCAGTGCCTCGCACCAAAGAACCAGAAAAACAGTCTGACCTCATGGAACTCAGCCACCACCCTAGGAGCCAGGAAAAGACAACTTTCTTTCTTTTTTTCCTTTTTTTTTTTTTTTTGGTAAGATCCCACTGGATGGAAAGCACAAAGGAACAATACTATGCTAAGATCTGCAATGAAAAAGTTCTCTCTACAAAAGAAGCCAAACTCCAAAGAGTTTACTATACTATATGATTTCATTTACAGAAAGTTCAAAATTAGACAAAAGTCTCCCACAGTGTTGAGGGTCAAGGGATGCTTGCTTCTGTGTAGGAAGGATGCAATAATAAATGGAAGAAGCATGAAGGGGGCTTTGGGGATGCTTGATAACATTTTATTTTGATCTGTGTGCTGGGTACATGAGTGGTGTTTATTGGGATGCCTGAGTGGCTCAGTCAGTTAAGCGTCCGCCTTCAGCTCAGGTCATGAACCCAGGGAACTGGGATCGAGTCCTGCATCGGGCTCTTGCTCAGTGGGGAGGCTGCTTCTCTCTCTGCCTGCAGCTTCCCTGCTTGTGCTCTCTCTCTCTTTCTGACAAATAAATAAATTAAATCTTTAAAAAAAATGAGTAGTATTTATTTTGTGATAATTCAAGTTGTACACTTAATGATTTGTAGGATTTGATGCGCTTTATACAGACCGGAAGAGGGTTATGCTCATTTGCGGGCTGCTTGCAGAATCCCATCCATGTACACTGGGCCAGACACTTTTAAAAAAGAATAAACCCATAAGCCTAGTTTTCTACCTTCAAATGGCGGTCTCATGGTTTTCAAAAGCAGTCAGGCTCTTTTCAGGCTGACTGTCATGAATATCAGGACCTAATCAAGCCTTTTCTTACACTTGGCCAATCTCTGGATGGGCCAAATTCTGCCTGTGGTCCCACAGGCAGATCAACTAAGTCATCCTCAGGCCTCCCTGATCTGACAGGGAAAGCAGAGACACAGAGCCCACAGGCTAAGTTAAGCAACTTTCTCCAGATTACACAATGAGCTGCTGCTGGTGGGCCTTGTGATTCCTATCCAAGGGCTATCACTTTTCTACTACAGCTCATTCCACAGGGGCCAATTAACACACACTCTCCTTCGGGGAACAGAAAAAAAACAAGCCCAGGGAACTCATGGGTCTTCTTTATATGCAAGGCACACATAGGGGTTTACCAAGTTCCTCTCCAAGAGGAAATCTGGAGAGCCAGGAAGAGGAGGAGGGAAGTGCTGAGTCTGCAGCACGGCACTGCAACAGAGCCCAGTGTTTTTGTGGAAACGATATTCTCCTAATCAAAACACAGTTGCATAAATGGACTCACTCCATTTAAAAAGAAGAAGAAATTTAAAGCCTATAAATAGGAACCACACAACCCTGATTAATTTTAAAGTTCTTTCTCCACTGTCTTTTTTAGATAGTAGCTAAAAATAAAGGCTTGAAACTTGAAATAATGTAAGCAACTAATCACACACAAGCACTGGGCTTTTCCCATATATGGCTGGGTTATTCTTCAGCCTTCGAAAAGACCAAATGAAGAGATGGCCAACAACCAAAATAATCCTTTAGACATTTGAAAACAAGGAGAAAGAACTAGAAGAGTTGGTGAATGACAAACAATTGCGAGGCTCAATGGGGGTAAATGACACTGAGAGGGATTAGTTGCCATAGTATTTTAAAAACATGGGTACATGCATTTTGACACTGGACCCTTTCTATAAAGAGACTGCTTTGCCCTCTGGCCTCAGCACTAAGAAAACTACAGCTGTGGTGATTTAACATAAAGGACTCAAAGAAGGAGAGAAATATAGGGGCATGACTGAAAATTTAATTAAGGCCCTTCTCAGTATGAAATCTGTAAGGGCAATGAGAGCACATCTCAAGGTCAGAAGAAAGGGACAGAGCCATGTGGAGCAGGGAAGTGGGTGGGGATTCAAATGAGATTCGAGCGTAAACAGCAGAGGTCAGCTCTAGAAGACAGCTTGCTTATGATGGAGGGTTATTACAGTGTCTGTTGGGTCCTGCCTGAAATGTTTCTATAAAAAGATGAACACATTCATGTCAAATAAATGCCACACAGTGGCACACAGTCTGTGAGACAGACTGGAAAAGCCACATTTGCACCGTGTTTTATGGTTTGCAAAGCCTCATCACAAACGTCATCCCGGACACAAGGTAAGGCACCTGCTTTTACTGATAAGGAAACTGAGGCTCTGGGAGGGTAAGTGACCTAACACAAGGTGTCTGACAGGCGACTTTGTGCAGGAGGGCTGGAGTAGCGACCTGAAGGTAACACTCCCAATGGGCAATGAAGTTTCACTCATGACACCTCACGAAGAGCACCAGTAGGCGTGCCAAGTTTAGGTTCACGTTTGGTTCATCTATTACCTCTCTGTGACTGTGGGCAAATAATTTCCCCTCTTCTGATTCAAACCGTCAACTGGAAAATGATAGGGCTGTCTTGGATGACAGGAGGCAGGAGGTGCGGAGGCAGGGGGAGACAACATGCGCTGAGTGGGCCATCCTGCTCTTGCCCTCGGCTGTGAGCCTGTCCTCACAAGCCCCAGATGGGACTGTTGGGCACTGTCACCGCTTCCCGTGTGGAGACAGCTTACCTCTTACACACTGAAATACACAGATGGCACCTACAGAAATGACTTCCAGAAAGTAAGACTGGAAAACGTCTTCATTCCTCCAAAAACACAGTAACAAAAACTAGTGACAAGGCAACATGAATTTGAAATTTTCATTCTACCACTTTTTTTCTCTTTCCCTCTCTATAGGCTAGATCTTCCTCATGATACTTCAGATTCTTTTTCTGAAAAGAGGCCCTACTTTTTGACACTTCTAATGGTTTTCCCATGCATGCCCATAGGCCTTTATGTGGCTCAGGAATCAATAATAAAGAACAGCAACAAAAATAGCAAGCATCCTTCACTGAGGGCCTATGACACGCCAGGCACCACTGCTGAGCCCTCTGCACCCATTGTCTCTAATCTCTGTAACTACAGCACAAGGGCAGCATTACTGTCTCCATTTTATAGAAGGGAAAACAAGGGCTCAGACAAGTTTAGGGATTTGGCCAAGGAAGGCCATCTTAATTAACTGCAGGGCTGGGATTTAAACTGTCATCTGGGCCAATTCCAGAGTATGTTCTTGCTGCTTCTTCTCCATTACGAGACCTCTAGTCAACATGCTAAAGGCGTCCAAGACTCTGGGTGATGTAGCTTATTCATGGTTTCTCCTCATCACCATCCCTGCAGAATGGGATACTTGCCAGGTAGTCTTAAAGTACTCCCCCTGAAACTCAAGGCAGCTGGAGAATAAGGAGGGTGGAAAAGTGGTGGGCTGAGCTGATGGTATGGTGAAGTGACCCCACATGTGTTCCCCCTGAACCACCGGGACCAGGTCCAGAATTATGATTTCATTTCCAAATCACTAACCTGGTGAGGCACAAGTCCGAGAGAGGTTGGCGGCTCATTCATGCGGTCATCACTGCTACTGGCAATGGCATAGCCCCTGAAAAAAGAAAACAATTAGAGGTGCTCGTTTAATAAAAGTTTATGTTTAGCACCTGTGAGAACAATCTGGAGGGGGGTTATGTGAGATTTATAAGGATAACCAAAAATGCCCCTTGCAGGACAGCACGAGCTAGTGAAAACCTAATTTCTATGGGAAGGAAAGAAGAAGAAGAGCACACACACAAAAAAATGCCTGAGTTTTGGAGTCGGAAAGGCCAGAGCTTATGACCACAGGCAAGTTTCTTAACTTCTCTTTTGCTCTGGGTCCATTAACTATAAAACAGGAATAAGACCTTTATGAGGCATAAATTAGGAATAAGTTAGACAAACTGCCAAGTGCAATGTTTGGCACATGATAAACAGATTAATGTTAACTCCCTTATTCTGAGATAGTCTTGTAAAAACCATGGGCACAGTTTTGTACTGAAATTTTGAAATGGAAAACTTTCCAACCTTAACTTGAGGTGAGATGAATGCTACGGAAATGGAGGAAGGAGATAGAACAATGAGAAATTAATTAGGCAGGAGAACGGATGCACTCCTTCCTGAATGACAGTGTGATGTCTCCTTATGGCACAGAAGACATTCGATACAGGACGTGGTTTCAGCCTACAACCAGGGCAAACACCGCACACAGAGGGGCCAGTGGCAAGGCATGGCAGAACTGGCTCTCCAAGACTTTATCCCAGATTCGCCCTGTCAGGAGGCCACACTACACTACTACACTTAGAAGGCAGGGGCCCAGGGGGATGACAGAGATGAGGGGGGGTAAAAAAAAAAAAAAAAAAAAAAAAAAAGCTGCTTATTTTCATTTAACTGTTACACCTAGACTAGCTAAGTATGCTACCAACGTTGTACAGAGGTCTTTTCAATTGCGTAGAAAAACTCTTGAGTCATAAAATAAATAGAATATTCAATGTTAATCTCTGAGAATTGGAAAAACAAATCTTTCAAAAATTCAATTCTCTCCTGCCTTGTTAAAAACAGCATAGCGGAATGATTAAAAACAGAGTTTGGAGCAAAACTGTCTTGAGTGAAAGCCCAGCTTTACCACTTACCAGCTATGTGAATTCCAGCAACTTATCCTCCCTATGACTCAATTTTCCCCTCAAAAATGGGACAGGTAATAGTTCTTTCCTGATATGTTTGCTATGAGGATTAAGTGAGTTATTCTTGCAAAGTGATTAGAACAGTGCCTAGCACACAGTAAGCACTATATAATAAGTGTCTGACAAATAAAACAAATTACAGTGTATTTGTCAGATAGTCAGGTGTAAATATCCATTTGACTTCAGTCGGCCTTCATTAACACTTGGCAGCAGAGCCTTGGGCAGATATGGAGAGAATCTTAAACTGTTTAATCATTTTTCTTTTACTTTTTTCTTTGTTTCCTTTCCTTTTCTTTCCCTCACCCCTTTCTCATCTCCTCTTTTCTTTCCTCCTTTCTTTCTTAAAATTACTGGCTCTATTCTTGAAATTAATTTAATTTTATCTCACTTCTATTTATTACAAGATGAATTCTATTTTTTATAGGTCATTAAGTAAGATCTTCTTGCTTGGAGCAGATAGGGTGTCCAGATTACAATTGTGCTAAGCTTTGTATCTTTTTTTTTAAAGATTTTTATTTATTGAGAGAGAGAGAGAATGATAGAGAGAGAGCATGAGAGGGAGGAGGGTCAGAGGGAGAAGCAGACTCCCCGCCGAGCAGGGAGCCCAATGCGGGACTCGATCCCGAAATTCTGGGATCATGACCTGAGCCGAAGGCAGTTGCTTAACCAACTGAGCCACCCAGGCGCCCCTAAGCTTTGTATCTTTAATGTAACACATATACAGTATGGTAAACATATAGACTACTTAAAGCCAAGGTCAAGTTGAAACAAAACGTACCAGCCTGCTCATTTCTTTACTCTCACATGCAAGCTAGTACACTATGAGTGCTTAATAAATTAAAAAAAAAACAAAAACATTTTAAAGTTGGTATGGCATTGGTAGGCTAGGTGGTCATGACCAACCTACCACTGAAAACAAACAGAAAGCTAGATACAGTATTAAAACCTTTGTTTGAAAGCATGACAGCTACCAAAGTAGGGAAGAATTATAGAGCCAAGATATCTGTGAGAGGAGAGAAGCCCATAGAGGTCAACAACGCATTTGCAAGGGGAACTTTCTGTCATAAAGTGATTGCCAATCTCCAAAAGCAGTGGCTATAGGATCAGAAGCTGTTATATGGACAGTTATATGGACACAGGATCAGAAGCAGGTATATGGACAAATGGACTGGAAGGAAAAACCACAGCTTAAGGTTTGCCAATAAGGAGGAATCATAAAAAATATCCCAGACTTTGGGTTGGGACCAATGGGGGTTGCATCCTAGGAATAAGAGTGAACCAGAAATAGACAAGCCTTAATTGGACTTACGTATTCTAGGACTGCTAATCTATTTGGCCTAGCAGTTTGCCAGAGGAAATGTAAATCACAGCATCTCTGCAATTTTTCATATATAATATAATGTCCAGTAGTTAGTAAAAAAATAGCCAAGCAAAAAATAAATAAATAAATAAATAATAATAACCAAGCAGATTTGAGAAACTGGGGAAATTTAAAAACTAACTAGATATGAGGTGATGTGAAGGAATTACTTTTAATTTATTTTTATATGTAAAGTAGAGATACATACTAAAAAGATACATTTTTATGAATGAAATGCTACATCTTGGATTTGCTTTAAAATAAACCAGTGGGAAGAGAAAAATGTGGATAGCTATATAGATAAATGATGATGGGCCATATGTTGGTAACTGTTGAAGCTGGGTGGTCTAGATAATGGGGTTTATTATTTTACATATGTTTTTTCTTTCATATATGTTTAAATTTTCCATAATCAAAGGTTTTTGTCTAAAAAACAGGAAAAATACCAGGTATTAGAGGAGATAATACATAACCAAAAGCCAAACAAACAAACAAATGAAAAATAAACCAATAGGTAAGAGGAACAGAATCACAGGAGATCCAGACAGTGGAGATACCTTCTAAGATATAAAAGAAAAACATAATTAAATGTTTTCAAGGAATGAAAAAGAACAAAATCACAATTTCAGAAGAGATTAGGAAATGTATAAAATAAGATCAAATGGAACTTTTATAACTGAACCATAAAATAATTAAAAACTCAATGGGTGGTTTAACACATATTAGACACAGAAGAAGAAAGAATTAGAAAACTGGAAGATAAGCCAAAAGCAAATTGGCAGACTGAAGCAAAGAAAGACAAAATACTGGAAAATACAGAAAAGGGCATAGGTTGATTCTGACATGCAATTAGAGACTCAAAAGGAAAGAAGACAGAAAGGGGCAGAAGCCATATTTTAAGAGATAATGGCTGAGAATTTTACACAACAAATGAAAAGCATCAAGCCATGGATTCAAGAAGCATTAAAGAGCATAACCAGAATAAATACGAAAGTATTTATGTATTAGTATAGTCCAACTTCTGAAAACCAAACACAATGAGAAAACCTAAAAAGCAACTAAGGGCAGGGAAAGAGGAATAAAAACAAACTGTATCAGAGGGGCAGCAGTGAGATAAACACTCAACTCCTCAACAACAACAAAAGCAACCAGAGACAACAGGATTATACTCAATGTGCTAAAAGAAAATTACCACCAATCTTCAAATCTATACCCAGCAAAAATATCTTTCAACTATGAAGATAAAGTCATTCTCAGACAAACAAAAACTGAAGTGTCTTGTCACTAACATTCCTAAAGGAAATAATAAAGGGCATTCTTCTGGCAGAAGGATAACAGCCTTGGCTGGAAGCTCAAAGATACAGAAGGAAATGAAAAGTAACAAAAAAGGAAAATGTCAGCCAAACATAATGAATACCACTGTATAACAATCTCTTCTGGGGTTTAAAATATATATATAATTTTTAAAAAATGAGTGTGAAGACACTGCTGTTTGCCTACCCAACATCCATTCTCCACATCAATCTTACCACAACTTTATTCAGGGAGGTAATGTGCCCAGAAAAAACAACCATATTTGTCAGTCTTCCTTGCAGCAAAGGGTGGCCATGTGATACAGGAGTTAGAATCAATCCAAGAAAGCTCTTTAATAGGGAGCTGACATATGTTCTTAACTGTAACACAGAAGCAACACTGGAGGTGGAGTAGTCATCTTATGACAAGGTAGCAAGCATAAGGAAAAAAGTTAAGGGTATCTGAGTGAATGTTAAGAAGGAACTTGAGTCCATGATGGCATAACAAAGCTTTTGTACCAACTCTGGACTTCCTGCCTCTAGGCTTCTTGCTGCATAAGCAAAATAAAGTCCTATTTGGCCAAGTCGCTGAAGATGTTACATAAAACCCAATGAAATTTCTATCACATGTGATTCATGTATTGCCTTACAAATGTTCAGGGCTAAGGAGATCAAAACCTATTAACAGAATAAAAGCATGAAGGTCCCTAAGGCCCCCACCAAAATGTTTATTCTTCCTTATTATCAGTTACCAAATAACTCCAGGAGAGTTCAATTCCAGAAGGATGCAGAGATATAACCCCGAAGATCACATGACAAGTTCCCCTAGGCCAAAGAATCAGACTGGGTTTTTCAGCCTTGTTTTTTTGAAGACAGGAAGAGCAACACAATTCTCAGAAGAGTCAGGCTAAGAAAAGGCCAAGGGAGACAAAAAAGCTTTCTTTGTGTAAACGACCAACTCTAAACAGTAAACTCACCCTTCTGGATGCTGCAAAACAGAAACCATCAATTCCACAGCCAGGGCTCCTGCAATCATGGCCAGTCCTGGGCGGCTCACAGTGCACTGCTGGTCCAAGGTCCGGTCTCTGGTTGACTAGAGAGAAACAATCATTGATGTGTGCTCAAAGTTCTAGTCCACTCAACCGTGCTGTCTGAAGCACGAACCTCCTCCATGTTAAAGCCATGTAACATAACCAGATGCTCGCTCACTGTGGGCAAAGAACATTCAGCCTCAAATAATACCACTTCTTGCAAATACCAAGAAAAACAAGATATACAACTTAGGTAACTAAATGAGGTAATTTGCTAAAAAGGAGTAACAGTTATAAACAAATTAAAGATTAGGGGCCTAGAGGCCCCATATATGGAGTTGCATCACGTGCTCTTTTAACTGACTCAAATCAACCCCAGTGTGCTTGGTCGTTGAGGGACAGAGAGACAGAAAAGAATAATCATTTGAATAGTGCAAATGATTCTGCCCTGCCATTCTAACTGAGCCATGCCTCAGAGTGCCTGTGATGTGGGACAATAATTTGCCTTTCCTGCAGTCCTCAGTTCCTGTGGGCCTCTCACAGTGTGGACATCGTGTCACACTGAGTGTGATCCCTGGGCTGAAATACAAGTATTTTTGCTACAACATGGCTCCAAACACAAACCTTCATTAATGCAACCAAAGAAATTCTTATCTTCCAACTTCAGGAAAATTAAGAGGTTGTTAGAGATAACCTTGACTCTGAATTTTTCACCTTATGAACAGATAGAACTTTACTGTAATTGACCCTTAATCCTACTTGTTAGTAATGATGAAATAACGGGACCAGCTGTATGTTATAAAACCACTGATGAAGATTATCAAGTCATCCTTCTTTACATGGAGAATATTTATCTTTTTTTCTTTATACAGGGAGGACATAAAAGCCAGTCATCCAAAAGAGGTAGGAGTTATTAAGGAACAAGTTTTTAAAGAAAACTTGTTTAAAGGGGAAAATGAAGGGAAGGGTATGGAAACACCTATGCTTTGTTTCACTGGAAATGATTATCTGTTCTGATAAAAGACCATTCCTACAGACTGTGCCTTGTGTGGTGGCAATAACACCACAGAATCTTACATTTGAACAGTGTACTGCTTGCTGTTCAGAGCACTTTCACATTTGACCCACCTTACACTATGAGTAGTCAGGTTAAAGTATTCTTTCCTCTCCTACTGGGGGTTAGCAGATAAAATATGAGATACCCAGATGAATTTGAACTTCCGATAGACAACAAATATTATTTTGATATGAGCAGGTCTTGAATACTGCATGGGACAAATTCATACTAAAATATTATTTACCTGAAATTCAAAGTTAACTGGGAATCCTGTATTTTCACTTGCTAAATCTGACAATCTTATGGGACCCAGCCCCATTCTGCAGAAGTAGAGGCAGCCCACAAGCGGTATTTGGAATCACCCCACAAGGCAGTGTCCAAGCCTGGATTGGAATCCGGGTCTTCAGACCCCTCAGTTGATGTTCTCTTCAGTGATACATGCACAGGAGACAGTGCTGAGTGCTTCCAGGGACCAGTCTATCCTGCAGTCTCCCTGATGAGCTTTCCACAAAAAATGGTTGGTCACTGCGTTTATGCTGCTGAACAAGGAATAGCCTGTGCACAGTTGATGTCAATCAAGGCTCGTGGTGAGATAATGTCAGCCCCAAATTAGAGAATTCTTCTCTTTGTTAAAATATTTAAATAGTCACAAAAGAAAGAGTTGGGTCTCTTTGCCCCAGTGGGCAAGACAGTTGTATGAAATATTTGGAAGCACAAAGAAATCCACTTACATCTCCCGGGGCCACCACATCATTGCAGAAATAGCAGCCAAGTTTGTAGCCAGGGATGTTGGCAAAAAGTGATGAGCCCAAGAGGTCGGCAGGTGCCACAAGGTGACTAGAACACAAGTCCCCAGCTCCCTGCTGCTTAGGTTTCTTCAAGCC
Organism: Callorhinus ursinus; assembly: GCF_003265705.2. Lineage (NCBI taxonomy): Eukaryota > Metazoa > Chordata > Mammalia > Carnivora > Otariidae > Callorhinus > Callorhinus ursinus. The sequence goes on along the minus strand of NW_027397077.1, from coordinate 40,822,550 downwards.
ATGTCTCATGACAACAAACGTGTCAAATCCCAAGGCAGCATTGATGACCAGCTGTGGATTTCAAGGAATAAAAGTCTAGAGTTAAGAGACACTTACATTTTAAGCCATGGCTAATTTCATATTTGGTCAACTTTTTAAAATTTATTTTATAAATATTTGCATATGAATGTAATTAGAGTCTAGAAGCAATGTTAGTAAAAGCTACACAATACTGAGGATTTATTAAGTGCAAAACACTTGACCAGTGATTAACATTAATTATCTCATTTGGTTTCATTTAAAACTCCCAGAACACTTTTCCTATTTACAGATGAGGATAATGAAAGTCAGAGCAGTTACTTCTATAACTTGCCCAAGGTCACTTAGCTGGTAAGAGGTAAATGTATAAAACCAAGTCTTGAGAGTTCTCAGTCTCATTCTTTCCACCACTGTGCTATCATCTGACATGCCTACACATATATATATTTTTTATTTTATTTATTTGAGAGAGAGCAGAGCAAGAGAGAGAGAGAATACATGGGTTGGGGAGAGGGGCAGAGAGACAGGGAGAAGCAGGCTCCCCGCTAAGCAGGGAGCCGGCTGCGGGGCTTGGATCCCAGGACCCTGAGATCATGACCTAACCCAAAGGCTTAACTGACAGAGCCACCCAGGCACCCCAACACACATTTTTTTTTTTTTAATAATAGCTTCACTGAGATATAATTCACACAGTATACAATTCAACCTTCACGCAGATTTTTTAAGGACACTTTTTTTTTCACTTATACTAGAACTTCTCTTAGTTGTAATTTAACGTATTCTCCTAAATTTCTGTTTATACAGAAAGTTGGAAAATAAATGGTTCACCAGAAAAAAAAACAAAAATCACAATCTCATGGCTCAAACACTTACTACTAATAGTTTTGGCTATTTCTTCCTGTTTTCTCCCTTTCTTTCTCTTTTCTTGCCCCTTCTTTCTCCCTTCTTCTTGCCTCCTCCCCACCCTCTTGCCAAACAATATAAATGTTTATATGTTTACAGATATGAACAATTCATATTAAATATATATAATATCATCTTGTTTATTTAACATAGTGTGATATTTTCCATGTTATTAAAGTTTTTGAGAACATAATTGTGCACAGCAGTATTTGGAATCACCCCACAAGGCATAGTATTCCATCATATTTATGTACTATGATTTATTTAACCACTCAGTACTGTCGGCCCTTGAAGTTGTCACTGACCAAACAATAGTGAATGAGACAGTCTTTGTCCTTTTGGAACTTACGTTTTAATGTAAGTAAAATATCCCTACTAGAGGACCTCAAAGGGCTGCTGTGAAAATTAAATAGAAGATAGCTATTATACCAGACAGTGGTGTGTGAGGCAAAGACAGCGCCTGCCAGTGGCACCCTTTTGGGACCATGTCACTAGGTCACCCACAGCACATCTCTCTTCTGGAGGGAAGGCAGATCTCCCTCCAGGGTGATGGCACGTCAAGTCCCAACCAGACACGAGAGCCCCAGGATCCACACACTCTACCTTTCTTTTGCTCGCAGCAATGACGGCAGGGAGCCACCGGCTCTCCCTGGTGTCCATCAACAGGAAAACGACATCATGGCTTTCAATGAGCTGCTCCAGTTGCTCCACATCCCTGCGGGCTTGCTCCAGGGTGACGCTGGAAAAGTTCACCGGGTGTCCAGGCATCGGGATGCTCATGTTGAACCCTCTAGCATTCTGGGGAAACACCAGATATACAGATGTCTGAAGCAAACGTACAGGGGATATCTTAGAGCCATATCTCCCCATAGCTACAAGCATGCATGTGTGTGGTCACTTGAAACCAGAAATTTACATCTCCAAATAGGATATTATAACAAAAAACATTTAATAAACTTACATAAGATTAGAATGACTGATAGTCTTAATTTTAGAGGTATACTCACTTTAAAAAAAGCTCCCTAAACCAAAAAACTCTACTCTCTAACTTACAACCAGAAAATCTACTTATAAGTGTGTAGATAGATACTCATTTGGAGGGGACAGGTGGGGGGTGAGCTATAACAGAGTGTGGTACTCAAATGAAGCTTCATTCCTTGTGCAAAGAAGTTGTTGGGTGGCCCAGATTCTCTTCAAATGTGGGGACTCAGGAGTTTTCATATGGGCTTTAGAACAGCTCTGTAATTTACCACTGGTCCCCTGAAGGCCCCACTGTGTCTTGGCAGATTAACTGTGAGTCACATACGGGTGTCAATGAAGCCAGGGACATTAACTGTCCACAGAAAAGACAGTGTTCTAGAATCACAAACCACACCCTTAATCCCCTGCATAGTGCTGGCACAGGGAGGAGTTTGAAAACGTTAGTTTTTTCATTCATTTGCCAAAACCTGTCACCTACCAGAAAAACAGCTGGGGGCGGGGGCGGTGGAAACCAGAATAAGTAGGTCCTTTTACAAAGGAAAAATCTATTTTTGTGAATTGTAGCTATTTTCTCCTTATCTTAAACTTTAAACCTAATCTCTGGGATTCAAGAAAGGGACAATAGTAGCAAAAGCAATGATATTTAAAAGAATGGAAAAAAGTTGCAGGCAAAGCAGGAAAAGACACCAGACAGAAAGGACTTCAGAAAGAGATTCAAAATAAGTCCATTTTAACAATGAGAACACTACAGAGACAGCTATCTGGATCTCATTAATTAATTCACTCATTAAGTATTATGCATCTACCATGTACCAAATATTGTAAACAGTAAGAAAAAACTGCAGTAATGTTAATACCTTACTGTCTTATTATAATTGGCAAAATATTTTAAACAGTGGTAGCTTGATCCAAAAAAGGTATTATTTAGGTATATTAATGACATCAAGATTAAAGCATAATTACTCAACACCAATTCTGACCTTTTCAATAATAGAGATCCATACCTACTTCACTGACCTAAATGATTCTCTGCTTGCTAAAATTTCGGCCAGTAAGCCTACTTAGGAGTGGCTCTCAGCCCACCATTTAGTTTCACATGCCTAAGGCCGGAATTCAGCAAGTTTCAACACAGTAGTTTTCAACCTTGGCTGCACATTAGAACCACCTAGAGAGGTTTTAAAATTCCTAATGTCTAGGCTTTTCCCCAGACTACTTAAACAGGAATTTCTGAGAGTGGGCCCTACCATCAGTATTTTCTAAAACACTCCAGATGATTCAAATGTGTAGCCAGGGTGAAGGATAGTTTACAGAAAGTATAATACACAGATTTCAAATGTACAGTTGGGTGTTTCAACAAACTGCAGATTAACCACTGCATACACCTATCAAGACATAGGACATTTCCATCACCCCAGAACATGCTTGTGTGCCCCTTCCCAGTCAATCCCCACTACTCCCCACCCCCAATGGGACAACACCTATTGCAACCACTTTTTAAAACCCTAGATTAGTTCTGTCTATTCTAGAACCTCATACAAATGGTATCCCACAGTTTATACCTGTTGGTGTTTGGCTTCTTTTGCCCAGCATAATGGTTTTGAAGTCCATCCATATTGTTAAGTATCAAGAGTGTGTTCCTTTTTGCTGTATGAAAAACCTCGATTTGTTTATTCAATGTCTCATTGACAGCTATTTGGGTTATTTCTCAATTTTGGCTATTATGAATAAAGCTGTTACGGACATTCTTCTGTAAGTGTTTTAGAGTATATACATTTTCATTTTCTTAGGTAAACATCTACGAGTGGGATTTCTGGGTCATTAGATTGGTTTAGTTTCATGAAAACCTGCTGGACTGATTTACAAAGTGGTTGTTTTAGCAGCAGACCAAGAGCTCTGGTTGCTCCCCAGCCTGACAACATTTAGCCCTGTCAGTCTTTTTAATTTGAGCCACTTTAGTGGGTATGTAGTGATATATCTTCATGGTTTTTAATTCCTATTTCCCTGAGGCCATGGATGTTGAGCATTTTCATGTGTGCACTGGCCATTTACAGATCTTCCCTATGAAATAAATGTCTGCACAAGTCTCTGGCCCCTAAAAAAAAAGCCTTGCCTGTCCTTTTATTATTGAGTGGTAGGGGTTGTTTATGGATTCTTGATAATAGCTGTTTGCCAAACAGACATACTGTGAGTGTTTTCTGGGTTTTGGCCAGTCTTTTCATTCTCTTAATGGCATTGATTGGGAAGCAGAAGTTTTAGGTTTTGATGAAGTCCAAGTTATCCATTGTTTCCACTTATGGTCAGTATTTCCTGGGCCCTAGGAAACCTCTGCCTATCACAAGACTACTGTGCTGCTTTCTCCTGGAATCTCTGTAGTTCAGCTTTTATGCTTAGTTCTGACCTTACTGGAGTGTCACCTAAGGGCTCAGGGTGTTCAGTGAGGATGCTCCATTCTGGATAGATGGGATTCCAATGTCTCCTGGCCTTGGGGGAGCTCTGGAATCTCCATTCGGCTCACAGCAGACAGCGGTGCTTTTTTGCCCAGGCTTACAGAGTCATGCCCTGAGCTCATGCAGCTTGATCTGGTCAAAGACTCAGGTCCTGCCCAGACTACTTCTCTGCTCAGCTCCTGCATGTCTGATACACTCTCCTGTGCGTTCCAGCTCCCTTAGCTGCTCTGAACTTGGATGTCAGTTTCCTTAGCTCATCAAGCCCAAGAACATCTCCTTGGGCTCCTCATGGGCTCTGGCATGGGCCAGAAAGTGCCTCCATGCAATGGGCTGGGACATTCTTTCTTTCCTTTCTGTCTAGGACCACAGTCTTTCCATTGTTCATTGACGGAGAGAGTCATTTTATGTATTTTACCCAGTTGCATAATTGTTTATGGTAGGAGAGCTGGTCCAATACCAGTTACTCATCAGGGTTAAAAAGAGATGTCCAGAGTTGGGTTTTAAAACCTCTGGTGTGGTTCCACAATCCTACATTTTATTGCCTTGTCTTAAAAAAGAAAAGGTAACTTCAAATAGTTACTTGACTTATTAATAGTCAGTTTTTTTTCCTATTCAATTAATTCAACCCCAGGAGTAGACAGGGTATTTGCAGCAGAAAAGTTCTTTCCACGTTCTTGTTCCCTTAGACGTGTCTGCAACCTGGTATGAGGAAGGTGATGAGCAAGTATCTGCTGAAGGAAACGACACCAAACCGAACATACAAAGAAAGCGCCATAAGCCTGGGTAACCCGTAGGTGAAATTGGATTACACCAGGACTTTAATGGACTCTGCACATTATCCATTACTGTTTATAAGGCAGGAAGGATAAACATAGAAGAGACCTGGCTCCTGGCCTCAAGGACTGAATAACCCAGTAGGGAAAGCAGAGTAGTACAATGTAAACGCCAAGGAGGATGCTTGACCCTCGTGGGCTGATGGTTTCAAGGAAAGGTGAACTTGATCTCAAAGGCCCAACGTGAGTCAGCCCTAACTTTGGCCCTAGCTTCTGTCCTAGGCCCTTCTCTGTCTTCCTGACCTCCATGCTTCAGGCTCCCCGTTTCCCTTCAGTTCCACAGAAATGCTGTGCTGCCTCCTGCTTCAGGCATTTGCACAGACAGCTCTGCCACCTTTCATCTAGCTGACCCCCACTCACCCTAGGACTTAGCTTCCTCAAGCGAGTCTAGCTCAGGTCAGGCTGCCTGGTAAATGTCCTCACAGCAACTGAGCTCCTACTTCATGCACTTACTACAATTACAACCGTTTATGGAATGAGTTATTGACCATGTCCCCCCTCTGGACTACAGAAGGTCCATGCAGGGGAGAGGGAACTTTGTTTTGTTCTCCAGTCCCTAGCACACAGAAGGCCTTAAATATTTAATGAATAAGGAAAGAATAACTGAACAAATAAATAGGGAGGACTGCACTGGATCACAGACCATTTGGACAAGGAAAAACTTCAGGCAACTAGTTAGTAGCAGAGGTCAGCTTCAAAGCCAGGTCTGTCTGGGCCCTGAAGGGAGTTCATAACACTTTTCAGTGATAGACTGGATTATTCTTCCCAACTCTATACTGCCTCTCACTAATAGAATTAAATGTCTTCACCCTTTGCCACATGACTTTGCAGGACCTCCACTAGGAAGGCAGAGTAGACTGTCCAACCCCACTGACTTTGGGCTTGGCCCTGTGACTGGCTTTGGCATGGGGATGGAGAATGCTGCACTGTGTCACTGGTGAGCTGAGACTTTTAGAGGTATAATAAGTTTTCACCAATCCTTTTACACTTCCACCTTCTACCATAAGAAGAGCATGACCTAGATGACTGTTGCTCCCTGAACCCAGATTTTAAAACAATGACACACAGCACAGATTGGAACCTGATTTAAAGCCTGGAGTCCAGCCTAGCCCAGCAGCTAAGCTACAGCCAATCTGCAGACCTGTGAGTGTGAGATAAATGCTGGGTGGCTCAGATGGTTCAGTGTCTGCCTTCGGCTCAGGTCATGATCCCAGGGTCCTGGGATCAAACCCCGCATCGGGCTCCCTACTCCACGGGGAGCCTGCTTCTCCCTCTCCCTCTACTGCTCCCCCTGCTTGTGTTCTCTCGTTATCAAATAAATAAATAAAATCTTTAAAAAAAAGATAAATGCTTATAATAATAAGACACTGAGATGTGAGGATTGTGTGACATGCAATAATGTAGCAGAAACCTAACTAATATGACAGGGTTGTAACATTCTTATTTCTTTTGGCCTTCAGCATCTAGCTGGGGACATAGTGGGTGCTCAATCAACAGTGTTGAATTAGACCCAATAGATGATGTTCCCCTGGATCACTGGTGAAATGGACAAAACCAACAACATTGCTTCTTTTAAAGCAAGAACTAAAATGAATGAATCTAATACTGAGTAATTAAACAGAAAAACTTTGAGAACGGGAGCTTTTTTTTTTAGGTAGCGCTGAGAGCCTCTTGTGGCACTTTAAGTGTTAGCAGATGCTTTGGAGACATCTAACTTCTGCCAGATAAACTGATTACGCATGCAAGATGCACATTTTCTTTTGTGGATGACCTAAAAAAAAAAAACTGGCAAGATTTTGAATCAAATGAGCTGAATGACTTGTCTCTTATTATCTGGTGTTTTTAAAGTAAACAATGCAACTCAGAAACAAGCAGCAGCTCGAGTAAAAAGCTGAATATTTAGCCAGATCTTCATTCTGCACAGACTACATTCAATTTAATTTCATAAACCTGTACTAAGTAACTATTAAGTATTCTGGTGATGAAGGAAAAAGAATATCCTATACCTGAGCTACCAAGAATACCTTTGGAATAAGGCAGTATATAAAAATATGCACACTCCCAAATTCCTCAACTTAGACTCAGATAATGCTTTGCAACTTACAAAAACATTTTTTCATAAATTTTTCATTTTATTTTCACAATAATAGATGAGAGTTTTGCTTTGTTTTTCAGTGCCCATCTCTGCAAATAGGAAAGAGAGGCTTGGTCATATCATGAAGTCCTGGGTAGTAAGTAACAAACATCCAACTTTTTCTTTTTTTTTAAAGATTTTATTTATTTATTTGAGAGAGAGAGAATGAGAGGCAGAGAGCACAAGAGGGAAGAGGGTCAGAGGGAGAAGCAGACTCCCCGCTGAGCAGGAAGCCCAATATGGGACTCGATCCCGGGACTCCAGGATCATGACCTGAGCCAAAGGCAGTCGCTTAACCAACTGAGCCACCCAGCCGCCTATATCCAACTCTCTTTTACCAATACGACAGGGCCTCATTCCCCAAGATTAATTGTGGGAAGCTATAGGAGACAAGCTCTGACATCCTCAAACAGCATCAACATACCACTCCGGGGAATATTTTCTGAAGCCGGTCTGCTGCAGCCAGGGCCTTGGGCTTACCACCTGCGAGGCAATCTTCAAATTCATAGAGAGGCTGCCTCACAGGATTGGAGTAGGAGATATTGGCATTGTCCACAAATGTGATGTGTCTGACGCCCCAACCCTGCATGGAAACAAGAGATCATGGTGTGTTTCTGATGAACATGTCACGGAGTATCTCTCTTAAATCCCTAAAAGAGGTTTTGCTTTAGATCAGCTTGGGAACCTCAAATACAGGAAACTTCAGAAAATGAATTGTGCAAATTCAGTTTCTGATCGAGGGTCAACTTCCTTTAAAAGACAAAATAATTATATACCGGGTGCCTGGTTTTCTGCAGTAATGAGACTAAGAAATGTCAGAGTGGGTCTGACTAATAACTCATTATTTTTGACAGTGGCACCAGAGAAAGATTTGGAGGTGAGTCCCATAAGAATTGTCTATGTTGCTATCTTAGAAGGATTAGCAGTAAGCCCCTAAATGTCCTTGCTTTCCCTTAATGAATAATTAAGTATAAATAATAGCTCAGATTAAAACTCACTTAAAGCCTGAATTAACTCCTCAGAAAAATGACTTATGGGTTATTCCCCATTGTATAACATCATAGAAGATTTTGTACTACTTCTTCAAGATGTAAAGGCCTTATTAATATTCGGTAATGCAGGGGACAATTCTATATTCTCAGAAATAATTTGCATGATTTCATATGCTTCAATTATAACTCCTATAAAGTCTTATAGAACCACAAAATTTTAAAGTGAGATGGAATCTTTAACATCCTTTGTCCAATTATTTTGTTCTATAGAGACGGCAAGAGTAGCCTGGAAATCACTTAAGGTCATAGATCTGGTTAATGGTGGGGAAGGAATTAGATCCACAGAGTTGCAACCAAATGAAGATTCCTATTTTTTGGAGGGTGAGGTGCAGTGTGTATTTTAGCAGATCATAAAAAAGCATAGTGATCTAAGAGAAGCCCTGCCATGACTGGCTACGAAACTGATTCTGCTCTCTTATTTCAATATCTTTCCATTAGGGACTCAGAAACTCAATTAGACTGATGGTTCCAAGGGGACAGTCAACAAGAACCCAAGATTCATTTTCAGGGTTGAGAAGGACAGGCCAGAATCCATCCTTTCAAAAGCATAGTTTAGGTTATCTTTTTTGAAAGCCCACTGGTAAACTTTGGTCTACTCACCTAGTTTTGTAAGTGACTTTTACCAGCAAAGCAATCTACCATGGAGGCAGAATAAAGGTATGAAAAATCTAAAAGTCACTTGTGCTTGGTTTGGGGACATTTATTTCTGAAGTATTTTTACATTCCTTAAAGCAATGCTGAGTGGACAGCAAGGAAGGCAGTCTGGGAAGAAGCTAGGCAGTGGGAAGAAAGCCAGGTAAATTACAAACAGGCCATAGGTTAGCCACATGCAGGGGGCATTCGAACTCAACTTTTGGCTTCCTGGAATGTTTAAATGGCTAATCTGCAAAGATTAAAGAAGACTGTAACACTCGATGCTGGTGAGGATGTGGTGATGAAAAGCTATTGTACGGGTTGAGAATGTAAACTGATGTAATCTTTCTGGAAAGCAATTTGGCAATATGTTTCTACAGTCTTTCAAATGTTCCTATCTTTTGGCCTATTTGCAGCAATCTATCCTCAGTAAATACTTCCAGCAATCTATTCTAGGAAGTAATCTGAAATATTAACAAAAATGTTCCACAACATAATTTACAGTTGTAAAATACTGGAAACAATATTTTAATAAATAGTTTTATTTAATAAATAATAAATAAATAAATATTTAATAAAAAGAATAACGCCTACATTAGGGGAATGTCTGAGAACAGTATATCACTAGGGGAATGTCTCAGAACAGTATATTTCATCATATAAAAGGTATATTCTATAGTCATTAAAAACAATAGGCATAATTTTTAATTACATGAGAAAGTGTCTACAATGTTAATAGATAAAAGTGTGGGACATTATCATAAATAAGATTTTTAAATATATATTTAACAAACATTAAAGGAAATAAGTGAAAAAGTGGTAGGAAAATGGGTATCTTCTTTTCCTGCTTTATAACTCTAACACTTAACAAATTTTCTACAGGTTTCCACTGCCTTTATAATTTTTAAAAATGTTAAGAAAACCTAAGCACCAATTCTGGAAGCCAGATAAAGAACAATAAAATAGATTCCACAAAAGAGGAAGATATTAATGAAGATAAAAGTAGATAGTAATGAATCTAAAAGCAAAACAAAACCAAAAACTATAGAACTAATAAATAAATCAAGGCGTTAGTCCTCCCAAAAGACTGATAAAATAGACAAGCTTCTCTGGCAAGTCTGAATAAGAGAAAAAAAGAGAAAACATAAACATGCAACCTTAGGAATGAGGAAATATTTTTTAAAAAGATAGAGAGTTTTAAAGATGCTAAGAGAATACCATATGTATTTTGTGTCAATTAATTTTAAAATTTAGATGAATAAGAGAAATAAAATTCACAAAAGAAATGAAATTAAAGACTTACTCTCACTAATAAAAGAAATGCAAATTAAAAAGCTCTGTTTTGTACATGTTTCTAAAAGTACAGACTAGTAAAATGTTTTTGGAAGGTAATTTAGCTTGAAAAAAACCCATATAAACATATTGTACATAGTATACATTGTACGTGTGTGTGTGTGTGTGTGTGTGTGTTTGCATATATATACACATACACACACACATAGTACATTCTCTCTAAAATAATAATTCCACTTTTAGGCCTTTTTTCCTAAAGAAATAATCCTATACATATGTAAAGATATAAAAATGTTCATTTCAACAGCATCTCAAAAAAATATGCTGAGGTGGAAAAAAATTGAGGACACAGTCATACAACAAAATACTATGTATAATTATATGGAACACACATTCTGTTAAGACTAAAAACCTGTTACAGACAGTATACTATAATCCAATTTTTGTAAACAAGTGACAGCAAAGATGACAAATGTCCCTCTCTATGTTCGCATCTGCCTATGAAAACTTCAAGGAATATGATATTGTGTACTAATCTAGGAAGTCTTCTTAATTTTGGGAAATGGGACTTGAGATGGGGGTGGAGAAAGACCTTCTATTTCTACTTTATAATAAAAGTATGAGTTCCTTTTATAGTTAAAAAGATAACTGGGAAAAGAAAAAAGGAAGGGAGAGAGGGAGGGAAGAAGAGGGGGGGAGGGAAGGGGAATGCGGGAGGTGGAAGGCAATCTGGTACAGCAAAATAAGAAAAGAAGCCACAGCTTCAGAGGTACATCTGGCCTCCACCAACTTACCATCAATGTCCTAGCTACATTACAACCCAAGGTGCCAGCTCCAAGCAGCAGACACTTGACAGACACAACCTTGTCTAAGTCCAAAGTGGGGACCAATCTCCAACACATCAATTTGAGATTTAAATCCACTGATGACTCAGCTAACCTAGAAAATGACAGAATTATTTATTCATTCAGTCACTCATTTATGCCCCCATCTTATCCTTAAAAGATAGAAAGCATCCGAATAAGAAAATGGGGAACAAATCCTGAGCAAAATGGGATCAAAGGGAAAATAAGATGGAGCTTTAGGGCAATAGGGAGGAGAAATGGCACACAATTTGTGCCAGTGTAGACCACTGCAATTGCTAGTGATAGGCCACGAATGATACTGAGCCCCTAGCAGCCAAGGTGAAAATGCAAACATGACCACTTATAGGAGTCACTGTATCTATAAATAGAAAGACACCAGCTACTTAAGAGGAAAGTTTTCCCTAATACTGAAAACCAAGAAATATTTTCCACGTCCCCTCAAAAAAGGGTGCACTTATATCATCCCTTAAATACAGTGTTGGTTCCCATGAAATATTTCTTAAAATGTCCTTCAGTATAGGCTAATAGGAAAAATTAAAGGGCCATGAATAAAGGACTAAATGTTAGTAGGTATCTGTACTAACTAGGTTTGAGAGTCTCAGCTCAAAGCAAGAACAAAATTTATAATGTCTAGAAGAGTAGATGAACTGTGTACCCTTCCGAATCTCCATCAGTGGTATTAGTTCTCACAACCACACTTAAATCAAGAGTCAGGCAGCGACGAGTGGAGGAACACTCAACAACGTGAACAGCACCCCCTGTGCTGAGCTGAGCAATGCGGCTGGCCTGACAGAATGTGCTGTGTGTCCTGGTGATAAATGGCCCCAGTGGAGAAAACAGCTTCCAAAATATACCTTTTAGGGTCCATACATTCACTGAGGTTCACCATCCTCGGTCCCATGCCGCCTTTCTGGTTTTTTTCCCATCCAACTGCTTTGGGACAATCTTAAGGCAAATAAAATAGTGAGTTGAACGAAGGAGGGAAGAATAAAAACAAGTAAGTAGCAAGATGGACCACACATCAATAAGCTTTCAGTTCACTTCTTTCTCACAGAGGCTCCAGGGCCTGAATTTGCACGTACTTGCTAAGTTGCTCACCATCTCCCTCAACTACCCGCACACTTGGAGACCACCGGACCTGAGCATGGTTTTCCTGGAGAGGGGCTTCTGAAATAGCCCTCAACTCTGGCCTGAGTTGCCTCCACTTCCCCAGTTCCTGGCAGTTGCTCAAAATACGACAATCCTCTCTGGGATACAGGTATACAGGTAGAACCCTGTGGAGGGCGCTCTCTCCAAGGAACCCCAGCTAGTGTGACCGCACTTTTCTGCTGAAGTTCCCACCAGGCTTTGAACCTCTGTGTTCAGTTCCTCCTTCTTGTTCTTCATCCTTACCATGTCCCTCTGCTCAGCCTCTCAACACTGTCACTGCGTACCTAGCCTGTCCCTCTGTTAAGCTGCCCTCTCCTTTAAGTTTATCCTTATCCATTCAGACCTTCCCCTTCCCCGACTTCTCTTTTCTCCACTAACCTCTTTTAACCTCTGCTATGGGTGCCTCTGAACTTCCAATTCCAGTTCTGTGTGATGCTCTGAGAGGGTAAGGGTCCCGTAGTTGCTCTATTCTACTATTATGAAATCCTCTTAAGTGTCTCACTTGCTTTCTAGAATAGTCCTGCTACTTTCTCAGCTTAATGGTAATCTGACTTCCTTGGTGGAAACCTGCTAATAGGGGCCTCTCTTACATTCCTCCCATCTTAGGACCTCTGCCACTCTCCCATTCTTACCAAATACCTGAAATTCACAATAAAGCCTCAACTCCTTATCAGGGAATTCATTTGGCCACAACCTATGCTGCTAGCATCCCCTCCAATGTCTGCCTTAAGTAACAGTCTCTGAAGGAACAGAAACTCCCTGACTTAAAAATGTATAGGACTACTGGGAAGAACTGTATGTTTCTAATTTGTATGTTGGTGTTCTTTGGCCATTCTCCTACTTTTAGATTGCTGTCAGCACTTCTATTTTTCTTTCCTTGGGAACTTTTTAGCTTTTGACCTCTGTTTTTTAAAATAGTATTGCGCAATATAATTATAGGACCTAGAAGGTGTAGATTTTCTTAACGCGATCTTTCCTTTCTGGGATAGGACGACCAATGGAAAACCTTGGGGTCAGTTATCCTGGAAAGCTATGGCTGGAGACATCACTCACAGCAAGGAGCCAGAATACAAATGTCCCTTCCCATTTTAACTCAGGCACTCTGATGTGGTCCTTTTTTTTTTTAATGTAACAAAAAGTAAAAATGATATAAAAGATGAGTTCTTATAGTAGTTAAGAGTTCAAAATTTTTTTTCTGGGAAAAGGAGTTCAGACATATTACTAAATTCATGTTTTGTTTGTTTTCCTTAAGTATTCTTACATTAAATAAAAAAATACTTCTCAAATATATAGGCAAAAACTTGAAAGAACTTCAGAACCACAGTCTAGTACCGCAACTAACAACTCTGACCTAAGCTTTCTCCTTTACAGATAAGAAGTCAGAGAACAAAATTTCATTTCCAACGAAAACATCTCTGTACTCAAAACGTTACAGCCATTTCTAAGAAAATTAGATATACTTTAAGCTTATTAACAATGAAAAAATGTAATTTATCAATAGTATTTAATCTATCCTATCTGCCTCTATATAAACTACATCCATAAGACGTGCCCCAAATTAATAGAAAAATATTTTTAGGAGAAAATTAGGTCTTGTTTTCCCACAGCTGAACAAGCAGAAGGAGAACATCAAGGACAGGAATTAAAATGAAGAATGTCCCACTCACAGCAGAGTCTGCTGCCTCCCTCGGCTGGATGCCAGAACACTTTTTGTATCAGCAATGGACAGTGGGCTCTTTGCACCACGAGGAACAAAAGATGATTAAAATTATACTTCTTATGCCAATGTCATTGCAATTATGGGTTGTCTTCAAAATAATAAAAAATACTACCACATCAATAGCTTTCATTTCATACTATGATACAGAATAACTCTTTACCAGGTTTTATTTAAAGTTTTATTTACAGCTAAGAGGGAAAACATTAATTTACATGAAAAAAAGAAAATTTGCCTTTCCTAAACTAAATAATCTACACTCACTATCAAGCATAAAGAAGATGTATTGAAGGCATTTATTGGGTGATAGGAAGCATCTTTTCCAAAAGGGAAATGTGCAATGTTTCCAGGCTTTGCCAGCTTCACCAAGCATCAGCAAGATTGTTGGGGCTGTGAAGGAAGAATCATGCAATGACTTTATCATAAAGATGGAAACAAAAGTGCCTCCTCTATAGGAGCTGGCAGGATTAAGTGAGCGAGGAAGTGTGGAAGGCACGTGGTGGCCTACCAGGCACAGACCAGGCACATATCACTTGCTAGTTAACTCACCCATTCCCCTAGAACTATCTACAATTGTGGCTTAACATGCAGGTATGGCACCTCAGTTAACAGCACATGGAAGCTATTTTAGAATGTGCCAGAAGAGGGTGCTAAATCAAATGCATGGATCTAAACACAGCAGGGAAGCAGTGGATTTCTTAGGGCTCTCAACTTAACCTATAGCCTTCTTTGCCTAACCAAGCCAAATCCTCTGTTAATCTCTCCAAGAAATCTATTTAAGACATTTATCAGTGCTGCAGCGAAGAATCACTGATAAAATCTGCTCAGAGCCAATCCTGAAACCTTTTAACTTCACTCTAGAAATGACATCTCAGAAGAGATGGTAACACTGCTTTCCCCAACACACACACACACACACACACACACTCTGAGGCATAGAACCCCCAGAAGAAAGAAAGCAATGTGCTTGGAACAATGCAGATGTGGTGAAGAGCAAATTAAACAATGTGTGTAAAGGTACCCTGAAAAGCATGTAAGTCATAGAAATCTGAGGGATCGTTTTGGAGCGTGCAGGGCTTTGTGTAAGATAGGAAATTAACATAAATTAGCATTTATTAAATGACTATAATATGCCAGACATTGTATGCTGTCTTTTACACAGGACACACATTCATCCTAAGGGAGACTCCATGAGGCAGGTTTTATTATCTTTATTTTACTCGAATTTGAGTATGTATTCTATCTTTGTAACATGTATATAAATACATAATGTATGTTCACATACACACACATCTATAAAATATCTGTGAGCCCAAGTTTCCTAACTTATGAAATGGAGATAACAGCTGATGTCTACCCCACAGGATCTAGTGAAGAATATTAAATGTGGAAGGAGAAATGGCACTTTTGCTGACTGATTTACTATATGGAGAGAAAGATCACACATAACCTTATATAACAAATAAATATGTAAGTGTATTAATATTTTGTTCTTCCTGTAAGAAAGGTCAGGAATAAAGATTTTATGTGAAACAAAAACTGGGGGGGCTGGGGAGAAATCTCAAGACTGGGAAAAAAAAAAAAAAGGCCTGGAGGAAATTTCCTGAGGACAATCTTTGCCTTTGTTCCTTTCTGAATAGCAGAGTGTGCCCTCTGTTCAAGGGAGGTGTTCCCATGGGCAAAGAGGTAGGAGCTGTACTTTTCACTACCTTCTGCTGCCATTGTGAAGGGAAGAAAGGAAAGTTAAACTTGCTTCAGTTTCTGATAAATGATAATTATATGCATTCTCAAAGACCGGCAAATTACCTGGGCTAAATGCCATTTCTGGAAGCTTCACTTCGAAGATGATGCTGTGGGCAATGTCTCTCACCCCCTGCATGGTGCGGTCCCGGAAGCAGAGGACTTCAACAGACTGGAAACTGCTACTCCTGATGTCAGGCCCCAGGTTTGAATTAATTCATTTTTTTTTTTTTTAAGGAAGGGAAAGAAAGAGCTCACATAAGAGCTTCAGCAAAACCAGTTGGAAAGTATTCAATTCATCGTTAATTATGCCTCCTTGACACTCTTGGGGTACGGCCTTAACCTCTGAGAGATTTTGAACACGTCCACGTATGCTTTCCTTTGTCCAAATGCTTAGAGACTGAATAATGAATTGGCTGTGATTTCTTAGTGAAGTTTATATAACAATCACATTACAAATAAATAATTCTGACAAATGCATCTTAAATACAGGGGAAAAAAGCTTACAAGACATTAAAAAGAACCCCTAAGACATACATGGGTTCTCCTGATTCCCCTTCTCCTATCTGAACTCACATTCTATGAAACAGCACCTCAGTCAGGAGTAGTTAGCAAGCCTGTGTGTACTCTCCAGTCACACTACCTGGATAAGCAAGTGTTAACCATTCTCTCTCCGGGGACAATCTATAATTAAGCTATCTTCATTTTTTTAAAGCATTTTTATGTAAGTAAAACAGATAGAAAGACAAGTACACAAATCCTAAATATACAGGAGCTTATATCATGCCTTCTCGCACTCACTGGCCACCCTATCAAGAGTAACTACTACTCTAATGTCTAAGTCCATTACTGGGTTTTTCCTGTTCTGATGTTTACATGGAAGGAATCAGAGAGGGCATATTCTCTTAAGGGCCAGCTTATTTTCACTCCACATCATGGCCTCTGTGTTGACACGTGCATCAGCAGTTCACTCAGATTTACTACGACATCACATTCCGTCGCAATGAATATGCCACAATTTATTAACCATTTCACTGTTGAAGGACATCTGGGTTATTCCCGGTGTTTGATTATAAAGAATAATGCTGCTATAAACATCCCTGCGTATGTGTTTTGCTTATATCTGAGTGCACATTTCTCTGCATTATCTACCTGGGAAAGAAACTGTTGAGCCATAGATAGTTTTAACTTTGGTGGATGCTGCCAGTTTTTGAGCAGTTTGAGGGTTCCAGCTGATTCACATCTTGACAACACTTGGTACTGTCATCTTTTTCAAGTCATTTGGTAAGCATGTAGTAGTATCTCAGCATGGTACCTCATTATCTCTATTACTGAGTAGAATCTCATTACATTTCATGTCCATGATGACTAATGATGTTGAGCATCTTTTTAAATGTATACTGACCTCTTAGATAACCTGTTTTCATTATTTTAGGGCGAGGAGAAAAGGAAGATGGTAGCAGTAGGAAAATCCTATCTGAGAGTGACCCAGACAGCTGGAGGGAGAGGTGGGAGAATTTCTGGCTTGGGACCTCTGGCTGCTCACCCTACCCTACTCTGAAATGTCTTTAGTGTAGTATGGTCAGAGTCTGCAGCTCCATAATACACCTGCTTAGGGGTTTACCATTGATGGAAATTGGATCATGACTGATGAATTGATTTATAATCTGGTTTCTATGCCAGAAATGAAAAAACACATATGGGAAAAAAGAGACACAGACAGAGGCAGACACAATGTCAAAAACAGATTGACAGAGACAGACAGACAGACACAGACACACACATGTAAATACCATCGGTGGGCTGCTAGGACCAAAAGATTCCTCAAAGGCCATCCAGGATGCTGGGCTAAGTTACAGGGATCATATACACCAACTGTTATCTGTGAAGAAAAAAGACTTTCTGAGTGAGTCAAGCATCATGTCAGGTTCACAGTACTGACACTGCTAAGACCTTCTCTTCCTTTTTATGCTATTCTGCAAAAACATTAACAATTAGACACGTGATGAAGGGCTAGAGAGAAGAGAAGAAAGCAAAAGGATCTCACACCAGACCACAGGACTTCTGGATGGAGGGGCTATCAAATTCTTCTCTGCACCCCCACCATACCTTGCAGTAGGCCTGGCACAGTAGGAACTAGATACATTTAGAAGGAAGAAAGATTGCAAGGAAAATATCAGGGAGGGAAGACAGTCAACTGTCAGGGCTCACACAGAGAACATCCTCTCATAAAGAAACACAATATGTGAAAATTGCTAGCGTTTATGTAATGAGAAAATCAAAGAAGGGCCACTACCTGTAAGTCTACAGTCAGATCAAACTAAAAAGTCAGATGATCTTGATATTGCTAATAT
Organism: Callorhinus ursinus; assembly: GCF_003265705.2. NCBI lineage: Eukaryota > Metazoa > Chordata > Mammalia > Carnivora > Otariidae > Callorhinus > Callorhinus ursinus. The sequence goes on along the minus strand of NW_027397077.1, from coordinate 40,804,430 downwards.
GTATTTCCTCCCACTCTGGCCCCCTCCAACCCCCTCAACGCTGACTATCTAGAAAACTATTCAACTTCAAATACCATTTCTTCAGTGAAGACTCCCTTTGGTGGGAATAGTCACTCTGTCTGCTGTGATTCCATAGCAATTTGTACATTATACATAACATTTTTTACTTTTTCTTCTTCTTTTCAAAAGACAATGAGCATGCAGCACCCAGATCTTAATTTCTAAATACCATTCTCTAATAAAAGGAATCAGGGCTCCTTGAACACATGGCTAATCCTAGGGCTGAGGCAGGGAAAATACAAGATGAGCCTGCAGCAATAAGTGCTCAACAAACAAAGGCATGGAGCCAGGCCAAGGGGACACCAGAAAACCAAGTGAAACAGCATTCAATGGCCAAGGCTAGAACAATTTGAGCAATGCAAATAAATAACACAGGATTGGATTAAAACCCAAAGTATAAAATAAACACTTGTGAGTCCATACTGTTATAAATAAATAATGGGATAAATAAAAATACGAAGATGAAGAGACAAGTCTTCTTTACAGAAGATTTCTAAACAGTATCTACACATACTGCCCCTTCCAGGAGTAGAGCTTAATCCTTCTCCTCCTTGAGAGGCGGCTGGACTTAGTGACCCACTCCCAAAGAAAAAACAGTAACTTCACAATGGAGAAACCTGGCAAACGCTACCATAACCACATGATCAAGTTTAACATCACCAGGGATGCCATGTGAGTATCAGGCACCCCCAATATGATGCGACGACCAGGGCACCTCACCTTTAGTGTCATTCCTTCCAAAAACCCATAACCCCAGTCTAATCATAAGAAAACATCAGACAAACCCAAATTAAGGAGAATTCTACCAAAATAACTGTCTAGTACTCTTCAAAACTGTCAAGGTCAACAAAAACAAGGAAAGTCTGAGGAATTGCTACAGACCAGGGGAGACTAAGGAGACATGACAACAAAAGGCAATGTAGTCTCCTGGAATGGCTCCTGGAACAGAAAGAAGACATTGTGGGAAAAACTGGTGAAAATGTGAATAAAGTCTAGAGTTTAGGTAATAGTAATCCACCAATGCTGGTTTCTCAGGTACCATGGTATTGTAAGGGGATAACATTAGAGAAAACTGAAACTGGGTGAGAGTGTATGGGAACCCTCTCTGCACTGTATTTTAAACTTTTCTATAAATCTAAAATTATTCCAAAATAAAAACTTTATTTAAAAAAAGAGAAGGCAATGAGCATCTAGAGAGCAAGGATTATCTTTTTCATTTCCCCATGATCAGTTCATATATACATACCAGACACTTAGTGAATGCATGTTGAATAATGATAAGATGGATGGATGAAGGGATGGATGGATGATGGATGAGTGGGTGGATGGGAGGGAAGGAAGAAAGGAGGGAGGGTGAATGGGTTGGTGGGTGAAAGGAGGGAGAGAGGGAGGGAGGGAGGAAAGATGGCTGGGAGAGAACCATAAATCAACCCACAGGTTTCCTTTATAGGTGTAGCTGTGGGTTAAATAAAAACATGGTAGAATTTTGGTTACTCTAGATCCAGTTAGTTCTATAAGAATAGGGCCAGGCCAAACAACTCCATTTATTTTACTACAATGCTCAGTATAATGTTAGACACAAAGCAGAAGCTTAACCCATACTCAGAGAAAGGAAAGAAAGGAAACAA
>NW_027397077.1:40746327-40802342 GCF_003265705.2 Callorhinus ursinus | reverse complement strand
GGAGGCAGGAGAAAGGCAGGAAGGCAGGAAGGCAGGAGAAAGGCAGGAAGGCAGGAAGGCAGGAGAAAGGCAGGAACGCAGGAAGGCAGGAGAAAGGCAGGAACGCAGGAAGGCAGGAGAAAGGCAGGAACGCAGGAAGGCAGGAGAAAGGCAGGAACGCAGGAGAAAGGCAGGAACGCAGGAAGGCAGGAGAAAGGCAGGCAGGCAGGCAGGAAGAAAAGGCCTATAAGACCACTATCCAGAGAAAACCAGTATTAACACTTTGGTATATAACCTCCCATAACTTGATCTTTGCATAAATATATTTTTATCACAACTTTTATACAATTATATAATTTTAGTACAATTTTTATTACTAATTGAAAATGAGATGCTATAAATACTGTTTTATATCTCTTATTCTATCGTGAACTCTCTTCCATGCCAATAAATGTCTTTCTACAACCACTGTTGGTAGTGGCTGAATGGCATTCCATTGTACTGGTGCACCATAACTTTTTTCTATTTCCTATTGAAGGACAATTAATTAGCCTTCATCTGTGCTCAATACAAACCTCTGAAAATGAATTTTACTCTAGTCTTATCAGATAATTATTGCATTATTCCAAGGATATTCTTTTTTTGCCACCTTCTCTATGTGAAATTTTCTTATTCCTAACACCGATGCTTTTTGTCTAGATGCATTTCATGTCTTTGATGCAAACAGACAGATTCATATTTAATTCAATACAGATTCAAACATATAACCATCCTTTCAGGAAACACAGAATATCTTTATTTGAGATTTCCTTTCCCATGGGAGATGAAACACCAGCATCCAAGAAGCTTTTAAAAATAGAGTTTGCAGAGACTATTCTGAGTACTGCCCCTTGCTACATGAATGGCCTAGGGCAAATTGGTCAAATCCTTTAGGCCTCAGCTTTTTTTTTGGGGGGGGGAGCAGGTAGGGGCAGGGGGAGAGAGAGAGAGAGGATCTTAAGCAGGCTCCATGCCCAGCGCAGAGCCTGACGTGGGGCTCAATCTTATGACGCTGAGATCATGACCTGAGCTGAAATCAAGAGTAGGATGTTTAACCGACTGAGCCACCCAGGTGCCTCTAGGCCTCGGCCTTTTTTTTTTTTTAAGATTTACTTGAGAGAGAGTGAGCACAGGGGGTGGGGGGTTGAAGAGGGAGAGGGGGAGAGAGAATCTCAAGCCGACTCCCTGCTGAGCTCAGAGCCTGACACAGGGGCTCAATCTCATGACCCTGAGATCATGACCTGAGCCAAAATCAAGAGTCAGACACTTAACTGATTGAGCCACCCAGGCACCCCTGAATCTTTTTTAAACCTGAACCTCTGTGCACCTGCTTCACAGAGATACAGTGAGGATTACAGGATATGGTACTGACACAAAAAGCCCTGCACATGTGTAATGCTGCTAATATTATTCGTGCCTCCAAATCTCCAGTGGTGAGCCTAGCCATCTGTATCTGTATAAGGTGCCTACGTGATTCTGGTGCAGTTGGGCCAGTCCACACACTTACTCTGAGAACCATTAGAGAAGGTGATCTTGTACACAAAAGAAAAAATTCTATGGGGCCATTTTTCATTACCTTGGAAAGTCTGGACTGGCTCTGTGTCTTTCCATTCTCTGTAAAATGCGGTCCATGCACCAGAAGCATCACCTGGGAATCTGTCAGAAATGCAGAATCTCAGGCTCCCTGTCTCCAGCCCTGCTGGATCCAAATCTGCATTTTAACAAGGACCCAGGTGATCTGCATGCTCACTGCAGTTTGAGCAGCACTGCTCTGCTCTTCAACCCTCTCTGATCTTGGTCTTCATATCTGAATGTGCGTGACAATCACTTGGGAAGCTTTCAAAAATCCTGCTGCCTGGATCCCACCTCCCAAGGTTCTGATTTCGCCAGTCTGGGGTATGGCTTGAGCATTAGTTTGTAAAAGCTCCCCAGGTGATGCTAAAGTACAGCGAGTATAAAGACCTCTTGAGAGTCTGCGGCGATTTCTCGAAGTATGGTCCACCACACACAAACTGCATCAGAACTGTCCAGGCTGCTCTTTGAACTTGCATGACCTGTGCCTCATCCCAGACCTCCTGAGGTACCAATACTCACGTGCTCTGTGACCTCCTCATGTGATTCTTATGTACACTATTCTTTTTAGCACTAGCCACCACAGGTCTAGGAGTGCTTAAAATGGGGTTTGTTGTATCCTATATTTTTCCTATGGTAACTGTGATTATTTGTTGAAGCATGGTATTTTCTTGATTCAAAGGCACCACAGATTATAAAATGTACTTTCAAACCATATCTGATTTGAACCACTACATTAAATATACACAACTGCGAGCAATTCCTGACTTTGAAAAATTAAAATGTGAAGAAAAATGCATTTTATTTTGTTTTTGTCTTGTTTTTGTTTAAAGATTTTATTTATTTGACAGAGAGAGACACAGCAAGAGAGGGGACACAAGCAAGGGCAGAGGGAGAGGGAGAGGGAGAACCGGACTCCCCGCTGAGCAAGGAGCCGGATGTGGGACTCGATCCCAGGACATCGGGATCATGACCTGAGCCGAAGGCAGACGCTTACCGACTGAGCCACCCAGGCGCCCAGAAAAATGTATTTTATTTTTTATTTATTTATTTATTTTTAAGATTTTATTTATTTATTTGACAGAGAGAGACACAGCAAGAGAGGGAACACAAGCAGGGGGAGTGGGAGAGGGAGAAGCAGGCCTCCCGCCAAGCAGGGAGGATGATGCGGGGCTCGATCCCAGGATGCTGGGATCATGACCTGAGCCGAAGGCAGACGCTTAATAACTGAGCCACCCAGGCGCCCCAGAAAAATGTATTTTAGAATGGAGGAAGTACAGGATGTATTTCATATCTGTTTCTTTGCTGGCCTCTCTCTGTGAGGGCTCGAGCAATGTCTATCATGCTCATCTTTCCATCCCTGGTACCTGGCATAGTATGGAATGCTCAGCAAATTGTGCTGAATAAATGACAGAACTGGCCAGTTCTCCAGGCCCCACTATATGGAAAGCCCTGCCCCTTACATCCCATCTTTGGGCAGGGATCCTGGGGGGCCCCTGGAGGGAGGGAGGTGATGGCTGACCAACAGAGATCTGAAGCCCACATATAAAGCCATGGTGCAGCATCTTGGCTGGCTCCTTTTCCTCCCCTTTCCTTTCTCAACAGTACAGTTTCCCCCTTCAGTGACATTTTAACACTGGGACTCTCCTGGGGAGGATGTGACAGTTTAATCTCAAAGACTTGCTCTGAGAAGTGAGAGAACTTGAAGAATGAAGCACTCCCCCAGGGCTCCTTCTGAATAAAGAAGTTGTCTCCCTTGAGTTCTTCTGGTCCCGTTGGCCATCACCACCACCTGGGACACCTTTCAGCTTTGTAACCTTCTATCAATCATGACTGATGGCATCTGCTGGCAAACTACATTTATTAAGTAATCATCGCTTTGACTTCACCTTTTCAAAAATTTATCAGAGATATTTACAACTCTATTATCCAGCAAGAAAAGGGGGAGAAGGGAGAGATTGGCCTTCTACTTCCGTAACATTTAAAACAGCTTAGAAGAAGAAAATGACCTGATGTGGTAGAAAAAGCCAGAGGTCAGCAGGCATGTGTTTTCTTTCTACCGCTAACTGATTTTCAGACCTTGGGGTATGAGTAGACAAACATACTAACATAGGAAAGAAAAGTGACCGTGGGGATATTCTCTCCTTACCTATAAAATGGAGGGGTTGTAGCACTTCATCTCAAAGGATTCCTTCTAGCTCCAGAATTATAGAACTTTATAGAACATAAAAGAGAAACAAAATCCTACACAGGTTATAAGACAACACAGAGTTATTAGGCTCAATCTTACTGGGTATCTAAAGGCTACTCAATTTTCATTTAGGGAGAATCTACATAGCATCAATCCAGAAAATGCCCTTCATATTGAGACTCTCAGTTTCAATTTTCAAATGTGACTCAATAAACCTGGACTCTTAGCAGATGCCCTGAGTTATTTACTCTCATACACTCTCTATGCCTTAGGTTTCCCCTCTTTAGAGAACTCTGCCTGGATACAGAGACTGGAAACAAGGCAAGCACTCAACAGATGCTAACCATAACAGTAGTGTAAATAAACTCTGTTGTACCTGCACTGACCCTTCCGTTCAGTTCAATCTGTTATCGTTACATAGTGATCTACCTTCCATCTCAAGGTTCCCTTTTTCCTAACTGGCAGAGAAAAGAAGGGGATAAGTTCCAGTTTATCAAATATTTTCTACATTTGGGTTTTATCATCTATAAGAGTTGGGACTAAATGAATTTATAGAAACAAGAATGTCATAATTAGATACTGTAAGTGGGTACCTAATTTCAAAGAATGAGTACATTTCTGACACTAAATACAAAGGCAATGAGATAGGAAGGTAGTAAAAACAACAACAACAACAAAAAAAACCACTTTTTCTGAGCAGAAAAAACCAGGAATAAGTTTCTTAGAGCAACCTGACCTAAGATGAGCTACAGAGTAGGAATGAACTGCTGAAGAGAAATCTATCAACCACAAAGGGAGGTTGACTTTGAGATGCTTTAAAGTAACTCTCCTACCCACATGAGGCATGCATGAGTACAAAAGGCAAGCATCCACACAGGAAAATGATAGAATCCATTTGACATAAGACTGAACATCATTTAATATTCTTTGATGATTCAAAAGTGATTCCAAAATCTTTAAGTGCTTTTGGAACCAAATCAGGAACTTCAATCACTATAGGAATTAGTCAGCACAATGCTAGGTAAGCCAGCTTAACTACTTGGGTAAATAGATTTTTTGTTGGTGGTAGTGGCAGTCAGAAATCATTATGGGCTAGGAGTTCTGTGTTCTCCAACAAGCCTGTCACACAATCATTGTGTGAAGTTGGACAAATCACTTCTTTTATAATACAAATCAGTAGAAAGAAGCAAAATGTAATTGGAAAAAAAAATTTTGTTTAGAAGGTTGTCGAAATAAATGCTCCTTTCTACTTGGCTGAGAGCATACTATTCGTTGAAGTAGCTCAGTCATGCTCTGGCTATGGTCCACCCAGCTATTTGCTGAAAAAGTACAATGTGAGAAAGAAAAGAGGGCAAAATTGTCAACTTGAGTATCTTCAGCTGGAGAAATTTCCACACCGATCCCTTAAAACACACTTATCTGACAAACGACCATCTATTACTCAAATACTCAGTATAACAGGAAATGTGCCAAGGCGATTATATGTTTTAAAAGTACAGGATAGAAAATCCAAGTATCTAATGCGTCGCCATGTCACAGACGGCTGCCAAGATGTGGAGCTTGCTAAGTGAAGAAAGAGCCCTGCTAATAGCATACCAATTGCTGTTCCTTTGCTATTGCTCTTGTCCAAAGATTTTAAAACCCTAGAATTAAAGGCTAATATTGTTAAAATTACAAAATGTTTCCCAAACATCCAATCTTCAATAACTGCTCTAAAGAAAGCAGAAGGCTCAAGCAAGCTTTCCCTAAAGACTGGCAACAGAACAGCAATACGGGCTGTTTTTGATGGAATCACAAACACTGGCTTAAAAGACAACTAATTGTTAACAATGCAGTTGCCACCGTGACCAGTAAGTGGCATCAACATCTCATCGAGGGAAAGAAGCACGTAAACAAGGCCCATTTTTAACTGATGCAAATGTGTAAAATGTGTAACATCCCAGTGCTGGTCAGGGTGCACGGCTGGCAGGAGGGAAAACCAGCACAGTTTGTGAGCTACAGTTATGATAAGCAGTGGGCCAGAGGTGACCTGAACAGACTGGGGAAAGCCAACTGTTACCATCTCTTCCCATCTCTGCACTCTGTGACTTCATTTTGGCAGTACCAACTCGGCCATGGTGGGAGTACTGGCACCATGGAAAGAAGCAAACATACACAATCAGAGTTTTGCCCCACCTGAGAGCCAGCTGTCAAACATTTACCAGCACACCACTGATCATAGCTCTTAAAATGTCCAAACCCTTTAAGTCAGTAATTCTCTATCTAGAAACTAGGAAATAATTCAAGATAAGTGGGGGGAGGGCAGGAATTTGATGCATAGGGAGGCTCCTAATAGTGAAGAAGTATGAGAAAACTAAATGTCAAAAATTGGATGTTACCTATCAGAAAAGATGTTGATACAGAGTGTAACAGCATTAGGCTAAATGCTACAATAAAAGAGAATATGGTACCATCTTAGTCTTTAAAAAATAGAAAAAGATTAGTAGGAAATATACAAAATGTTTACTTAAAAAAACCTGAAACCTTAAAATAATGAATAGCTTCAAGAGAATTTAAAAACAGAAAGATGCAGCTGGAAATAAAAATCACAAATGGAACCATACTTAGTGCAGTTCATTTACTGGCCAGTATTCTCAAACTGGGCAATCAGCACTGTCTAAACTAAAGTGATATGCTATTTGTGAGTTCCAGTCACTTAGTGGCTCACAACAGGTATTTTTCAAAAAGATAAAAAAAAGAAGAGGATAGAAAACAGAATGCCTAGCACCTAATATAGTATTATTTTGTAAAGGAAAATGCTAATGTAGTTGAGAAGAAAATGTACTTAAAAAAAAAGTATCTTAAGCTCAGGCTAAGGAACAATCAGGGCATCTGTTAGAGGTCTCTCTTTTCTCAACTCTGATATATCTACATGGCTAATGAAATTATCCCACTTGACTTTGTAACTTCATAAATTTCATCAATTGTTTATTTTTAATTTACAATCCCTTATATGGCTGAGATAGCTCACTATATACACTTCTGAAAGACACTTACAGTACTTTTTCATTTGTTCAGAAGAATTTTATTGAGGACCTAAGACCAGTTCCAGACACTGTAGATGCAACTATATTAAGACACAGGCTCTGCCCTTTAGGAGCTTACCATCTAGTATGGAACAAAAAGTAATCTGCACAAGGGAACAGGACAGTAAATGAGGATCAGAAAGTAAGTGCAGTGAGATCAGAAAAGGAAAGATCACACACGGCCAGGCCACCCTGTGAGAAGGCTTCACTGTGGAGCTAGGATTCCATCAGGAGAGTTTCTTAAGATTTTCACACATAGAACATGTTTCAGATGATACAGTGCAAGGTCAAAGAGAGATAGAAAAAAATCCCTAGGTAGGGGTGCCTGGGTGGCTCAGTCGTTAAGTGTCTGCCTTCAGCTCAACTCATGATCATAGGGTCGTGGGATCGAGCCCTGTGTCGGGCTCCTTGCTCAGCGGGAAGCCTGCTTCTCCCTCTCCCACTCCCCCTGCTTGTGTCCCCTCTCTCGCTGTCTCTCTCTCTGTCAAAATAAATAAAGTCTTTAAATAAAAAAAAAAGAAAAAAAGAAAAATCCCTAGGTAGACTTGATTAGTGGGGTTAGGGGTAAGGGGGAGGGTTCTCTGAAAAAAACAGGCAAACTCAGCTGAGCAATGGTTTATGAGGAAAATAGAAGATGAGGCAGGAGAGGTGGCCTGGAGCTAGAAGGAAGACACCATTAACCGGATCACTGAAGGACAGGTGAATGTGAGCAGTTTGAGGCAAGTGGTGATACACAGGATAGAAGCAAGAAGACTCTAACTGTCCAGGAGAGAGGTAATCAGGGCCTGACCTATGGTGGTAACTCTGGAAATAAGTTAAAATATAGATACAAAATATATCAGGAAGGAAAATTGAAATAACTTTATCACGAATAGGAAGGGAGGAACCCAAAATTACTCTGAGGTGTAACAGAGCTAAGAAAATCTGGAGAAGCTGATCTGGGAACAGCAGGGGTGGGAGAGCATGAAGATAAAGAATGTTCCACAACATTCCTTGGAGGGCTAAAGAAATCTAAGTTGAGTTTGAATTTTGCAGTGGTCTATTAAGACATGAACATCAGATTTTTTTTAAGGGATAATAAAACAAAACTCAGAGTTTTTCTGACCTTTGTCCTTTGGTCTTGGAAGAAATCACTGTAGTGTTTAAGCAGGGAAACCAGCACCACGTTCTCATCATACTTGATTAAGAAGTAAGGTAGCGCTGGGACTCCTTCTGTTTGACAAAGATCATCATATGCACACCCAAGGGCTTGAATCTAAGAACAGGAAACATTGAGTTATTCTCTAGACAATTACATATCTAGTTCTGAGCTAAAAATTAACATAAAAGGTACTTTAAAGCCAGAAGACTAGAAATGACTGAGCATAACCATGTTATTCTTCTGTAGCAAATGAACATAGAAGTACCCCAAATATTCACTTCTATATAACACTTTCTACGTGCATGGTGCTGTGTCTTAAGGGCATGAGGAGACATTTTATGGTGCAGCACGGTGGCTCCCTAAGATATTAATCACAAAGGTGTAGAGAGAGCTCCAAACATTATTTCTCTCCTGTAATAACGAAGCACTGAATCCACCGATGAATTTTACCCTGAACCTTTCCATAAAACAGCAGCCTTATTGAGACGTACCTCACTTACTATACAACTCACCCATGTAAAGTGCATAATTCAGTGCTGTTTTTAGCATGTTCACAGGATTATGCAACTATCAGTGCAATAATTTTAGAATATTTATGTCATTCCTAAAAGAAACCCTGTATCCATCAGTAGTCAGTCCCATGGCATAATCCTTTTCCTCTGTATCCATCAGTAGTCAGTCCCATGGCATAATCCTTTTCCTCCACTTATATCTCTTCTTGGGAAATTAGTTCCACAAAACTACAACCTTCAATTTGTCCTAAACAAACTTATTACTATTTTTTCATCAATAAGGGCTCCTTCCTAGTGCTTGATGATTTCAAATCATCTTGCCACTCAATCCTTGCTTCAATGACAATCAAAATTCTTTGGTTTGGGGTCTATGTTCTACTAGCCTGATTATTTTCATTTGCTCTCCTCAGGACCATCTCGGATGACCTTACTGTCTTTCTTAGACCACAAAGACTAACTCTGGAGGCATCTGGGTGGCTCAGTTGTTAAGCGTCTGCCTTCGGCTCAGGTCATAATCCTAGGGTCTTGGGATTGAGCCAAGCCTGCTTCTCCCTCTCCCACCCCGTCTGCTTGTGTTCCCTCTCTTGCTGTGTCTCTTTTGTCAAATAAATGAATAAAATCTTAAAAAAAGAAAAAGACTAGCTCTGTGTGTACCATTTCTGATGTAGAAGTTCTACAACTTGGTGTGAGGGTAGTAGAATGTCTTCTATTTGTTTTTAAAGACTCTTCTCAAAGCAAACTGCCTTAGGGTCCTCTACAGTGAAAGTGAAAACCACATTTTGGCAAATTCTTGCAGACTTTCAACATGTTCGTATAACTTCTCCCTACCAGCTGAGCCTTTCACCAAATGTCACCGAAAACTTGAAAAAGTATCACTCACTACTCCTTCAAAATGATTTTTACAAACATTTTGTAAATAAGTATGCTCCTAGTACCATCTTTGCAGGATTCCACAGTGACTGTCTCTCCATTCAGACAAGTGCCTATCTGTCTTTAGAATGAATTAAAGTACTCAAATGCGTTAAACCCAATTTTGCCTGCATTTTATTTTACTTGATACCTGTTTTGGAGAAAACCTTTGATCCAAGCCCACTGGCCCCTGAATGAGGGGTATACTCTCTGGAAGGCAGAGAGCAGGGAAGCAAAACCAATAGTAGAAGTGGTACTTCTTTAGATCCTAGAAGAAAGAATATAACAGAAGACATCAGAATAGCACCAATGATTAAACTGAAACCGCCCTGTAGGCAGACACACCAATGCACACAAGATACGATCAGCTGGTCAGAAAGTCTCATCTCCAACAGAACTCATGATAGAATACAGAATTTCTGTCCTTCTCTTAAAATATTCCCATACACCACACAATAATATCTCATGATAAACATATTAACCACTTGCTAACAGAAAGTGTTAATTGGCAATTATCGTCATCACTGTTAAATACACAAAACCACCTCAGGACATAACTCTTATTCCATTTTATGGACAGAAAACTGAAGCTTAGAGGGAAGTGAAGAACTTGAACAAAACAAAGATACTGAGTGGTGGGGGGGCGGGCAGAATTCTTTTTCCGTAATTTAAGCTCTGTCCTTAGTACCATACATACTCAATGATCTATCTGGGGAGGCCCAACCACCGGACATGGTTACCACTCTTCATAGTCAAATGAATGGAGCATGTTATTGAAGAGGCTGTGCTATCCATAACCTCTATATGCCTGGGATAATAAAGCACTGCTTTCAGAAATGCCTTGTTGGTGAAATTTGGGTAAACAACTACTAAACACTTGCCAGGTACAGAGCAATACATTAGACGCTCTGACAATAAGATAAATAAAAGCCAGTCCAGCCCTCAGGCAGCTCACTCTCTGTACAGGCAGAGATAAAGTGAGACCATGATTAATGCCATGGGTCACAGAAGAGGTTCTGAGAACAACAGTGACATGAGATTTCATCTTCAGGGGTTTATCTTCCACCAGGGGAAGCAAGGCAGGGATAATGACTCATGAAGCTGTTCTTGAAAACCGTTCCCACTCAGGTTGGATGCTTTTGCCTCTGAATTCCTGCAGCCTTTGTGGCCTAAGTCACTCCTATGGTGGGATCTCATAGTTACATGGGTGTTTGACAGCTTCTCCATTAGTTTATTTATTTGGCTAATCAATATTTCTTCTTGAATCTTGCTAAGAATAAAGAATAGGTAGTTGTTTGATGACTTCTTATTACGATATAATTCACATACCATAAAAGTTACCATGTTAAAGAGTAAAACGGAGTGGTTTTCTGGTATATTGACAAGGTTGTACCACCATCACCCAATGGCAGAACATTTTCATTGTCTCCAAAAGAAAACTCTAATAGCAGAACCCCCCCATCAGTTTATTAGTTAGAAACACCCATCCACAGAACTTCCCATTCCCCCTTCTCCCCAACCCCTGGAAAACACTCATCTATTTTCTGTCTCTATGGATTTGCCTATTCTGGGCTTTTCATATAAATGAAATTCTACAAGATAACTTTTTAAATATAAATGTACATATAAATGTGTGTCTGGATGAGGAAGTCTAGTAATTATAGTTTCCAGTATCTAATTCTGGCATTAATTGGTCAACTAAGAACAAATTCCCTTTTGAAACGGCGGCAGCAAAACAAACTACAAAATCAAAATTAAAGTGCCAGTTCCTTTGAGTCCTAAAAACAGCAGAAAGGAAAGTAAAAACACCTCCAGAGGGGCACCTGGGTGGCTCAGTTGGTTGAACGTCTGACTTTGGCTCAGTTCAGATCCCAGGGTCCTGGGATCAAGCCCCGCATCAGACTCCTCACTCAGTGGAGAGTCTGCTTGTCCCACTGCCCTTCCTCACTACTCATGCTTGCTCTCTTTCAAATAAATAAATAAAATCTTAAAAAAAAAAAAAACCTCCAGAGATTATTCTTTCTTCTTTATACTTAAATGATTTGTCATAACTGATCTTTAGTCAAATGTTAAACAATTCAAGATGAAGGACCTCATAATTTCTAAGAAGCTTTATCAGATCATCTTCAAAAGTAAAAAGGCTTGAATTTCTTAGAATTCTTTTCAGGATACAAAGGACCTCGATTAAATTAAACATAAAGCCCTTGTGTTTGAAGATTTTAAAAGATAAAGACTTTTAATTTTTTTTAAAAGGCAGGCTAAGAATGAGCAGTAAAAAGGGCAGCAGGGCGAACACACATACTAACTAACTCTAGGAAAAGCCTTAAAACTTTAAGTAAGAGCTAATGTTATTTTTCTCATTAAATGCAAACTGTCAGATTCTACTAACTAGAATTCTTGGTACAGAAAATATATCAATGTTAAAGTAACGAACCCAGAAATCTTTAACTAGCACTACTTATGTTTCTCTTAGAAGATCTGCAAAACTGCTCAAATTTACAGGCAATTAATGACAAATTGCAGCCAGTAATCTCATGAAGAATTTAAACATTTTTCTATCTCTCCCACTATTACACAGAAAGCATTATAACTTGTTAGTTATATGTGCTCCTTATAGATAGCCACCCTTTGGCGTGGCCTTCAGTATGATTTTTATCATTCTCTCCTTTGCATTGGGCAGCAAATCAGACAAGCAGCGTTCAGAAGAAACAGAGGATTAGTTCATGAAGGAAGAAGAAAGGCAAGACCTAAAACTGGGCAAAAGAAAGGATGTAGGGAAGAGGATTAATACCCAAAGCTGATGAAACTGGTAAAACAACACACTCAATATATGTCAACATCAATATGCTTATATGCTTTTTCCTAAAGAAATAAAATGAAGAGAAAAAAAAATCAGTATAGTCAATATTGTTCACTGCAACATTTTTTAAAGTAATGAATATCAGAAACAACCTAGATGTACAAAAGTCTATAGAACATACACTTGATAGAATATTGCATAGTCAACTTAATGATAAAAGCTAAATTAATTTTATATATATATATATACATATACAGACATACACACATGTACATACACGTATGTGTGTGTATATGGCTGCTATCTCTATAATCAACCCCACACTGCCCATCACAGAGACCAGGTCCTTCCCCCTACTTCCCTAGGCAGCAGATGTTACACTTACACAAAACATTTTTCATTCTTAAAAAAACACAGCTGTGTGGACAAACTATGTAGTGTGAACTCCTCTAGTTTGGAAGCTGCTGGCGGACAGCCAGGATCCCCAAGATGTCTTCTTTTCCTTATGTTGATGGACCCAGCAACTGAGCTCTGCAGGGCTCTACTGAACAAAGACATTAGCGACAAAGAACCACTACTCCCTGAAGCTGACTTTATTGTGTCCTGAATGACAGGACATGGGTCACTGTGTTACATAAACCATGCAACTACCAACAGTATGGTAAGAATGAATTAATTTTGCACTGGTGATAAGTGCCAGCACTACTGGGCCACTTGTCAAATGAGTGTTTCCTGAACAGCTCTGACTTCAATAACACCAGGTAGTAGCTTCAGTGAGAAGAGTGCAGACCGTTCTATTGGCACCCTGGACTTGGCCAGGGCATTGCAGCAGTCTAAATGTGACTGAGAGTCCATTTACTTACTGCAAAGGTCAAGAGGAGGAACTTGTTGAGGAGGACAGGGTTTTCGAGAGCAGCGCCTGATTTTATGGCTTCCCATATCTGTCAGAAGAAAGAGAAGTGTCAAGGCAGGTTCACAGGCATCTCTGAGCTTCTCACAAATGAAGCACAGAGGCAAAAAGCTCCAAGCTCTTCTTTCCTCCAGGCCCAGCACCACTTAACCCAGGCTGTAAAGTGAGTTGTTACCTCACTCTGGCCACTTTGGATGGCCTCTCCACCAGCCACACTCCCTGTGGGGGCTGAGGAAATTGAGAGAACCCAGAAGCCTCCTCTCAGTCAGACTCAGCATCCAAGGAGGCAAGCAGGCCATTTTCATGTCTTCATTATTTCCTCCAACAAATATTTACTGATTGCCTACTATCTACCAGGCACATCAGGATTACAGAATAAAAGACACAGTCCGGGGTGCCTGGATGGTTCAGTTGGTTAAGAGACTGCCTTTGGCTCAGGTCATGATCCTGGAGTCCCAGGATGGAGTCCTGCATTGGGCTCCCCACTCAGTGGGGAGTCTACTTCTCCCTCTGACCCTCCCCCCCTCATGCTTTCTCTCTCTCTCTCCCTCAAATAAATAAATAAAATCTTTAAAAAAGAAAAAAAAAAGGCACAGTCCCTACCCTCAAAGAGCCTTGAGTTCAGTGAGGGAGAGAGGCATAAATGTCTGAGTACACCACCAGGTAGGACATACTACCTCAAAAAGATGTGGAATTCCTGGAAGGAGCACTGAACTAGGCTGGGGAGGGGTTCTAGGAGGCAGTGATTTGAACTAGGTATAGGGGATTTCTCAAAGTGTCACTTGGGATTATCTTGCCCTGAGACATGAAGAGAATGATGAGTTTATGCATACTCAGCAAGTACTGTGACCAGAAGCAGAAGCTGGTACTGGTCTGCAGCTGCTGATCACAAGATGTTTTAGTAGCTAAGATTAGCTGCTAAACTTTGCGTCACTAAGCAAAACAAACAGTTGCACCAAAGGAGCCACTGGGTGGAAGAGGGAAATAAAGAGAAGTTCCTGCAATTGACATAATAACCTTGGAGGAGCTGGACCAAGGAAGAGCAGGCCCCACGTCTGATTAACTAAGGGGGTGGGAACTGCTGGGGAGTGTGGATGGGGGTGAAGGCTGAGCCCCAGGACAAGGGGTGGGATTTCTGTGGGGAACAACCTGTGATTTTTGATGATGGATGAGAATCTGACCCAACTCCTTGGAGACAGCCTTTGAAATGTGCAGCCAGAGCAGGAGCCCAGGAGCAGCCAAGCTGCAGGCCAAGGAAAACCACCATCATCACTTGGGTCACGAACTACATCCATCTCCAGTTTTGTAAGGGATTGGTTAGCCCGGTGATGGGTATTAAGGAGGGCACGTACTGCATGGAGTACTGGGTGTTATACGAAAACAATGGATCATGGATACCACATCAAAAACTAATGATGTATTGTATGGTGACTAACATAACATAATAAAAAAAAAAAAACAGAGTTACTGTAAAAAAAAAAAAAAGACCAAAGGCAGAAGATTTCCTTCTCCGACCGTGGCACCCACACCCATTTTTTCTTTTTTTAAGACTAGTGTGAAGACCACTCAATTAAGTGTGTTAGAGGGGACAGGGATAAACTGTCTTCCTATTTTAATTCCTCACACTAACTCAGATATGAAGTAGTAAGAGGAAGACACTCCTGGCACAAAGAATATCATGTCCCAAGGACAGAGGTGAGAACAAAAGTAGGGGAAGGAATTTTAAGTGATTTGCTGTGACAAGGGTCAGAGAAGGTGAGGGCAAGAGTGACAGGAGAGAAAGGCCACAGAGGCCACAGAGGCCAGACCACAATGGGCCTTGTAAATCAGATGGAGTAGTTTAGATTTAGCCCTAAAGATATGGGAGAGACAGTACAATCATCTCTGATAGCATTACAGTGCTTAGGACTGGAAAGCCACGGGACACAAATAACAGAGAACCCAAAGGCATGCAGACACATGAATAGAACTCTCTGGGACAGGTCAAGCTGCTTCCAAATGCTAACTGGAGAGCAGCAGCAAAGCTTTTCACAACTGCCCTGCCATGGCTTTCCAGCCTATCCCCAGCTGGGAGCCTGAACATCTTCTCCCTGACCTTCCCACCAACGCAGGAGAACTGCAAGTACTCTCTCTCAGATATAAACCAAAGCCCACAAAGATCTTTAAGTACCGACTCTATGCTAGTTTCCCTGACAGACCCACGCACCTGATCAGAAACATTGGGCCTACCAAGACCAGGGAAGATAGGACAGATACATCATCGTTTCCCAGCTAACCTCATCTGCTGCTTGCTCCAAAAGTAGCTTCTTATCTGCGGCCTTGAAAGCCTCAAGTGTGTTGGTGTTAAAGAGCGTTCCAACAGCCGGGCAGCAGTGGGCTGGGGTGGGAGCACTCCTGGACATGGGAGAAACATGGTTAGGCAGGCACAGACGGGAGAGCAGTGGGAGACAAAAGACAGGGCAAAGAACTAAAAAAAATAAAATAAAAACCAGCACTATACACACAAAAAAAGCCTCTATATTCCCTTTACCCTCATTTCTCATTGTTCTTCCACTGCTCACCACACCCCACACCACCCCCAAATATAAGTTCATTACCTAGTTTTTACTCTTTCTCATCTTTAACCTGAAAGGGAAACATCATTTACTGAACTTCTACTGTGCCAAGAACTATACAAGTTTTGCATTTTCGTAACAGCACTTTCTCCTGGTTAAAGGCTTAAGTAACTCACCTAAGGTCACATAAAGATAGGCGGAGCAGGAATCTAAAGCCAGAACTAGCAGACTCCAAGGTACTGAGCTGCCTACTCCCCATTCAAACCCTCCCAGGCTTCAAGGCCCTACGCCAAACACTCTCCTTCCAGGAAGCCCCTCCCATTTTCTCTGGTAATGGCTGGCACAGGAAACAGCATCACATTTTAGAGTGTCTTCAAGATTGACCATCATAGACACCCAACTAGAGGACAGTAAGCTCCCTGAGGCAGGGAACATGTCTCCCTCTTCTGACTGTCTCCAGACCTTATCCAGCCCAAACGGGCTCCACAAAGCTGCTGCTGAGCCAACTTCTGGTGGTCGTCTGAGTCACAAAGACAAAATGTATCATACCTGGGCTACCTGCCAATCTGTCATATCACATGTGTATCACACTCTATTCTGTCCCCTTACAGTCTTCAGAGTAATCAAAATCAGGGGAGAAGAAGATGAGTTAATTCTGAATACAAATTCAGATGTGGAAACATCTGGTCTCTTCTCTGAAATGATTAACTTATGTTTCAGAGGTTACAGATGCTAAATGAAAATACTCATTTCATTAGTAGCCTAATATTGTTGTCAATTACCACTACTGCAGAGAAAATGCATTTTTATTGATTGTACAAAGACCTCATGTCTCTTGGAGTCTGTAAAACTGGGTTCACAGGGGCTGTGAAGAGAGAAGATCGAAACCTAGACCAGGTGTGGAGGGGTGCAATGGGTGGTGAAGGCAGCTATGCCAAATATTGTCTGTGGGGCTTAAATGCCAAGTCCTGGGAAAAAAGTAACTTTCAGTGGCCAGAGCCTTCCCTTGGGGGCTGACAAGTCAGCAAATCATAGGCTGTTTCTCACAACTCTACTCCAATAAAATATTTTTCATCCACATGGGAGGAGGACATCAAAGACAGTCTTGAAGAGAAAGAGAAATCACAAAGGGGCAAGATGCAGCCTAGAGAGAGGAAGAAGGAGCACAGTGGTTGGTACACTAGGCTTCCTACATTCAGACTTGGCTTTAGAAATTACTGCTGAAATAGAAGGAACAAAGCTCTGATCTAATTCTGATACATGCACAAGAAGGGACCCTTTTTCCTAAGTGCCTGAGTGTCCCAGGTGTGTGAATGCAGTGTCAAAGTGTCATCATGAGAAGTCAAGTAACTGCCAGCATGCTGGTCAGGCTCCTAGAACATTAGTGCCCATGCAAGTTAATCAGTGAGAAGAAGCTGAAGTTTCAAAGGGAAGAATTTTTCATGAGTAAAGTCCTACCAGGGGAGGTAGCCAAGGAAACGCATTTAAAAAGTGATAGTGGGGGGGGGGGGAAGTCATTCTGCCAACCTCTCCAGGTTCAAGTTCACTTGTTCCACAGATAGATGGCTCAGATGAAGAGTGGAAAGAGCCCTGGACTTGGAAACAAGAGAATATTAGTTTAGTTTCCTACAATTCTATTGATATGAAATGCCCAGGATAGGCAAATCCATAGACAGAAAGTAGATCATGGTTACCTGGCCTGGGGAGTGGGAGAAGGGAAGAATGTAGAGTAACCACTTATGGGTATGGGCTTACTTTCTGCAATGATGAAAACGTTCTAGAATTGGTGGTGGCAGTTGCACAACCTTGTGAATACACTAAAAACTGCTGCATTATACATTTTAAAAGGGCAAATTTTAGGATATGTAAGTTATATCTCAATAAAACTGTTAAAAGATCAGAATTAGAAATCTTCCCCATATACCAAGGCCAACAGTGAATTCGCAATGATGTATAGACTAACCAGGTAAAGGACTGATCTTAGAAAGGCCTCAAGCCTGGACCTGCTTGGGAATGCTGCCTCTAGAAACTTGGCCTGCACTTCGCTCAGTCTCCTAGTACAGGGTAAGGAAAGTACTGAAGCTGGTTTGCACCTGTTATTCACACCTGGCCAAAGGCAGGCATGTGGCCAGAGCCTCCAGAACAGACAGGCAGGGTGGTGGCCAGGAAAGAATAAATCCCCCAGAATAAAGAGAGAGGTGGCTTTTCATTATTTTGAGGAATCTCTGCTCCATGTGCACAGCTCTGCATGCCCACAAGGAACTTTGGGAACCCAGAAGTCATATTCAGTCTGGGGGCATGCACCATTATCTCCTGCTTTCTGTAATAATCTGTGAGTGTCTGTTTTGCAACATCTCTACCAGACTCCACGGCTGTCTTTCTACCAATCACACCACATCCCATTTTGACAGCCATGCATTTAGACTGCTTGTAATTGATTTCAGCAGTTATTGGAGCAACTAGTCCATGTCAGATCTGTGTTAGGAACTAACGAGATAGAGATTAAGAGAGTCTGTGTTCTGTGCTGATGATTTTGCATATGAGTCTCATTTCCTTAACTATTTTTTGAAGTTTTTTCGAGGGCAAGGGTTATGGCTTCTATTTCTCTAATTAAGTCCAACTTGAGGCTTAGAAAAGAAAACATTTCTTCTGACTGCAAAGATAAATGCTCCTCAAGGGAAAGAAGCCCAGAAAAAGGAAAACTGATGCTTTAATGAGTCAGTTTCACAATTCTGCAGAGCTTGTCCACCAAAATCTACTCTTTCCTTCTTAAACAGAAATAGAGTACATATATGCTGCTTGTAGTGGGGCACCATGCACCAAGACTGGGACCACCCAGTCTTCCTTGCAACACAGGTGAGGACTCATGCTCTCCCCAGTGGAACGTGAGCAAAGTGACACGTCATTTTGTTACCTGCCTGGCAAGGTAAAGTGACAATTCAGGTTGTTGGGTTTCTTTCAAACTTTTTTCTCTTTCTTTCAAGATTTTATTTAAAACAAGTTAGTTAACATATAGTATAGTATTAGTTTCGGGAGTAGAAGTTAGTGATTTCTCCCTTGCATATAACACCCAGTGCTCATCACAACAAGTACCCTCCTTAATGCCCATCACCAGTTATCCCATCCCCCCACCCACCTCCCCTCCAGCAACCCTCAGTTTGTTTCCTCTAGTTAAGAGTCTCTTGTGATTTGTCTCCCTGTTATTTTATTTTTCCTTCCCTTCCCCTATGTTCATCTGTTTTGTTTAAATACCATACAATTTCACTCATATGTGGAATTTAAGATACTTTTTTTTTAAGTAGGCTCCATGCCCAACGTGGGGCTTGAACTCACACCCCTCAGTTCAAGAATCACATACTCCACCAACTGTCAGCCAAGTGCCCCCGACAATTCCGTTTTAAGCAGCACACAAAGACAAGCCCTCCAGAATGATGGGAGCCACAGAGGGAAGAAGACTGAACTCCAGTCCCAGACTATTAAATGGGTAAGAAATAAACCTCTTTTGTGTTTGGCCATTACATTTTGGGGTCTGGTTTAGCAGTATACCCTACCCTAAGCAGTTCTCTCCAGTGCAAAATGGTTGATGCCTGACAAAATACTACTTGACTGCTAATTCACCCAATACAATGTGGAGAACAGGATCTTACGGTGCTAACTGGCTGGCAGAGACCCATTAGGCTTCTGGGGACTCAGAGGATAAGGGATTTATCTGGTGCTATGCAAAGCTGAGATACTCTTGGCATCTATAAATGAGTACTAGGACTGTTAGCTCTTCAGCTGTACCTTATTCCTCTCTCCATGCCCAGTGCCTCCCACATTCTATTGTCAAGACACAGAGGAAGCAACCAATAAGTATTTCTGAAATAACCATTACCTTTTCACATTTATTACAACATAGAGCACACTACAATGCAAATATGTATCTCCTACCTGTATCCAGAGCTCCATGTTTCCTAAGTCTTTGTATTCCTACCACCTACACATCCTGCACGTAAGAGGCATTCAGCATCTGATGAATAAGTTTATACAAACCCATGCAGATGTACAGTAATAAAAACAAAGAAAGAATAATAATGAAAATAATTTGGATATGAAGAACTCCTTTCTTCTGTGGCGCTCCAAGCACTTCCATTAAACTCCCCAGCTGTCTTAGTCTGTTTGGATGCTATAAGAAAATATCACAGACCAGGTAGCTGATGAATAACAGAAATTTATTTCTCATAGTTCTAGAGGCTGGAAACCCAAGATCAAGATGCCAGCATGGTCAAGTTCTGGTGAAGGCCGTCTTCCAGTCACAGGCTGTCCACCTTGAGCCACGTCCTCAAGTGGTGGAAGGGGCATGTTAGCTCCCTGGGTGTCTATTATAAGGCACTGATCCCATTCATGAGGCCTCTGCCTCATGACCTAACCCCCTCCCAAAGGCCCCACCTCCCGATACCATCACCACGGGCATTAGGTTTTCAACATATGAATTTTGGCAGGGACACAAACACTTGGACCAAAGCACCAATCATCTGAAGACAGATTCAGAAAATCACAGACTTGTAAAACTGGAAGGAACGTCAGAAGCCAAGTGCCAGAGATGAGGAAACTGAATGTGAGGAAATTAAAAGCACTTATTCTAGGTCACAGAGTTAACCCGCCATAGATACCAGGTCTACCAGCTCCAGCTCTGCCACTAGAGCCGCGCCTCATTCCTGCTCATCTCCCCAACCGCCCACTACACACCCTCGCACACCATGGTTATTCAACAGAACGATGAAAAGGTATGACCAGTCAAATCAAGCAACTCCTGTGAAAGTCAGAGCTGTGCGATCACAGATGTTCTTACCTCCATCAACTAAAATTTCTGGATCGCTTGAGTTTAAGAGGTTTGGATTTTGTAATAAGATCAAAACCTAACTTCTATGAACTGCTTTTTTCTTATAATTAATTGTTCCAAAGAATAAAATTATTAAAATATTAAAAAAAATAACCGTTCAGTCTAGTACCAGAATAAAGATGGCAGCAAGTTTAGCTTGCAATTAATGTCAGATTCTTGAGATCACATTAAAACTACACTGCTCATATGCCCCCTTGAACTTCTTCAGATTATTTAATGCTTATACACTGTCGATCATTTTCCTTATTATCTTGTAACTGCTTCAAAGGTAAGTTAATCTCTATCAAAACAAGAGAGAAATTACCAGGATTTGATTTGTTTCGACAAGCAATCACAAGGAATTTATTACAGATCAAGAAAGGTCTGAAAAGAACAAGAAACACCAACACATACCCTTTAAAGATATAAAGACTAATATATTTTTTAATAGGACCACGTTTTGTTTATTTTTCCTAAGCCTTTCTTTCCCCTCAGAGTGTGGTGTGTTATTTATTTCAGCATATCAAATCCCTGATTCACCTGGGGAAAGGACTAATATCATTTTGGATTTATGTTATGCAGTTAAATTTTGCAATTTGAGATAGAAGAATCAAATGTGTTGACTTTTTGAGAGATTTTAAAAATATAGTCTATGGCTAAAATCAACAACACAAGAAACAACAGGTGTTAGCAAAGATGTGGAAAAAAAAGGAATCCTCATGCACTGCTGGTGGGAATGCCAACTGGTGTAGCTCCTGTGGAAAACAGTATGGAGGCTCCTTGAAAAATTAAAAATACAATTACTGTATGATCCAGTAATTGCACTATTGGGTATTTACCCAAAGAATACAAAAACACTAATTCAAAGGGATACATGCACCCCTGTGTTTACAGCAGGATTATTTACAATAGCCAAATTATGGAAGCAGCCCAAGTGTCCACCGATTGATGAACGGATAAAAAAGATGGGATATACATATATACAACGGAATGTTATTCAGCCATAAAAAAAGAATGAAATACTGCCATTGGCAAATGACATGGATGGAGCTAGGGAGTATAATACCAAGTTAAATAACTCAGAGAAAGACAAATACCATATGATTTCACTCATTTAAGAAGTTAATCTTAAGAACTTAAGACACAAAATAAACAAGCAAAGGGGACGAGAGAGAGAGAGAGAGACAAATCAAGAAACAGACTCTTAATTATAGAGTACAAACGGATGGTTGCCAGAGGGGAAGGGGGTAAGGGGATGGGTTAAATGGGTGATGGGGATTAGGGAGGACACCTGTCATGATGAGCACCAGGTGATGTGTGGCATGGTTGAATGACTATATTGTACATCTGAAACTAATACAACACTGTATGTTAACTAACTGGAATTAAAAGAAAAACTTCAAAACCCCCCAAAAATAAATAAAATGAAAATAAAAAATATATTCTAGGGATCCTTTACTTGGAATACCCTAACCTTTGACTACTGCGACTTTCAAAAGCCAGGCAGTCCTTACAAAGACCACTTGGCCTTTCTCATTTCCCACATGTTGACACTGCTAATGTGGAGAAAGCAGGAAACACGGACCACACTGAAGCCGTCAATTCTTCAACCATTAATTGTAAGACAATATGGTTTCAGCTCCACCCTTCTGTGTGGATTTCAGTTTGGGACTGCAAACAGCCTGATCAACAAATCCAATGACCCTTGCATTGAACGCTGACCTTTCTGCTTCTGACATTGTTGATCAATTCTTTCCTTCCTGAAAGCACCCAACCTTGGTTTCTGTAACACTTCTCTGTCCTTGTGCCCCAGTCATCCTAAAAATTGGGAGGCCCCTTTGGGGAGGGCAATTCAGCAAAAGCTACCTAATAAATGTTCACTGATGTCCATGGATAAGCAACTGAAGGAGTAAGTCAAGAGTAAGTCAAGAAGTACCAATAAGTAATCACAAAATATTAAATAAAATCAAAAGCAGGAGGGATAAATATTATGTTTTAATCAATCTAGATGATACTTCGCACCTAATAGGCTCTGATAATTACCTGCTGAAAAAAAATATATCCGATAGTCCTAAGCATCGAGCACTTGTCTCTGTGCAATGGAATTTGAATTGAAGAGAATTGAAGAGCTGGCCCTGCTTCCGGGGGCTCTGCCAGCTCCTCCTGGGGCCCACCTATGTGTAAAGGTAAGAATGCTCATTCCTCACAAAAAGGAAACACTTTAGATTTTAAGCAAAAAAAAAAAAAATACTCACATGTCAAAAGCACTGAACTCCAACGTTAAGCGAGCTGGCAGCCCAGCAGAATCACCTGGACAGAAGCATTATCACATTTTCCATTATGAGTCAGCAATAGCAGCATTCATAACTAAAACATTTGTGAATAATTTTGTTCTCTTTCTTGAGCCCTAAGTGCCCTGTCCAATTCCTGGTCATCCATATTCAACAGGGACTTAGCAGAAGATGCCAGAGCTTTTCTGAATTGGAGGAATTTGTCAAGACTATAAAAAAAGATTCATTGGAAAAAAAAAGTTTCCAATCTCCTCCCTCAGCAATTCTAAGTAGTCAGTATTAATTCTTTGGATTAATACCTGGAGTCTCACCACTCCCTTTCTTTTCCCCACAGCAGAGAAAAAGAAGTGCAAATGAATTTGTATCAAAAGCCAGGAAGTAAAATGGGGATAAAAGGTACAGCATAGGGAATATAATCAATGTTACTGAAGTAGAACTGTACGGTGACAGATGGTAGCTACGCCTGCGGTGAGCAGAGCATAACATATAAACTTGTCAAATCACTATGCTGTAAATCTAAAACTAACGTAGCACTATGTGTAAACTACACCCAAATAAAAATTAATTAATTAATTAAAGACAGACAGGAAGTAAAATAGAAACCAGTGAACAGTATTAATTATAAAAGACAAGGGTGTCCCTTTCTAAAGGAAAGCTGACCCTATACTGGAGGGCAGAAAACATAACTGAAGATGATGGAATACGGAGTTTACTGTCACCTACCATTGTAGTAATAGCCCTTAATGTCCTTGGGAGCTTCATCCAGCCGATACTCATTCAGCTTCCTCTGGGTCAACTCGTGCCAGAATCCAACGTCCAAGGCACTGCTAAAGGGAGCGAACTGCAATTTGGAGAGCCCAGGATCCCCCGGAGCTGCTGCCATTATTTGTTGCCTACTAAAAAACAAAACAGAACACAGCAAAATAGCACAAAATATGGTAAGAAAAAAATGTGTAATAAGGCATAATCAAAACAAACAAACAAAAGATGATGGGAGATATACAGGCTACCTGAAGACCTAACTGAAAATCACCCTGAGTACTCCGCCTATGTTGCCAACAACATAGGATGACAACACAACTGATTTTCTAAGTAAAGTCCTTTCTCTTAGGCCTTTCTGGCCTTTACCTCTGTGTATCTTCCTTTCTTGTTCAAGTCATTCTGACTGCTACACGAATGCGACTCCTTCGTCGACATAATCACAGTCTCAGACATTTCTGTCCTCCTGTGTGGTCCTGGAGAAGTTCACAAGCCCAGCGGGTCAGAAACACAAGGCCAACCAGCAGAGCTCTGAATGAGAGCAGCACTTGAGCACCCCCTGCTGAGGAGAATGAAGAAATTTCTGCCCACCTAACCTGAACTTTTTTTACATCTCACCTTTTATCTTTTAAATGCATGGAAAATTTGCATTTTACCGTACCATACGTATTTTAATATTTCCTTCTCCCCCTGAAATCATCAAATAAATGTGACCCTCCCAGCAATCAGACATGCGTACACTGTAATTCCCCCACCCCTGCACACACTCTAAGGGGGACACCACTACCAGCCGGAGCAGCACAATACTAGAGCAACTTGGTATTTCCAAAAAGCAGAAGTCAGGGAGGTCTCTTCACTCTCCACCCTAATTTCCCTATGACCAGAGAGAGTAATATTTCTGCAGCAGAAAGTATGAAGAATCACACTAGATGACAACAGTTCACATCTATTGCCTGAGTTTTGAGCCAAGATTATCACATAGCTTTCAGTTTTCCAAACTTGTTAGATTTTGGAATTAAGAGATAACAAGCTTTCCGGGGTGCCTGGGTGGCTCAGTCAGTTGAGCAGCTGCCTTCGGCTCGGGTCATGATCTCAGGGTCCTGGGATCGAGCCCCAGGTCAGGCTCTCTGTTCAGCAGGGAGTCTGCTTCTCCCTCTCCCTCTATGCACGTATTTTTTCTCTCTCTCGCTCTCTCTCAAATAAATAAATAAATAAAATCTTTTAAAAAAAAAAAGAGATAACAAGCTTTCGACTGACAATAACTAGATAGTAAAATGCAAAGTTAGCACTCCATGAAAATGCTAAAATTCCAGAAAGAGGAGATGAGTATGGGGCAAAGCAGGGAGGACGTCTCAGGGAAGGAGCTCTTTAAAACTCCTGAATGCCTCAGTATGTATTCTCAGCATCATGCGTCAGACAATGTCTGACCAAAGGCTTTCCAACTTTCCCCACCTTGAGGGCTCATTAAAAACTGAGGCTTAAGGGACACCTGGGTGGCTCAGTCAGTTAAGTGTCCGCCTTCGGCTCAGGTCATGATCTCGGGGTCTTGGGATCAAGTCCTGTATCGGGCTCCCTGCTCAGTGAGGCGCCTGCTTCTCCCTCTGCCTGCCGCTCCCCCTGCTTGTTTTCTCTCTCTCTCTCTGACAAATAAATAAATAAAATCTTAAAACAAAACAGAGGATGCCTGGGCTCCACCTGCTGGAGGGGAGAAGGGAGGGTGAGGGTGGCCAGGAGTCTCCAGGTTTGATTAGTGTCCCAGGCGGCTCTGATTCAAGTTTGGTACTATCTTGATGGCTTCAGGCCACTGGCACTCTTACTTTTGGAGGCCCCACCTCTAAACCATTTCAAACATATTTAAACGTACCCTCGTCCCGTATTAAATAATTTCTGGCTTTTAATTATTTGAAAGGCTTTTTATAATTCTGTACTCTCAGAATGTTCATCTTTTTCCAGCTCACACCTATTTCCATAGGACCAGGGAAAGCTTATGGATCCCATGCACTGGGGCTTCAGGACCCAACAGAGAAACAGACCCTCATATAGGTGACCTGGGGCCTTCGTGTTGAGAAACGTGGATCTAGAACACCCAAACAGCCTCCTCCAATCGCTCCCTTCTACTCTTCCTCCACAATGCTTTCCACCATTGGTTTTTGAAAGATTCCACGCTCAGCTCTCTCCTTGGTCTATAAGTTTTCTCAAAAGCAAAATTACTCATTTTCTACATCAATTTCTATTTATATGTCAGTGAACTGTAGGACTATACTTCTAGAGAGCTAACCTCCAAACATATACAGTTGACCCTTGAACAACACAGGTTTGAACTGCATGAGTCCACTTGTACGTGGAATTTTTTCGACACGGTACAGTATCAAAATACTGTAAATGTATTTTCCTTATGGTTTTCTTAATAATATTTTCTTTTTTCTAGCTTACTTTATTATAAGAATACAGTATATAATACATATAACCTAAAAGCTATGTGTTACAGTATATAATACATATAACCTAGAAGCTATGTGTTAATTGACTGTTGATGTTATCAGTAAGGCTTCCGGTCAACAATCGGCTATTAGTAGTTAAGTTTGGGGGAGTCAAAAGTTATACATGAATTTGACTATGTGGGGGGTCAGCACCCCTATACCCCACATTGTTCAAGGGTCATCTGTATGTTTTAAAAGCCAGGACTTGGATTTCTCACAGACATCTCAAGTTTGACAAACCCCAACTGAACATTTCCTTTCCCAAAATTCTGCCCCTTTCCCAATACGTCCTAGTTTACTTAAGAGTATCACTTATATCCGAGGTCAAAACCTCAAAGTCATCTTCAATTTTTCTATCTCTCATAGTCAGTAAATCAGTAATTGCTAGAGACTCAACCTTAAACGGGCCTCTGGAATGAGATGAAGGTGACAGCTACTGGGCATTGACCAGGACCAGGCAGTGCAGCAGAGGTGTGCACCTGAATTTATTCCTCTGGAAAGCCCTAATAAGTGACAGTTCCAATTTTACAGAGGAAGAGACTGAGGTTCACGGAGGTAAGAAGTCCACAGAAGTACATACAGGTAGGAAAGTGGGGTGAACTGGGGAGGACAAGAATCCAAATTCCACATGCCCATACTCTTCATGCAATTTCATGTTTCCTGTCCAAGTCCCTTCTCTCCTCCATCCCCCTGCCACATGTCAGGCGCACCATCTCACACCTCAGCTCCTGAGGTAACATGCTCACAGGTCACTGCCTTCTGTCTCTACCTTCTCCAAACAAGATGTCATGTTGCCACCAGAACTGATCTGCACAGGTGACTGCCTTGTTTAAACAAACAAAACCTTACCGGCGTTACCCCAGAGAGAGTAAGGCGCCAACACTGTCTCAGCTTGGTCATTTCTCAGTCTTACGCCTTTCCCTAGGAAACCTCTCCCCATCTCTACCAGGAAAATTCCATCTCATCTAGTAAGATTTTTTATGAAGCTCTCATTAACGCCCACAGTCAGTGGGCATCAATGGTTCCCTTCTCCATGATGACAGATGAAAACTTCCATTAGAGCATTTACCATCATGAATCATACTTCCTTTTTTGATCATACCCTTTTAAAATTTTTTTAAATAACAGCAGCAGTAGTAGTAACTATTCTAATTGAATCGTTTTTCTGTACCAAGCACTAAACATTTTACACATTATCCTAGGACAACCTCAAAGTGGTTGCCCTATGCCTACTTTACAGAAGAGAAATGGAGGCACTGAAAATACCAAGTACCTTGCCCAAAGTCACTCAGTTAGGAAGGAGAAGAGCTGAGATTATAAGCCAGGTCTACTGGCTTCAAAGCCCCAGCTCTCATCACAAGTACAGTAGTACTGCCTTGAAGGAAGACACCCCTTTTCAGAGCCTTTATATTGCCCATCAGCCACACAGATGCTAAAAAAGAACCATTTTGAAAAACATTTGCATACTAACTTCCTCTCCAACAGAGTCAAAAGTAAAAGGTCATAGCCAGAGTAGTCATCCAATATGGAAGGAAATCAACACAGCAGCAGACAGTAGTACAAATGAATCTCTGAAAGCCTCTGTGTGATGGGTCATCAGGCCCCTACATGCTTTAGTCATCCACAACTTACTCTTAAAGGTCAGCGGTAACTCATCATCATTTGGATGACCTGCTGAAGTCACCAAGATGGAATTTTACCAGTGACAGAGAAAAAGAGAAGACTCTCTTCTATACCGCACTTAAAACAACTGGGAAAAGGTGACTCAGGAAGACCACTTAGAAAATAAGAGATGAGCATACTAACAAAGTAATCTGCATAAGAGGAACATCCTTCAAACATTTTCTGACTTATCTGATCTTTTAGAAATTTCAAACAGAACCCAAGAGCCTATTTCACAAGAGGATATGGTTGGTATTCAGCCGCTGAACTGCTGCTTGACAGGCTAAGAAGACAGAAAGGTCCTAAGCAGCAGCAACATGTGATGAGGACATTGCTGGAAACATCTAAATAGCATACTCAAGTATAAATATATCACTTAGGAATCCATACATCTGTGTCACACTGCCATCTTCCTTAAGCTGGAAGGGAAGATTTAAGGAAGTCATGATCAAAATGGAATTCTGGAGGGAGTAGTGAGTTATAGGTGTAAAGTCATTTATGTGTCACTCACCTAGATCCAAACGTCACCTGCTTCCTAAAAAATTACTTGTCTATACAACCCTAGACAATACAAGGTGAGAATTCTGCTTAGAAACTTCAACACTATATATAGACATATTCAAGGAAGGAAAATGACAGGGGCTTCAATATAAGTGTGGTTCAACTTTATTTCCACTATTTCTATCATATTCAGGATGTGAAACCCAGGAGTTATACAAGATGGGATTGTGTCATCTCCACTGAAAGAGGAAAGGCTTTGATGAGGATTCAGTGCTTTTCATGAGCAAGAATCCCAGCAGTAACCAAAATATCCAGCCAAGATTTAACTGAAATAGCAGGTGGGTGGTTAAGTAATACAAACTCTCTGGGGCTGTGTGTACCACCCAAACGTGGTGCAAATTTCTGGCTTTATGAAAATAAAACTAAGTCACACTCAGCAACTTACACAAAGTAGGAGCTCATAAAACACCACTGTCTGAGTACTTGCCAAAAGTTTCTTTACAAATGGTCCTAAACCTTGGGTAGTGCTGTTCTTTAAAGTCAAATCCCCACAGGAAATGGGTAACAGTGGTTGCCTCCCAAGAAAGCAGCTATGGAATCAGGAGACAAGGGTGTGGAGAGACTTATTTTCACTGTATGGCCCTATTCCCTTTGAATTTGTTTCGAAATTCAATGAATTTTGTGTATGTGGAATAACAATACAGAAATAAATAAAATAATTAAAGAAAAAAAGTCCCAACCCAATGGCAAGTTGGGGAATGAAAGACACCCAAGGCTACCAGCACAGCTGCTTTAATTCCAAGAAACAACACCTGAGAGATCCCTGACCAACAACGTCTTACTCGTCTTTCTTCAGCACTCAGCACATTGCCTAGAATATATTAGGAGCTCAGTAAATGTTGACACACAATAATAGCTCTCTTCCCCCCAAAAAGGCCAATAGATGGATGCTATAATGAGACAAATTACAGCAGACTTCAAAAATTACTAATAGCCTGAATTGTCCAAATAAGAAACAGATTGGCTGGAGAGATAATGAATTTTCCATTAGTGGAAGTGTCCAAGCATATATTAGATGATTATTTGCCAAGTCATATTGTACAAAGGATTACTGTATCAGGCAGTCAGACGAGACCAGGGTTTGGCAGGCTTTTTCTGAAAAGGGCCAGATAGTAAATATTTTAGTCATTGCATGCCAAAACAGTTTCCGTTATAATTTCTTCTCCTTTTTTACAACCTTTGAAAAATGTAAAAACAATCCTTAGCTTGTGGACTGCACACACACAAAAAGGCCTTGGTCAGGATCTGAGCTGCAAGCTATAGTTTGAGAACTCTCAGACTAGATGATCTTTCCACACCTGTCATTTGAGTGAAGCAAACTGCAAGGCCACAGTTGCTGGTCTATGATAGAAACCCCATAATGCTGCAAATACATCTTTATGAACTGGAAAACGTAGTCTACACAGAACACTCACATATATGTCAGCATCAGTAAGCTACCATGAAGCTCAGTTAAGATTTACTGAGGCTCGGGGAGTCTGCGTGGCTCAGTTGGTTGGGTGGCTGACTCTTGATTTCGGCTCAGGTCATGATCTCAGGATCCTGGGATTGAGCCCCGCATCAGGCTCCACACTCAGTGGGGAGTCAGCATGAGTATTCTCTTTCCCTCCCCCTCTGCCCCTCACCCTGCTCTCTCTCTCTCTCTCAAATAAATAAATAATGCCATTAGTGGCATTTCACATGCAAAACTGGCATATTACCACACCTTTGATGGTTTCCTTCCTACTTTTTCCTGGACCCCTGCTACTGCCTCCCAACTTCTCTGGTGCCACCCTGGTGGCCTCACCACTCCTCACCTCTGACTTGATGCTGAAGAAACATCAAGCTGCTTGGTTCTCCTCTAACACACCTGCTGTTCTGCCTCCGCAACTCTGAACAAACAGCCCCTCTGTCTAAAAGACATCCTTGCCCCTGTGACTGATACACTTTTCAAAATCCAGCTCAGAGGTTATCTGCTCCAGAAAGCCTTCCCAGAGCTGCCTTTCATTCTCTGTACTCCTTGTTTGCTCTTCTCCATCAGCTATGGTTAATCACTTCCGTCTCTAAGCTACCTCTACGTTTAGTATTACTGTCCAACTCTTCACTGATCTGTCTACCTCCATCAACTTGACTGAAAATTCTGCAGACACAGAGATCCTGGCTCATATTCCTCTCAATATACCATAGTCCCTTGCAGAGTGGCTCTCAAATGTTACTGAGTTCAAGAAACCTTTTACAGGTACCTTCCACAAGAGAAGCAAGAGAAAGAAATAAGCCAGGCTTCTGCAATTGGGAAGACAAACTCCAAGCTCATTACCATGGACTGTGGGGATTAGAGTAAGAAATCATGAAGAACAAATGGAAACAGGCCATATGACTTAGAAGGTCTCTAAACCTATTATTGGTTTTTAGGACTAAGATCTTAATGGGCAAGAGATGTGCACGTACAAATCAACTGAAATGAAACCTTACTCAACCAAATACAAAATTAGTAAAGAATAGATCTTTCTTCCTGAAAGTATTCCATGTTATAGAAGTTAAAAGCCTATATTCAGTCTCAAAGTATTTCTCCACAAAAAAAAAAGATTAATTTCAAAGGAGAGAAAAAGTGACTGTTGAGTGACAGAATCTGACAGACACCATCTTCATGTAGGGACTGAAGTTAGCACCAGCAGCAATGGGACCAACAGACACATATGCTATCTGATGGAATGCCACGAAAAGCACAAACACCTCTAACACGCAGCTAAAAACATGACTTGGGGCTCATTGAGAGGAAAAGTCAGGTAAACCCTAACTGAAAAACATTCTACAAAATGACTGAGACTGGCTTACAATCCTCCAAAGTGTCAAGGTCTTAAAAGTCAAGGAAAGACTAAGGAATTGTTCCAGAATGAAAGAGAAAGACATGACGACTGAGGGCAACATGTGATCTTGGGTTGACACTCTGCTTCTATACAGGATGCTATTGGGACAAAATCTGGATGGAGTCTCTGGGAGAGGGGTATATGAAAGGTCTTTGTCTTATTCTTGTAAGGTTTCTGCAAGTTTGAAACTGTTCCAAAATATAATATGAAGACAATTTTAGTGCCTGCACATACCTAGCCTATGTTATATTCAACAGGCAAAACCAATTAACATGACAGAAGTTAGAAGAGTAATTACAGGCTAGGGTGGGGCTACTGACTGGGACGGGGAAATAAGAAGCCTCCTGGGGAGCTGGACATATTCTATATACCTTGAGCTGGGAGGTGGTTACAGGGCACATACATATGTAAAAACCCATGAGCTATCGATTTATTAGTACACTTTACTATATGTATATGATACTTGAACAAAAAAAGTAAAAGAGAAAGCCCTATAATCAAGCTACAGTGATCCTACAAAGAACCTTCCTGTATTCATTTAATAGTTAACAGATGACCTATTTAAATCTAGCTTTGTTGAAAAGAAATTCATTTTTTCTAAATAAGTCTAAATGAAATATCATTTCCATAAATTTCTCTAGCATCTGTTATTAAAGAGGCTGAAGATGGAAGTATTTTGGCTTTGCTGCTTATATAATTAATTGGAGCAGGAAGGCTCCCTGATAAGTCTGTCCAACTGGTCTCCCTCTGGGGGGGGGGGGGGGCGATAGGATTGGACACAGCGAGTATTAAGCCAGTGTAGGATTTTTGGAAAAATGAAGAGTAAAATTGGTAGAAGATAAACAACAATCATAGTGACAAAACAAACAAACTTGTCTTCAGGGAAACTAGGCCCTTGGAGGACAGCGGAAAAACAGACCAGCCTAACCGTACCAAAAAAAAAAAAAGTCTTGCTATAACTTTTCCATGTGTGCGTTGTTGGGTTTTTGTTTGTTTGCTTTGGGAGGGCGAGGGGACTTTTGATGGTCCAGAGAAAGGATGTTAAAGTGACAGTAGTTGGGAGCCTGGTCTTCAGACAGACCCAAGTGTGAGCTCCAGTTCCACCTCAGCAGCTGAGGAGCTTCAGGCAGGGAACTTCATCCCCTGTGCCTCAATTTCCTTGTCTGCAAAATCAGGATAATTGTACCCAAGCCCTGAGGTTGCTGGGAGGGCTAAATGACAAAGTGTGTGATGTGCCTGTTCCAGTGCCTGGCACAGTCAGCAGTCAATAAACGGTAGTGCTATTAGTTCTTCTTGTCAACACATCTCTCCCACATTAGTCAACAGCGCCTGACTTAATGTGGTTGCCCTTCCCCATGCTCACTATGAAAACTTTCTCTGCCTCAAACATGCCTCATTGAAGCCTCACTTCCCTCAAAGGAGCACTGCAGTCACAGCAGAGTATTAATTAAAATGGAACGGATGGTCTCCTGCTATAGGTCATCAAGGAGAAGTCCAGAGGAACAAGTTCTAAGAGTTAGGAGCACTTTGTGTTCAATTTCTCTGAGGCCATGTGGGGCCATTCACTTAGCAGAAGTGCCAGAATAACCACAATTTGGCCCTGAAGTACCTTCTCTGGGCCAAGATGGAGCACAAAGAGCAGACTTCTGTTCTAATTCTCCCAGCTGCAGGGCTGTGAGCTCTGGCAGTCATTAAAATAAGCACCAAACCACATGGCCAAGTCCTGCTGACAGAGTATGTTCTTAGCTGCTGATGGGTTAAAAAAAAAAAAAGATGGAGAAGGCCAGGAGTGGGGAGAGGGCCCCTTTGGCATATAGAGCCAATGCACGTTTTGTCGGCTAACGATGCTCGGCAACTTCATGAGTTTTGGAAATAATGTGCAAGGCTGCCAAAGAGGGAGGTGTACAAGCCCTCCCTTCCAAAAGGAGGGGACAAAGTTCCAAACTTCGAAGACAGATTAGGCTTTACCAGAAGATGAAAACTCAGGACTCCTAAAGGAGAACCAGCTGGGTTCAGAAACCTCAATCCCTTTCAAAAATCGCATTAGAGTCAAGATGCCCCTGAGCCGAACTGATGTCTCCAGCAGACACCGAGTCATCTAAAATGGCTCTTTTTGTGACTGTACTATAAGGTGGTCATAGCTGTTCACATAAGCAGAGAGGACAACTGCTACTGTGGACCAGTTGTCTCCCTCACCTCCACGTATGCCATCTCTACCCCTACAAATCGACATTATTTGCTTCAAGAAGTTGGAGAACTGACAGTCACCTCCATAGTCTTCAAACTGTAACTTTCATTCTCACTGGCTACTCCTGGGAGTTTTTTCTTTGGTTTTCCTTCTGCTTTAATAACTTTAACCTTCACATACAATCTGTTCTTGTTCAGCTTCAGTTTTTGAAAATGGGTGCACTGGATACCAGCATTGTAGGGTGTGGCAAGCCTACAAGGGAGCAGTAGTGAGAGCTGTAAAAGCTGAGAAGGCCTGTGAGAGAGAAGAAACAACACAAGGAAGATGGAGACAGGAAGCCTGCTTCTGAGTCCTTTTTGTTACCTGCACCAATCAACAGTATCACGTTGCTCCATTCTGTATATGACAGACAGCCACCTGGATTCACCCGAATCACTGTGGAGCCCTTATGTCAACCAACAAGTAAAATCCATGATGGTTTCCTAAAAGCTGGCTGAGTTATGGAGTCTAGCTTCTGAGTAACAGAGGCTCTGTGGTTTTCAGTTCCAGTGATATTTAAAGAGTCCTGGAAAAAGGAAGAGGGGCTGAAAAATTGGGCCAAGCCAACACCTGATACCAGATTTTCAAAATATGTGATTTCCAAAGATGAGAATACAGTTGGATTCTACAGTCCATTGGACAGAGGTTTTGCTCCTAGGAGGAGTGTCATGTGGGCCATTCTAGATCACATGGCACTTTTGTACAGTTAGGAAACTGTACACCTTCCTCAAGATGTTTTACTTCCTTCCCTTAGAAAACTGCTGTAATACACTGATGGGTTGGCTCAAGACATCTTACCCCTGTATGCTAGAAAACTGGCACTACAAAATATACCCATAATGCCTATGACCTACACAAAACACCCCTCAGATGTGGCCTCTTGTGCAGTATACAACCTGCACAACTGTATGCAGTAGTCATCATAAGAGGCCACTATGGTTTAAGAACAAGTCATGACAGAGTAACAGCACTTCTTCCTTGATCAAAGAAGAACCATAGACATAGGACATAAGATATCTGGACCTCAGCAAGGTCTCTGACAAGAATGCTCCAAATATCCTAGTAGACAAGATGAAGATGTTGTAATTGGATATACTGACATAATCAGAGGGGTCAAAAACTGGTAAAATAATCTTATTCAAAGAATGTTGGGGCGCCTGGGTGGCTCAGTTGGTTGAGCGACTGCCTTCAACTCAGGTCATGATCCTGGAGTCCCGGGATCGAGTCCCACATCGGGCTTTCCCTGCTCGGCGGGGGGTCTGCTTCTCCCTCTGACCCTCTTCCCTCTAGTGCTCTCTGTCTCTCATTCTCTCTCTCAAATAAATAAATAAAATCTTTAAAAAAAATAATGTTGGTTAAGGTATGAACTGATGTTAATAAGAAACTGATGTTAATAAGAAAGGAGCTAATAGTGATGTCATTGGCTCAGTCGTTGGTCCTGTCCAATTTACTTTTATATATCTGTGTGAATGAATATTCATCAATATTTACTAAGTATTTCATGTGTGCTACACCTTGTGTTAGGGGTTTAGAGCAAGAAACAGACACAGAAATCACACCCACCTATAAGATGGGACACCACCTGCTGTACAGAATCACTGTGAGGATTCAACTAGAAAATGCATGTATCTGACAAAGGAGGCCCTCAAAAACAATTAATGTTACCAACAAAACATGTGTCAAAGACAGGGGGATTTCCATTTAGTTATTCCTTCAATAAACATTATATTATGTACAAGTTCCTGTGCTGTATTTCAGCACTCAATGGCAAAAAAACTAAGGTCTTTGCATTTTAGGATCTAAGTTTTGAGGGTTGCACAGACCAGGAATGACAGGATAGCAATTTGTGGATAAAACAAATGCCTTACAGTATGGTATAAGTGATTGTGCAGGGTGTTATGGGAGGAGGAAGGAGGGGTATCTAAATTAGACTGCAAAGCAGGGCTTTGTATTTTGGCAAAGATTTGTATTTTAGAAAGGGCACTCCGGCACCAGTGCGGGCCAGACAGAGCAAGCAGCTCAGAGGTCATGCAGGAATATAGGCAAGAAGTGAGAAGAGCCCAGGCTAAGGCAGTGGGAGAGAAAATGGGGGAGTAAATGTGTCAGGAGATATCAAAGAAGGAGAATCTGTAGAACCTTGATGACTACCGGGGATGGGATGAGAAGGAAAGGTCCAAGATGGCTCCAGGGCTCTGGTTTGAATGACTAAATGGAAGGAGGAGAATGAGTCAGAATATAGGACGTAGAAAGAACTATAGCTTTGGAGGGAAGCTGATGAGCTTCATTTTGGACTCACTGAGTTTGAGGGCTGGCCCTCAGGAGAGATCCCAGCTCAGGATACAGAACAGGGGTCTTTGGCATATAAATAAATGGGAATTGAAGTTGTGGTTTAGAAGAGCACAGAGTATAAGGCAGAGTCTTGGAGAAAATTAGCATTTAAGGGACAAAAGCAGGAAAAAAGTCCACAATGGATACAGGGGGAAACAGCCAGAGAGATAGCACAAAGCAGGAGTGGTTTTTGTAAGTGAAGGAATATCAGCAATATCAGATGTGCTCAGAATTCAAAAGACAAGGAAGGAAAAATGTTCAAGAGTTTTGGTAACACGGAGGTGTGAAGACTAGGGAGAGCAATTTTGGAGGACGAGTGGGTGGAAGCAGGATTTTGGCGAATGATGACTTCAGGAAGTCAAGAAATGTGGATGGGAAGAGGTGGTGTGATGGCCTGATGGCAGAAGTTAATGGGAAGGTGTTTGGTTTTTTCCAGATATTTAAATGAGAAGAGATAGTTAAGCAGGAAAGAAACGGAATAAATGACAGGACCAGGTCCTGAGGAAAAGGAGGAGATGGAATCTCAGCACAAGTAAAAGAATCAGCCCAAAACATATTTCTTTCACAGAATTAGGCAAAGTGATAGGGTCAGCTGGAGATAAGTTTGTAAATTATAGCAGTTGAGGAGTCTTAACCGCTGGTTGCAACTTCGTGAGGTCAAAGGCAAGGTTAGGAAGCTGGGAGAGGAATGAAAATCTGAAAGACAAGGAGGAGATGGGCAAGAGAGCCTTCCAAACACACATGAGGAGTGCCAAGCAGCACCAGGAGTCCACAGCATGACAGTGTCAAGGGCAGGATGTGTCAACAACAAAGATGGGGATGGGGGTGCTCAGATCATCACAAAAAAAGTACAGCCCTTGTCTGTATGGACAGACTACCGGAGGAAAGAGATCTTCTTTTATACACCACACTCTTAAAGAGAGACTGTCAAACAGGAACAAGTTCAAAGGAAGGTAATCACAACAAAGAAGGTGTAAGAAAACCCCAGAGGTGATCATCTGGGGCTGGACTGACACCGAGTTGTTGGTCTGCCAAGACCATGGTGGTACATACTGTCTACTGGGTAACAAAACAGTATCTCATTATTCTCCCTTGAATACACAATCAGGTCTTACACTAGAGATAGGTAGAAGGATCGGGAGATAGAAAAAAGGAGGAGGAAGGCATTTCTGAACTTCACTGCCCATGGGTAAAAGTGGAGAAAAGAGGCCATTTGGGCTTCTAAATAAAATCTCAGAGGAGGTCAGGGATAACCCATCAAGGACCACTAATCAAAGAACTTTGTTATTACTTATGTCCACACATAGGACCCATCTCCATTACCCTCCATATCCCAAATCATCTTCCTCCTCTCCCCATGTGGTGTTATCCAGTTACCAGTCCAGCAAATCCCACTTCCTTTAGCCCTTAAACCCACGCATCCATCTCCGTCCACACAGCCACTGCCTTGGTTCAGACCTTCCTCCTCTGCCACCTGGACCAAAGCAACAGTGCCCTCACTGGTCTCCCTGCTGGCTCTGCCCTGTCTAGTGTAATCACCATGGATCTGCCTAGGTAATTTAAAATAGATGAGAGCATGTCACACCACTTTTTAAACTTTCACTGCCTCAACTCTCCAACACCACACTTTCAAGAAAGTCCAAACTTCTTAGCATGGCAATATTAACTGCTACCGTTTGTGATTTACCATCCTCCAACACCGAGTGGGTAACATATAGCATTCAGTTCTCACAGCAACCCTGGGAGGTTGGCTTACACATGAGGAAACTGAAGTTTAGAAACGGAGTGACTTGCCCAAGGTCTCAAAACCAGTTCAATGGCAAAGCCAGCATAGGGACACAGGTAACTCAGATTCCGAAGTCTGTGTTCCTAATTATATATTATACAGTCTTTTGTTACCCCCAAAGCCCTTTGTGATCTGCCTCCTGCTTGCCTTTCCATAGTCACATCTTACTGGAGGTAAACTACCTGCAAGTCATGCAGTCACCTATAGCCCTCTGCTCACGCCACTCCCAATGTGTG
This sequence comes from Callorhinus ursinus, assembly GCF_003265705.2. Classification (NCBI taxonomy): domain Eukaryota; kingdom Metazoa; phylum Chordata; class Mammalia; order Carnivora; family Otariidae; genus Callorhinus; species Callorhinus ursinus. The sequence goes on along the minus strand of NW_027397077.1, from coordinate 40,764,632 downwards.
CATTATCATCCCACCTCCCACGCCTCTTCTCCTGACTAATCTTGCTCATCCTTCAGGCCTTGAATAAAGCAATACCTCTTCACAGAAGCCTTCTCTGATGCCTCAGCCTGACGTATGATCTCTCTAAGTCCTCCTCTGGCAAATGTCTGTAACAGCTTCATACCATAGTGCTGTTCTCTATCTCCTTGACTTAAAAAATAATTAATTCCTTGAGGACAGGGATATGTATCTTGAATGAGAGCCCTGTACTTAACTCCTTAAAGAATTTCGAAATTATGTCACATGAGAAGCAGGGAGGAGCTGGCCAAAAAAAAAAATGGAAGGGGAATGGGAGATGTTTTAGGCAGCAGAAGCAGCAGGAGCAAAGGGCTACAAATGAGACACAACCTGTAAACGGTTTAACAGGATGGAGAAACAGGCAAGATGAGCTTTCACAAGACTGGCTTTTTCTTCATCCGCATGTTAGTTTCAAAGTCACCTCCTCAGAGAATTCATCTCTGACCAGCTAGATTTTATAATAGCTCCCTCCGCGTAGCCCCAGTTACTCTCCATTCCATTACTGTTTCTTTTTTCTGTGGCGTCTAACAGGGTCTGAAACACCTACCACCCACTATAAGTGCTGTATTATCGACAATCACCACAACTGCTACCACCACGATCAAAAAGTAGGCTCCATGAACAGCACCTCCGCCTCAGCAGTGCTTACGGTGATGCCTGGCACATAGCAAAATTCTCAGCTGTTGTGGAGTTTACTGTGGGTAAATAAATTAAATGTGCTCAGCCTGGAGAAGAAATGGTGCAAAGTGGAAGGGAGAGCCCAAGGGCCTGAAGGAGGGACAATGGGCTGAGATTATGGGGTAGCCGCTTTCAGCTCAACATACGACTTAAGTAAAAGCTAGGGAAAGACCAAACGACAATAACCAGAAATAGCGAGCTTTCCGTCACTTAAGAAATTTAACCCATGGGCCGGGGTGTCATAAAAGAAATCCAAGTATTCAATTGGAAAGGGAACCTGGGTCCCAGGGGTCTGAAACTGGCAGTCACAGATATGCCTGGTTTCAGTTGCAGAGTTAAAAAACATTTTTTTAAAAAAAATTGGTTTTGAAAAAATTGTAGTCGTCAGTGTTTAAAAATCAAGAGATTACCGAGTGCAACACAAGAGTTTTGCCTTCATTTCTCCAACTTCATATATGTTAGTATTGTAATCGTAAAACTCAAGCAAACATGTTTGACTATTTCTGACATGGTAATAAAATTTTTACACCTACATTTACCTTACCTGACTGAATAAGCATTAAAGTTTGTAACCCCTGGATCAAACTGAATAATCGAGAATCTTAGCTCAAAAAAGCCCTGACAAAAAACTGACTTCATTTAACGCCCTCGCTTCACAAATGACGTTATTTATCACTCCCATTTTACAGATGAGGATAGACCGGTTCAGAAAGAGGTGACATGCCCGAGTCACACAGCAAATCCGGGTAAAACCAGGGTAAGAGTCCTGACGTACTATCCCCGGTGTTCCAACACCTAAGATTCAGAGGACTCCCTGACAGACGACAGGAGGGACTGACTTAGGACATTAGGAGCTTTCTAGTCAGGACCCCGGACTGAACCAGTCCCAGGGGACGTGGCTGGAGAAGGAAGGTGAGAGCCGGAGTCAGTGACTCCCTGGAGGAGGGAGGATCCTGAAAACCACCAAGACTCTCGCCTTCACTGCCGAGCTCGACCCTTCCCGCCAAGCCTCCAAAACCCAGCCCGCAGGACCCCGCTACTCCCTCACCAGCGCGGTGCACTTACCGCCGCTCAACTTCCGGCAACCACGGTGTAGTCCGCAGCGCGCGCCCGGATGACGCAATATGGCCCCGCCCGCCCGCCTAGGTCAGTGGTGCGCATGCGCACAGGAGGCGCGGGCCAACCTGGTAGAGGAGCCCCTAGCACCGGGCTGAGTGGGAGGAACTTGAGTTGCAGCGAAGGCGGAGCGTCAGGAGGTGGGCGAGAGCCCCTGGTGAGAGCTGAGCTAGGTGTAATAAGCCAGTTTATCAGCTGTGGGAATGTGTTATATGCCTGTCATGCTTTGAAAAAACTGCTCCACTTTCTCTCTTTCGATTTCAGAGCATGACAGGAATTATGATCATTTCCATTTTCCAGAAGAGGCAGCATTAAACGTATCCTAAGTGTCATTAAAGAGGCAGGTGTGGAGACATGAGAATTTTAATAGGTAAAAAGCTCATGAAAGTCGTCAATAATTAACCTGTTCTTTCTAGACCAGATATTATTCTCATAGCTCCCCGCTGTCAATGGGATAAAGTTACTCCTTCCAAGTCATTTATCGTGCACATACTATGTGCCAAGCATTGGTCAGATACTGAAGACACAATAGTGAGTATAAACTTAATGTGACATATAAGGCCATTCATTCATAAGGAATGAAAGTGACTCAGATGTAGCTCAATAGATTCATAATAAAAAGAGTAATTACTACTATTATCTACTGTGTTTTCAGGGTTTCATATTTTCTAATCACCACAAAGGTCCTGAAACATAGATGTCACATTATCCCCATTTTACACATAAAGGAATAGAGACCAGGAAAAGTTAAGTGGCTTGCTGAAGGTTACAGAGCTTTTGGGGTAAGATTCTAATGGAAGCATGTTTGACTCTACCAAATAAGAAAACAAATCCAGACTTAGTGAGGAGATACTTTATTTGAAACGATTATTGCAAGGGGGGAGGAAAAGGGAAGGGAAGGGACTATTGCAATAGAGAGACCACTCTGACTAAAAGATCTGGAAGTGTCTAAGGGTTAGGCAAAAAGAATTTTTCCTTTATAGGGAAGAGTGAAGAAGGCTAGAAAGAACTGGGTGTGGGAAAGTGGGAGGAAAGGGTGGCTTGATTAGATAGTAGTAGGTCAGAGAATGTTTTACCTTGAGGTCAGTCTATTCTCTGCAGGGGCTGAATGGTGGCTCAGGCTGAGGGTAAGTAAAAAATAAGGGGCTTGGAGGGTATGGGAGAAGCTTAACTAAAGTTGGTTAACAAAGCATTTTGTTTGGATTGATCAGTGAATACAAGTAGTTCAGCTAAACATTTAGAAGGTAAAGAAGAGCAATTCAGAAGGACTGTCTTGCCTTGTCACAGGTAAACAAGAAAGGTATCCATGAGTCAACGTAAGTCATACAGGAATGGATATTTCTTTGCAGTAAACCCTTTCTGGAGCACAGAAGAATGGAGGGAGGGTGTTGAAAAACCATCGCTTTTTTCAGGAGTACAGGGATCAGGTAAAATTCAATATTGTAAACAGCTTCCTCTCCTGCCACTGCCCCCTCAGACTGCATGTTTGGGTCACACCAAACTAATTCTGATGTTTTAAGCACACTCTGCTCTTTTATACAAATCTCCACCCCTGCAAATACCCTCACACTTCCTCTGCTTGTGTGACCTTCTCTCTGGCTTCAAAACCGAGTTGATGCACCAAAAAGAGTACCTAGGAATAAATATAACTAAGGAGGTAAAAGACCTATATTTTGAAAACTATAAGACAATGATGAAAGAAATTGAAGATGACGCAAATGGAAAGATGTTTCATGGTCATGGATTGGAAGAATACTGTTAAAATGTCCATACTTCCCAGAGCAATCTACAGATTCAATGCAATTTTAATCAAAATACCAATAACATTTTTCATAGAACTAGAACAAATATTCCTAAAATTTGTATGGAACCACAGAAGACCCCAAATAGCAAAAAAAGATCTTGAAAAAGAAGAGCAAAGCTGGAAGTATCATAATCTCAGACTTCTAGATGTACTACAAAGCTGTAGTCATAAAAACAGTATGGGACTGGCACACACACAAAAAATACGTAGATCAATGGAACAGGATCGAGAGCCCAGAAATGAGCTCATTCTTATATGGTCAATTAATCTATGACAAAGGAGGCAAGAATATACAATGGGGATAATACAGTCTCTTCAATAAATGGTGCTGGGAAAACTGGACAGCCACATGCAAAAGAATGAAATTGGAGCACTTTATTACACCAAGCACGAAAACAAATGCAAAATGGATTAAAAACATAAATGTAAGACCTGAAATCATAAAACTCCTAAAAGAAAACATAGGCAGTAATCTCTTGGACATCAGCCTTAGCAATATATGGAAATGTCTCCTCAGGCAAGAGAAACAAAAGCAAAAATAAACATTAGGACTACTACGCCAAAATAAAAAGCTTTTTCCCAGCAAAGTAAACCACCAACAAAAGAAAAAGGCAACCTACTGAATGGGAGAAGATATTTGCAAATCATGTATCTGATAAGGGGTTAATGTCCAAAACATATAAAGAACTTACACAATTCAACACACACACACACACATACACACACATCATCCAATTAAAAATGGGTACAGTACCTGAATAAACATTTCTCCAAAGACATGTAGAAGGCCAACAGATGCATGAAAAGATGCTCAACATCAACTAATCATGAGGGAGATGCAAATCAAAACCACAGTGAAATATTCTCTCACACCAATCAGAATAGCTAGTATAAAAAAAAAAAAGCAAGAAATAACTAGTGCTGGTGAAGACGTGGAAAAAAGGGAACACTTGTGCACTGTTGGTGGGAATATAAATTGGTGCAACTACTGTGGAAAACAGTAGGGCGGTTCCTCAAAAAATTAAAAATAGAAATACCATGTGATCCAGTAATTCCACTATTGGGTATTTACCCAAAGGAAACAAAAACACTAATTTGAAAAGATACACCCTCCCCTATGTTTATTGCAGCATTATTTATAATAGTCAAGATATAAAAGCAGCCCAAGTGTCCACCCCATAGATGAAAGGATAAAGAAGATACAATGGAAGATTACTCAGCTGTAAAAAAAAGAATGAAATCTTACTATTTGCAACAACATGGAAAGACCTAGGAGAGACCTATTATGCTAAGTAAAATAAGTCAGAGAAAGACAAATACTATATTATTTCACTTATATATGGATTCTAAAAAAAAAACAAATAAACAAAACAGAAAGAGACTCATAAATACAGAGACAAACTGGTGGTTGCCAGAAGGGAGGGGGGTGGCGAGGTGGGCAAAATAGGTGAAAGGGATTAAGAGGTACAAAATTCCAGTTGTGAAGTAAGTCATGGAGATGAAAAGTACAGCACAGGGAATATAGTCAATAATATTATAATCACATTGTATGGTAACTACACTTACCATGGTGAGCCTTGAGTAATGCATAGAACTGTCAAATCACTATATGGTACACCCGAAACTAATATAACATTGAATATCAACTATACTTCAATAATAATGATGATGATGATGATAAACCCAGTTGAAAAGTGGGTATCATAGACAAAACAAAAAAAGAATATATATGATATAATTCCATTTATGCAAAGTTCTAGAATCAGCAAAACTGATTTATAGTGATTAGAAGTCAGATCAGTGGTTGCCTGGGGCAAGAGGGGGCATGAGGAACTTTCTGGGTTGAAGGAAATGTTCTATATCTTGATTGAGATGGGGATAACATGGGTGTATACATCTGTCAAAACTCATTGATCTCTACATTTTAAATGGGTGCATTTTACTGTATATATTGAATGTAACAAAATTGGTTTTTAAAATACCCGGTAGGATGACACCCATCCACCTCTAGGCTTCCCTCTATTAGGCATATATGAGCCTGGGTTGAAGTTAGTTCTTTATAAGTTTGTTTCCTCTGCTGAACTTTAAGATCCTTATAATTAACATCTTTTTGGAGTTTCTGCCCAGCTCACAATGACTCCACTTTTCTGGGAACTGTTGGTCTTCCAGCCATGTTTGTACCACATGTGACATCTGGCCCCCACCCCCCTTCAGAGTTTATTGCAGCAGAGGTAGACACAGGATGATGCTTTCCTCTAAGCTTTTGAACTGATGCTCACGCCTTGGGGCACCAAGATAATGGAGCATCATGAAAGATGCAAGACTAGGACCCTTAAAAAGGCAGAGAATGTTCTCAGACACAGCAAGGCAATGGGGCCCATGACACTTATTCAAGACCACAGCAATTCAGATCAATCCACCTTCATCATTTGACTTGCAGCTCAGTTGAGGATAGCACATGCTCCCCACAATGGTAACTATATGCTGCACAGCCTCGGCTTTGAAAGCCCAAGAAATTATGGAAGGACATATTGGCAAATTAGATCTTAACAGCATTATTTCTTTACAGAACTTAGAATGCATCCCAGCCAGAAAAGCCCCGGCATCCTTTTCATCCTGTGTTAGGATTTAAATCTACCTCTGGAAGGCCCATTTTCAAAAGAGACACCAGCAATTTTCTGCAAGCTAAGTAGCCAAATGGCCAATTCATCAAATGGCCAATCTGCAAACTAACAGATTTTCTGAATGAACACTTTATTAACATTACCAACTTCTAAGATCTATAGCAATTTCTATTAGATGGAATAGTTTCACAAGCTTTTAAAGATTTATGTGATGCAGTAGTTGACTGGTTTTCATGTGGTCTTCACAAATCATTTGAAGGAATTTCTATTTATCAAAAGCTAAGGATGGTTTATTATTCTTTTGAATATATTTAACTTCTGAATACATTAATACAGAGTATGTTCTTGAATGTAGATTTTTCTTGAGTGTATTAATATTATGCCACTTGGTTTATGCTCTTTATGTCCCCCACTTTCTACTTCTCTTTTTCTGTCTGTCTTCCCATTCCTCAGTTTCTCTCTGTGCCTCAGTTTGCCTAGTTGTAAAGACACAGAAATCTCCCTCATGAGATTGGTGTATAGGTAAAGTAGATAATGGTGGCAAAGCATGGGGCCTGGCACATAGTATGTTCAGTATGTTTTAAAACTACATATGAGTCCCCACTGTGTACAAGACACTCTGCACGCACCATAAACACTGTATTCAATAATGCATAGGCCTCATTTTTTTATGCTATGACAGTTTATATTGACCATTTCTTGTTCTTGTCAGATTCAAATCCAGGTCTCTTCAACCCAAAGTCAGAGCTCATAAACACTTGTCTTCACTAGTTGTCTCAACCATTTATCAAAATAACTAAGGGGCACCTGGGAAATGTTTTTTGACCTGGGAACAGACCAGCTGCAGCTTTCAAAACCAGTATAAAGGTCTCTTTTGCTCCCCCAGTTTTGAGCAAGAAGAGCTTTGGGGGGATGCCAAGCAGAGAGTGAAGCTTGTTACAAAAAGTAAGTTCTTTTCTAAAGACATTTAAAATGTGACCAGAAACCAAAGAGAAACCCTATATCAGATCTCGTAATATTTGACAGTACATTTCAATACATCTTCTCAGTTGAAGAGACTCAGAAAGGTAGAATTAAATAAATCAAACTCAGTATAGTTTCAAATATCATATTTTAGGTAGGTAAAAATCTGTCATTTTAACAGATCATGCGAACAGGAACACAAGAGACAAAATATCAGCTTGTACACACACTTCATTTTTCTACATATATGACACTTTGGCATTAAGTTTTAAAATATAAATCACAACCAGACTGCGATATAAACCCAAGGAAAACTGGATGTTCCCATGCCTTTGCTAGTTTTTACTGAAAAAATGTGACTATAAAAGAACATGATGACTTTTCTTCAACAAACACAGCAGAACTCACAGATAAAAATGCACACTGTGCCTTCAAAGTATCACCCTCTGCAGCCTCGGGCATATTCTGTGTCAGCCATTCCTTCTCTCAACACATCCTTTTGAGAATTGCCACCACTTTCAGGAATAGTGTGTGTGTGTGTGTGTTGTATACTTAACGGGACAAATTTTTGCCTTTTGGAGGTAACATGTGACAATGAGCTGGAACCCCACCGGGTTTTCATTCCAACTATGTGATGTGGGCACCTTATTTCACCTCGCCACACCTCAATTTGCTCCTCTAGTAACACCATCCTCCTTCTGTGGAGTGTCATAGAGCTTCAATGAGATAAACATGACCCAGCCTTCAAGAAACATGGCTTTCTTCTCCCCATTCCCATTTTTTTGTTTGTTTTTATTTTGCAACCATTAAAAAATACCCTTTTCCTCTTTCTTTTGAGGGCATCTTTTATCATTTTTTTGTTACTAGTCAAAAGGAATTGGGGGTTGAAAACAGTGAACGTACAAGCTGCATAATTTCCTACTAACTCTAAGATATGCGTGAATGAGAAATAATAAGGCAGAATTTCCAAGGTGGTGCAGACACTGGTTCTGGAGAAAGCTGTAGAAGGGGCTCAGAGGAGAGGTGTTCTGAGAAATGACAGTTACGATGAAATTGCTGTCATGCCTATCAATGTGACCCCTGGAAGGAGACAGCATCTATCTGCATACGTAAGGTCTCTACACAGTCCTATAACTCCATTCCAGGAAGGCTTAAGAGTTCTGTCTAATTCAGCAGTGAAACTCTCCCCACGTGTCCCTTCGGTTTCCAATTAATTCCAGTCTGCAAGCTTGAATTACAATGAGAGTCTGAGGCTCCCACACTTCCTGAGGAGCAGGAGAACTCATCCAGATCTGATTCTCTTGGAAATATCCTGCTCTCTGCTCAGAGTACACAATCTATCTGCTGACCACCGCCATCTGCTGTTCTGCCAATGGTGCCTAAGAACTTTCCAAGTTACTAGTCCTTAAGACTATTCTTTTGACTCCAGAAAGCCAAGGTGCCTGGCAACTCACAGGCCTTCATCCTCCATTTTCTTCAGGAACATTGCTTTGTTTGCATCCTCTTGTTGCCTCCCTTAGGAGCGAATGTGCAGAATTTTCTTGAATGTCTTCTTGAAGTTTTCATTGCACAAGGGGTAAATGAGGGGGTTCAGCGTGGAGTTGATATAGCCCAGCCAGATGGTAAACATGTGCACATGCTCATTGCAACAGCTCTTGCAGAAGGCAATGACCATGAAGAAGATGAAGTAAGGAATCCAGCAAAGGATGAAGGCCGCCATAATAAAACCCAATTGTTTGGCAGCCTTCCGTTCTCGGTTCATGTGCAGCCCAGACACATACTGCCTTGAATGTGAACGGAGCCTCTTCCAAGTGAACTTGATGTAATCCAGGCCTGTGCTAGACCCACTTCTAGGTTTACCTTTCCCTGATGCTGACTCTGTGGGGGTGTCTGAGTCTGTCTGGGAGAAGGACTGGCTATCACCTAGGATCTGATCCTCTGACATCTCATTGGCCCCATGCATGTTCAGGCTCTGTTCATCCATCCCAAGCGGGCTCTGGCTCTGGTTGAAAACTACATAACTCCTGCCACTCCCCTCTGCCTCAGTTTGCACCTGCACAATATTAAGTGGAGAGCACTGGAGTTTGTCCACTTCTCTGTCCTCCTCTTGGCTGAAGACACCTGGGGATTTCATCTCCCCTGGGACTTGGGATGGTGGCTTCAAGACAGGCTCACCACTGGCATCTTTTGACTTCCTTTTCAGAACCTCCCAGGGAGACTCCTTCCCTGGTTTCTTGGCCCCTGCCTTGGGGTTCTCTGGCTTCAGCTTAATTTCAAAAAAGGAAGGGTGGGATCCATTGATGAGCTCTCGGTGCTGACAGTGTTCCCGTACAGCCTTGTAGATCTTGGCGTAGAACCAGAGCATGAGCAAGGTAGGCAGATAGAAGTTGATGATGGCAGTCAAGATCTTGAACCAGGTGACATCATAGAAGTCTGTCTCACACTTGTCTTCCCGGTGTCCCGACGACTGTGACATAAAGTGATGCCATCCCAGAATAGGAATAATCCACAGGAAGGAAAGAAACCAGGCCCCCAAGATGGTGGCTGATGCTCGGGTCTTGGTACGATACTTCAGGTATCTGAGGGGCTGTTGGACAGAGCGATAGCGATCAATGCACAAGATGAAGACACTGAAAATGGATGCTGTGCTGGCCACGTAGTCCATGGAAAGCCAAAAGAGGCAGAGAGGCTGGCCCAGGGACCACCTGGACATGAGGAGGTAGAGGATGTTCATGGGCATGACAACAGCTCCCACGATCAGGTCTGCCACAGAGAGGCTGACAATGTACAGGTTCCCCACAGTGTGTAGCTTCCGCTCACTCCGCACAGCATATAGGACCAGCAGGTTGAGTCCCACTGTGACCAAGGAGATGGCACTCAGGACCACCACCAGGGGCATGAGTTGGGGGCTGGCTATGGTGGTCTTGTTCCCCTCGCACATCTCGTCTTCGAAGGTGCACGAAGAATTGGGAAGGGTCATTGGCACAAGAGCAGCCTCCAGCTGTGGCTCCCTCCCTGAGAAGAAAGACACAAGGATTAAGGTCAGAGCCTTGGAGATCAGTAGAGTCACTTGGTACCATCAAGGTGATCTGACTGGGGTTGTGTGTTGTTCGGGGCAGTAGATACTGCTGGTTACCGACAGTCTATATCCCCTTCTTCCTTAGTCATTCATTTCTTGACCCATTCAATGACTATTTAGTGAATTCCTGGCATTGTTCTGGGCACTGGGAATATAGCAGTGAACAAAACAAAAATCTCTGCCCTCATGAAGTTTACATTCTAGTCAGGGAGTTGGGCAAAAGCAAGGCAAAGTTTGTATAAGTCCCATGTTGCATGTGTTCTGGGAAGGTTGACTGGTCTACACCGGATATGGCACTCTAGTTTGAAGAAAACTGAGAAGCCCTAGCAGAGTGTAAATCTCTCTTAAAAATTTAGCAAAAACGAACTACTTTCATATAAGACAAAGCCAGATAAATTCTTAAGAAGAAAACTAAATTTGTATGATTTTTTTTTCAGATAAAAAGCAAGACCCTACGGCATTTGATCCTTGTGGGAGGAACCCTTGAGTTACTTTGTTGGAAAAGCATCATGTGGATAGCACTGATTTTGCCCCAGCTCTGCCATTGATATTCTGAGTGATCTCTCAGGCTGTTTTCTCACAGGTCAGAAATGAAAGGTGGCGCAGGTGATCTCTAAAGGCTTTTCCAGGTATCCTGTTTAGAGTCCTGCTTTGGGTATTTTTTCATATTCTCCTCCAGCTCTGAACTGCCCATCAGAGCAACCCTCCGGCTTCTTCCAGTATGCCTCCTCTGAACAGCATCGCCTTCTCCTCTTATGACCCAGTCCTGCTCTCTGATTCTGTCACTCTCCACTGTCTGCCCGAGAGCCTTCCCTACTCACCCCTGTCGGCCCCAGCCATCAGCTCTGTGAGGATAATAGCCCCCAAACCTACAGCAGCTTCAGCCTGTCTCTTTCTCCACTTCCACATCCCAAACCAGCACCTCACAGCTTCACCTTCAGCCCTGACCAAGCTCACACCCCTTGGAATAGTCCGCAGCCATCCCAGGAAGGAGGAAAGAGCCTAGGGAAGTTCATCTCCGTTTTATTTTTGATTTTGGGTGGGAGAAAGCAGGAAGCAGTTCCCCTAAAGATTCCCACAGGCTGCTCTTCTCAAGGTAGCTCCAACCACCCTCTGCTACGGATGTGTCTCGTTTCTCTTTTCCTCCTTGTTGCCTTGAGGAAAGTTCTATTTTCTCATTTCTCTTTTGCCTCATTGCACACAGAAGGGGATTGAGAATCTCTTTTCACTCTGCATATACTATTTGTCATTCAACAATGTGAAAAATGATTTTTTAATATAAAAATCACTGATTTTTTTCCTTTTTGACTAAAAAAGAAAAGTTGTGACGATTGAATTGAAATCATTGAACTAAAAATTACTGTCCCATAGTAAGTGTTTAGGGGTGAAATCTACTGAGGTCTACAGCTCACTTTGAAATGAATCAAAAAACAAGTTGGGTGGGTAGTTGGTTAGAAGAAGGGATAAAGGAACAGACATATAATAAAGCAGGAAGAGCAAAATGTTAATTTATAACCCAGGTGGTAGATATATGGGTGTTCACTGTACAATGCTTCCAACTTTTCTATTTTATCAATAATTTTCATAGGAAGATGTTGGGGGAAATTAACGTAGCATATATACATTTATCCTCCTCACCTACCACTGTTAAGCTCAATTCCTTATCACATGTTCTCCTCTGTAGCTCCGCCGTGTTAGTTTGCATAAACATAAAAGCAAACGATCAATACATATTCGTTAAATGGATGAGTGAGTGAGAGGCAGATGCCACGAAGCATCTCAGTTCAGAACTTACTCATTCAACAGCTATTTACTGGTGAAAGGTTCCCTTCAGCTCAGTGAGCTGCTTCAGAAGCAAGAGGATCCACTTTTATCCTCTGAAGCCATGGAATTGGGAAGGATTCCTGGACAGGCAACCACAACCCCCACCTGCTGCCTCTCCCGAGGAATGCGGGGCGGGGCGAGGTGGGGGTGGTCGGGGCCTCAGGGAAAGAGGAGGAAGCCGGAGGGAACCCCAAAGAGTGGGCGCCACAAGGCAGGCCCCCAAAAGAGCGGCAGGAGCAGCCAGGTCCACAGTGACCTCATATCCCGCTCGGGACTGGCTACGTAATTTGCGGGGCCCCATGCAAAATTAAAAATTAAACAATTATTAAAACTTTCAAGATGGCAACAGCAGAACAGGAAACCGAGACAGGGGCCCTCCTGAGCACAGGGTCTGTGTGGCTGCCAGGGTCACAGGCCCCATATGCCGTTCCTGCTCTCTGGTCTTCTTATCCAATCCCCGAACATGCCCCACCTGGTGAGGTAACTCATGTAAGGTGCTCTTCCCTCCCTCGGGGATCTGCCTTTTGGAAAAGCAGATCGTTGAATGTTTCTCCCTCTATAAATGCCAAAGGGACGTCAGACTGAGTGTGGGAATTGTGTGGGGACAGGGATCCTCACTGCACCTCATGCTACACAGGAGGCCATGCTCCCTTCCGGCTGCCCAGATCCCAGCAGGTTCTGAGGTGCTCTCTCTGGGATCGAGGCCAAGCCTACAGAGATGGTGTGGGTGATGGGTGTGCTCTGAGAAGAGAGGATGGAAGCTAGAGGAGGCACTTTGGATGGGGCAGTTGGAGAAGAAAAGCGGGCACCTGTAGATTTTTTATAGCACTGTGTACCTAGAGAACAGGTGATAGAAGAAGAGGGTTCTCACCCCAGCTCTGCCACTTGGGCTGTGTGGAGCTTGGGTAAACAGCCAGGCCTTGAATTTCCTTACCTGTAAAGTAGGGAAAACATCATTACCTCTCTCCCTGGGCTGTTGGGAGGGTCATTTGAGGCGGTGGGGTGGGAAAGCTCTGCTAATTCCAGGTAATGAGGACCGGGTGACAGGCAGAAATGAATTCCTTTTCTCGAAGAGGTTCGAGTGCACAAGCAAGCCATCATTTTTGAATTAAGGCAATGGCTCCATTCCAAAACCATTAGCTGCAGCAGGACCTTTTCCAGAGTGATTACAAATAGTCTAATCCAATCAGGCCCAAGTGCCAGCAAGTAAACAAAGGTAGTCAACGTTTCTTCCACATCCTTGGGAATACTGACTGGAACAGCTATGGCAGTAAGGAGCCAAGCCCTGGGCTTTTCAGATATCCGTTATTAAATGCCTACCACAAGCCCATAGGGAGGTCTTGTGATGATCCCCAAGGTAGAGATGAGGAAATGGTCAACTCAGGCTCAGAGAGGTGAAGCAACCAACTCAGGGTCACACAGCTAGGAAGAGACTGGTGAAGTCAAGATTCAAACCTGAGTCCATCTATTTCTCAACCTTCGTTCTATTGACATTTTGAACTGGATAATTCTTTGTTGTGAAGGACTGTCCTGTGCCTTGTTGGCTGTTTAGCAGCATCCCTGGTCTCTGCTTGCTAGGTGCCAGTAGCATCCTCCCCCTCTTCCCAGTTCTGACAACCGAAAATATCTCTAGACATTGCCAGATATCCACTGGGAGGTAAAATGATCCTCAGTTGAGAACTACAGGTCTAACTGAAGAATAAACACCTCGAACTGCCAAAGAATACAGTTTTATCCTCAAGGTAAAAAAGGACTTTCTAAAAATAGATGTTATCTAACAATGCAATGAATTGCCTTGATAGTAAGTTCTCCATCATGGGAGGCATGCAAGAAGAACATTGGAGAAGGAGTGATGTGTGAGCTGGGCTTTGAAGGATGAATAGAAGTTCACCAGGAGAGGCGCCTAAGTGGCTCAGATGGTTAGGCGTCTGCTTTCGGCTCAGGTCATGATCCCAGGGTCCTGGGATCAAGCCCTGCATCAGGCTCTCTGCTCAGTGGGGAGCCTGCTTCTCCCTCTGCCTCTGCCTCTCTCTCTCTCTCTCTCTCTCTGATTCTCATGAATAAAAAAAAAAAAAAGAAGAAGAAGAAGTTCACCAGGAGGAAAGAAGAGGAATTTAAGGATGAAGAAAAGGAAGAATAAAAGTACAGATCTGAGTTTGAGGAACTGGGAGAGAATTGTTGGAATGATGAGTCAGGGAAGGCATTAGGGGACAAGGTGTAAGAAAGCTCTTTTACACCTCTGTGCTTCTCCTTGTGCTGTTTTCCCCCCATGGAGCACCATTCGCCTTGAAGCTCTTAGTTGCTCCCCTCTGTGTCCCCACAACGCTTCTAACTTTCCCCTTGATATCACCCAGCTTATCATTCTTAATCAGCTTATCTGATTTTCCCTAACTAAACAGGGAGCACCTCTGGGGCATGGAAAAAGTGTCCACTATTTCTGTTTCCGACGTGAGGCACCCATGGCCATCAAGGAGACAACCCCTCCTTTATGGCAGGGCCCACTCCTTTTCATTCATTGCCATTCTCCCATGCTGGTGCTGGGCAGGTACATGAGGGATGCTCAACGGATGTTCGTTGGATGGGCTCTGAAAAAGGGAGACACAAATGAAGAGCAACAGGACACACAGGAAGAAGGATCTAACTGCAGAAGGTGTAGGCTTATTTTTCAACAAAGATGTCTACACCAACAAAAACTGGAGGTAAGATTTATGCTATTGATGAATATTAATAACCTTCATTTAACTTTTCTATTTTTTCCTGGAAACTTTATTGTTGGAAATTTCTCTCATGGTAATCCAAAACATGAATACAGATTTATGCACAAGGATGCTTATTGCAACATCATTTATGACAGGCGATGAAAGGAAAGAAATCTAACATCTGGGAACTAAATATATTATGGATAGCTACAGAATAGAATATCATGCAGTCACTGATAATCACATTTATGGAGCACCATTAGCAATATGGAAAAATGCTTACCATGAAATTAAATTTACAACAGATGTTGTTTATCCAGGATGATGTTAATTCTGTTACCAGGTTTAGCATAAGGGTGAGTCTTTGTTATGTTATATTAACAGTGGTTTCCTCTGGGTGGTGGGTGATGTTTATTATCTTTGGCACTTTCCAAGATATCAACAATGAGAGCATCTCAGTTTTATAACAGGGAAAATAAGACCTAACTGCATTCATTTTTTTTAAAGATTTTATTTATTTATTTGACAGAAAGAGAGATAGCGAGAGAGGGAACACAAGCAGGGGGAGTGGGAGAGGGAGAAGCAGGCTTCCCGCTGAGCAGGAAGCCCGATGCAGGGCTCGATCCCAGGACTCTGGGATCCTGACCTGAGCTGAAGGCAGACGCTTAACGACTGAGCCACCCAGGCACCCTGCATTCATTTTTTAGAACAAAATAAAATAGATTATTCCATTGGAAAAAAATTTTTTAAGGAAAGGTCTTCCACATTCTTAGCACATCTTTTATTTTCTTTAGTGAAAAGTGAGAGTTTGGGATTCCTTTCTTGATACATTCTAAATTGCCTCACCCACCACTCCTCCTTCCAAACTGCTCTACCCTCCGAATCATTTGCATTGGATGTTTATTTTAGTCAAGTAAGTCTGAACATTAGTTTCTTTGCTCTAATTCTGAGAGGGAGGTGCCATGCATGAAAGTACCCCAAATATTGCATATTCTCACTGAGTGTGGCCAAGGCATAATTTCCATAAGATGCCCAGGCTTATCAATGCCACTGGCTGTGGTGCAGAGAGCAGACTGCAAGTAGCAAAATCCCATTATGAACCTGGTGCGGCAGAAACATGCCTGATTTTGAATGTAGGGCAGTGCTGGGTTAAGAGTTAGCCTCTGGGTAAGATGCAGGAGGTAGATGTCCTTGTGGGCAGAGAGTGGCCCTGAAGATTTTTCTGGGGGTGGAGATACACTTTCTACAGAGTCAAGGAGGGAAAGCTAGTAAGAACAGGGGACTGAGTGTGGAGCGAGAGGGAGTGGCGGGGACTGGGGCAAGCTGGAGAGTATATTCTGTCTGAAGAGGACAGCTCTAGCTCAGACGCCACCAACCGCTGCAGGCCCAGATCTGCCTATTTTTTTTAACGAAGCATAAAAGCTGGATTTCTACATGGAATCTTTTAGTTTTTATAATGTCACTTATTTAGTTGTTTTGTTTTCTTGAACAACTGAACACAGGTCAAGAAAAAACAAATTTTGAGGACATGACCTGTGAGCTCCGAGCTGGAAATGTCAAGCTAGTTCATAGGGAATCTGGAATGTTGAATACAAGATAACGACCCTGGGATAGACTCCTTTTGGGGAATCTGCCCAACTCACAAGCTTCCTTCTCGGAGAACCATCCTCCAGCTAGGGGTAGACCCTGGCAGCCAAATTTATACCATGTAAACCTGATCCCTAGTCATGTGATTGGACTGGAGGATATTATCTGACCCAGAAGGGCTAAGTCCCATTCTCTCTTCTGGAAAACTGGGATGGGGGTTGTGCAGCCAAGACAGTCTATTGGTCTCATGAACTGAAGTGACAAGAAAGGTGGGGGGGGGCGGGCTGTGGCTGCCACTGAAGGGCAGTGTTGCTGCTGTGGCTGCCACTGAGGGGCAGTGTTGCTCATATGTAGGCACACTGAAGTAGAGGAAGGGATGTAATGAGGCCGGGGACAAATGCCAAGACCTGTGCTGGAATAACTGACCTCTCCACAGGCAAAGACGCATCTAGACCTTTCCCCCTCACACCATACACAAAAATCAACTCATAATTGACGATAGTCCTAAACATAACAGCTAAAGTTAGTCTTAAAACTATCAGAAGAAATCATAGGAGAAAAGCTTTGAGATCTTGAGTTAACTGAAGATTTCTCAGACACAACGCCAAAGGCACAACCCATAAAGGAGAAAATTAAGTTGGACTTTGTCAAAATTTAAAACTCCTGTGTTCCTCTCTCTCTCTCTCTTTAAGATTTTACTTATTTACTTGTCAGAGAGAGAGTGCACAAGCAGGGCAAGAAGCAGGCTCGCTGCTAAACAAGAAGCCGATGTGGGACTCGATCCCAGGACCCTGGGATCATGAACTGAGCCAAAGGCAGATGCTTAACCAACTGAGCCACCCAGGCATCCCAAAACTCCTATGTTTCAAAAAGCACCACTTTTGAAAGTAAGAAGAAAGTAAGAAGCTACAGAATGGGAGAAAATATCTGTACCTCATATATCTGCTGTATCATATGTCTGATGTATCCAGAATGTGTAAAGAACTCTTCCAACTCAATAGTAAGAAGACAAATAACCCAATTTAAAAATGGGCAAAGGATCTGAATAGGTGTTTCACCAAAGAGGGTATAAGAATGGCTCAGAAGCTCATAAAAAGATGCTCAACATCATCAGGAAAATGCAAATCAAAACCACAGTGAGATACCACTTGACATCCACTGGATGACTATACTTTTAAAAGACAGACAATAATAAGCATCGATGAGAATGTCAAGCAATTAGGACCCTCCCGTACTGCTGGTGGGAATGTAAAATGGTGCAGCCACTGTGGAAAAGTCTAGCAGTTCCTCAAACAGTTAAATAGAGTTACCACAATAACCAGTGATTCTATACCTAGATATCTACTCAAGAGAACGGAAGATATACGTCCACACAAAAATTTCTGTGTGAATGTTTCTAGTATTATTGATAATAGCCAAAATGTGGAAACAACCCAGATATTCATCAACTCATGAATGGATAATCAAAATATGGCATATCCATGCCATGCAATATTTTTCGCAATTAAAAAAAAACCCAAAGTACTGATATATGCTATAGCATGGATGAACTGCAAAAACATCGTGCACGTAAAAGAAATTAGACACAAAAGGCAACACATTGTATGATTCCATTTACAGGAAAAGTCCAGAATACGAGATCCATAGAGACAGAAAGTAGATTAGTAGTTGCCTGAGACAGGGGGTGGAAACAGGAAGGAGTCTTTGGGAGTGATGGCAATGTCTTAAAATTGAATTCTGATGATGATTATACAACTCTGGACATTTACTAACAATAATTGAATTGTATGATTTACTCAGAATGGGTGAATTTTGTGGTATATAGATTATAGTCAAAAAAAGAAAGAAAGAAAGAAAGAAAGAAAACGAAAGAA